>NC_057801.1:291815961-292115961 GCF_018294505.1 Triticum aestivum
CCTCGCGCCCCTAGCCATCACCGACGCTACCGCCGCCGTGCCTACGTCGTAGCCGCGCTCCCCGCCGCCCGTGCGTCCTCTCGTCGTGTCCAGGAGCTCCGCCGCTGTCCACTTCATCGAGCAAGCCGAGCCCCGAGCGCTCGCAACGCCCGAGTCCACCGCAATGACCTCGCCCGAACCGCCGTCGCCGGAGATCCCCTTCAACACCGTCGCCGCCTCAGCTCGTCCCCGACCCCGCCGGTGGCCTCTACGGGTGTGCTGTGAGCCTAGCTACCCCTCCTACCCTCCCTCTCTCGTTCCCGAGCCGTGTAGCGACCTCCCGGAGCTCAACCGCACCCACCACCGTGGAGCTCGTCCCCGACGTGCTCCCGGTCATCTTCCGGCCACTCCACGGTGTCCATCATGCTCACCGCGTCACGTAGCACCTAACTAGCTACTCCCCGCACCTCACCGACCCCTCTTGCGTCAAGTTCGACTTCGGCGGAACTCCGGTGGCCGCCAAAGTCGTCGCCGGCGCCAACTCCGGCCACCCCGACCCCAACGGACTCCACCAAGAGCTGCGGTTCGTCCTCAGCTCCTCTCCGGTGGCCTCCGCGGCTCGTTTGGTTGCCGGAACGGCAAAAACCACTTCCGCCGCCGCGTCGGGCTCGCCGGCGGCCAAACGCCGGTGCAGCCGACCCGGGTTTGACCACGGGTGGGCCCTGGTTGACTCCCCTGAGTCAATGACAGGTGGGGCACAGCCCTGTTAACTAATTAGGATTAGTTTAAATTAATTTTAGTTTAATTAGTCACACTGACACGCGGGACCCACTGTCAGGTTTGACCCGGACCGTGTCCCGTTGACCTGCTGATGTCACACTGATGTCAGGCTGACGCAGTAATTGATTTTCTGGATTTAATCTAATATAGGAAATTCCAGAATATAGTTTAAATTTCAAAAATTCATAACTTTTAATCTGTAACTCCAAATCAGACAAATTATATATGAAAAATGATCAGAAAAATCCAATCTATCCATCTGTACTATTTTCATGCATGATTAAACAAGTTAACTTGATGTTTAATGCAGAACAAGGTAAAACACTTTAAAGGGCCATGTATGAGTTTGAAATTTGAATCTTTGGTTCAAATTGGTTCAAACCCTTCTGGTCTTAGTTGCATTAGCCCAACACACTCATATTGCCATGTTTCATGCATGCATCATATTGTTGCACATTGTTTGGTGATGGTTGTGTATCGGTGTTCTTTGCGGCAGGTTTTGCCTCCGAGGAGTACCGTGATTACCCTAACGAAGAACCGTATCAGTGCATCGAACCATCAGGCAAGCAACCAACCATTTGATCATATCGATACAATCCCATGTTCTCGCTCCTGCTCTCTTTTACTGCATTAAGACAACGCGTTCAAACTGCTGTGTGTTACGGTAGTTGAACCCACTTCCTCTGCATGACCTGTCATTGCCACAGTAACTAGATGAAACCCACTAGCATGTGTAGGAGTTGTTTGAGCCATATGTATGTGTTGTTCCTACCTTGCTATGCCTGCTATGCTTAGAGTCGTGTCAGGTCTGGTTCATCTGGGTGATGGGCTAGAGTGAAATGATTATGTCGGTAATGAGAGTGGTGTGGTGAACACGATTTGGTAAAGGTATCGATGAGAGGCCATGTAGGAGTACATGGTGGGTTGTTTCATTGAAGCCGACCTTAAGCACTGAGATCTGTATGTGTGATTTAAGATACAGCTACTACCATGCATTGGGCCCTGAAATATGACCCCGCTCGACTTCTTATCCACCCTAGTTCTCTGTCCAGGAGTTGCAAGTAGTTTCTGGTGTTTGTAGCCTACTGGAGGCCGTGGACAACGCTGACCGTAGGGGTTGGCTGTGATGCGGTAGGTACATGGCACGGTGTACCGAATACCCGTTAGGTATCTCGGGAACCCTGTTCACATCGTTTGGGGCTGTGAGCGAAACCTCGGCCGGGTCTCCTCATGCATGGAACCCGAATAGGCGATAAACCTGGACTAGAGACTTAGGTATTTAGGTAGGTCGTGGTCTACACCCACGTCGGCTTTCGCTTGAAGTCTGCCGAGCACATGTCGTGTGCAGACGCTAAGTGGTGGAAACATGTATGAAGAAGTACACCCCTGCAGGGTTAACATGATCTATTCGAATAGCCGCGTCTGGGGTAAAGGACTACTTGGTTGCCTATACAGTTCATAGACAAGTAAATGGAAACTACTAAAAGCCTCAAGATAAGTGTGAGTGCCGAGGATGGCTCTTCCGTAGGAAGACGGAGGTGGATCCTCGGTAGTGTATTGAAGTGGTGAGTAGTGGACTCGTGTGCGCAAAACCATTTCAAGTTGGAGTCTCGTAGAATAGCCTAGCCAAGAGTCAAAGCTGGCTTGCTCCAACAACTCCACCAATCCTTCTTGATAATGTGCATGTATGTAGGATTTGATGTAAGTCTTGCTGAGTACGTTTGTACTCATGTTGCTATAATTTACATTTTTACAGAAGACGCTGCAACCCCTTCTGATGGGTTCTTCGTAGACGTTGACATCAATGAGTAGGCTAAGGCCCAGGTGGTGATCCTGAGCTTGTGAAGGACCACGTAGTATAGCTAGGCTTCCCAAGCCTCTTTTTATTTTACTAGTTGTCTGTACTCAGACAAGCTACTTCCGCTGCTGGTTTGTATGACTGTATGACTTGAATGCTGGGTCGTGTGACCCGTACCTATGTGTATGTTATGTATGGCTCTCTGAGCCTTAAATAAAGTACTTGTGTCGTAGAGTCATGTTGTGATGCCATGTTGTATTTGCACATATCGAGCATACTGTGTGTATGTTATTGAAATGCTTGGTATGTGTGGGATCTGACTATCTAGTTGTTTATCTTTAGTAGCCTCTCTTACCGGGAAATGTCTCCTAGTGTTACCGCTGAGCCATGGTAGCTTGCTACTGCTCTGGAACACTTAGGCTGGCCGGCATGTGTCCTTCTTCGTTCCGGTGTCTGTCCCTTCGGGGAAATGTCACTCATTGAGTACCGGAGTCCTGTTAGCCCGCTACAGCCCGGTTTACCGGAGTCCTGCTAGCCCGGTGCTACAGCCCGGACCCACTTGCTGATGACCGCCACGTTCGAAGCTGGGTCATGGATGCCTATCCCTGTAAGTCTGTGCCACTTTGGGTTTACGACTAGTCATGTCAGCCCGGACTCCTTATCATATGGATGCTAGCGACAATATCATATACGTGAGCCAAAAGGCGCAAACGGTCCCGGGCAAAGGTAAGGCGACACCCGTGGGGATACCGTGCGTGAGGCCACAAAGTGATATGAGGTGTTACAGGCTAGATCGATGTGACATCGAGTCGTGGTCCTGACACAAGCCCCCTGCCATAGGGTGATTTGTACCTGATGCACCACGTCGCGCTACCCGGGGGGCACGGACATGAGGGGTGCTGGCGCTAGCGGACTCGATCGAGGGCTCCTCGCGAGGATGAAGCCAAAATGACGGGGTTCGGCATGGTGCGGGTGCAAAGGCAGGCCCTGGGCGCGCACACCTACGTAGCCCCACGTGCGAGGAGTGCGAGGAGAAGTGTTGGGCGACTGCCACCTCTCTCACGTCCTTAGAACAAAACAACTTAGGAGAAAACACAATGCGGGGAACCAACATTCGAGAATACCAAATCCATTAAGAGACTACTCAGAAAACTGCAAGCAACTTCAGAAAGCAAATGAACAGCCGCGTCCGGCACCTAATCGAGTCTTCTCACCAGCGCGGAGCTAAGTGTTTCCACTAGGACGTGGGAAGGAGCCCCCATGAGGCCCCAGGGCGACTCTCGGGAGACTCCCAGGCGTGTACAACCCCACTCATTATTACGTGAGAGTGTCACGAGCGGAGACCTTCACAGGCCGGAGCCTTGCTTCACAATACGGAGCCTTTCTTCAGGGGTAGAACTTCCGGAGGTGCTGGATGTTCCAGGCGTTCTGGATGGGGACCCCGTTCTGCGTCTCCACGCGAGCGGCGCCAGGCCTAGAGACACTGGCAACCTTAAACAGGCCCTCCCACATGGGAGAGAGCTTATGCAACCCCTCCCTGGAGAGCACCCGCCTTAGGACGAGATTGCCCACCTCTAACGTCCTCGAGCGGACGCTGTGACAGCGGTACCGCTGCAGCGCCTGGTGGTACCTCGCTTCCCGGAGCAAGGCTTGATGGCGGTGTTCCTCCCCCAGCAGAAGATCCATCCTCCGCGTGGCGTCTTGCTGCGTTTCGTCAAAGGCTAGCACCCGCGTGGAGCGATGCTTGACCTCGTGAGGAAGAACCACTTCTGCTCCGTAGACGAGGAAGAAGGGCGTTTCTCCTGTTGGCTTGGTCGTGGTGGTGCAGATGGACCACAGCACGGACTGTAGCTCGTCGAGCCAGCCCCTGTCGCAGGCCTCGAGCCTCTTCTTGAAGGTGCGGGTCTTGAGGCCCCTCAGGACCTCCGCATTGACTCTCTCAGCCTGTCCATTGCTCTGTGAGTGAGCTACTGAGGCGTAGCAGATCTGCATTCCAAGGATAGGACAGTATGTTTTGAAAAGATTGCTAGTGAACTGCGAGCCATTCTCGGTGATGATGTGATTGGGGACCCCAAATCGGCTCACGATTCCCTTGATGAACTTGACGGTTGATCCTGCTGGGATGGTGTGCACGGCTTCTACCTCCACCCACTTGGTGAACTTGTCGATGGTGATGTAGAGGTATCGGTAGCCCACTTGGCGATGTAGAGGTACCTCCACCCACTTGGTGAACTTGTCGATGGCTGATGGATCTGCTTGGCATGGAACTGGCATGCTTCACAAGAGCGCACCAGCTCGGCAGCGTCGTTGAGCGCGGTGGGCCAGTAGAAGCTGCTGCGGAACACCTTGCCCACCAGGGTGCGGGACGAGGAGTGATGCCCACAATCCCCACCATGGATGTCCGCTAGCAGCTCGAGCCCCTGTTCCTTGGAGATGCACCACAATGAAACATCATTGGGCCTCCTGCGATATAACTCACCATCATTGATATAGTACGCGGTGGCTTGATGAGCCACGCGCTCAGCGTCCTCATCCTTCTCTGGCTGGGTCCCTTGAAGCAAGTATGCCTTGAACTCTTCTGTCCAGCACCCCTCCTGAGGCTCAAGAGCGATCATCAAGCAGGCTCCTGAGGGGTGACCGCAGGCTGGAGCGCCCATCTCGGGTGCTTGTGGCAAGTCCTCCTGACGTGGTGCTGGAGTCATGACGTGCAGGACCGCAGATGGCTTGAAGAGCTGCTCCTCAAACACCCCTGGCTCCTGAGGGAGCCTGCGAGAGGCTCTTTTGGCGATGTCGTCAGCTTCCTTCTTCATCCCGCGCAGCACATGCTGCAGCTCCACGCCCATGAACCGCTTCTCCATTTTGCGCACCTCTTATAGGTACGCCCCCATGTGTTCGTCCTTAGGCGTGTATTCCTTGTTGGAGAAATTGACAAGTAGCTGAGAGTCTCCCTTGATCGTGAGGCGCTTTACCCCCGGCGCGGCCGCGACCCTGAGCCCGGCAAGCAAGCCTTTGAATTCTGCGATGTTGTTGGAGACCTTCTTGCCCCGCTGAAAGCAGAGTTTCACTGCTTAGCAAAGCTTGTCCTTGGTGGGCGAGATGAGGATGGCCCCTGCCCCTGCGCCTGTGCCTTGTCGAGCAAACGCCCCGTCGAAGTACATGATCCATGTGTCCGGCTCTTCATCTCTTGGCAGGAGAGAGCAGTGCTCGCTTACTCCATGGTCTGGAGCGTCGGTCCACTCTGCCACGAAGTCAGCGAGGGCCGCACCCTTGATGACCCTGGTGGTACTGAACTCGAGATGAAATGCTTGAAGCTCAATGTTACAGTCAGCAACTCGCCCGGCCGCGTTAGGGCTCCGGAGAACCCTCTCTAGCAGGTACGCTGAGGCAACTTTGATGGGGTGGCCTTGAAAGTAGTGGCACAGCTTCCTGGAGGCAACTAAAAGTGCCAGCAAGAGGTTCTGTGGCATGGGTTAGTGTGACTGGGCCTCCCTCAGTATTGTGCTCGACGAGGGGGGAGGCATCAGCAGAATCTTGTTCTTCACTAGGGCACAGGTCCCTTTTGGCCTTTTGAGACCTATGCTCTGGAGCCTCAATAGCTATAGGGTCATTTGTGGCGTCAGGAGGAATGTCGACCGCTGCGCCGACCAAGACTTTAGATGCCTTCCCCGGGGTGTGCTGCACTTTGCTTGCTGGTTGTTCATCCTGCTGTGGCTTCTTGACCGGACGCTCCTTCCTTAGTGCCACCAGGGTGGCGCTTGCTGAGTGCGGGGTTGCTGCCAAGCACCAAGGGCTCGAGAGGGCGCGGTGCCACCATCACGGGCAGACTAGTCAGATATCTCTTGAGGTCCTGGAAGGCAGCGTCTGCCTCGGGGGTCCACTCGAATGGCTCCTTCCTTTTCATCAGCTTGAAAAATGGGAGGGCGCGCTCCACCAGCTTGGAAATGAAGCGTCCAAGTGAGGTTACACAGCCAGCCAGCTTTTCCGGGTTAGCCTCGATCCCTCTGTGTGATACCAAGAAGCCTAGCAGCTTGCCAGAGGGGACCCGAACACACACTTCTCAGGGTTACGCTGAAAAACCAAAGTGCGCAGGCTGGCAAACATCTCCTCCAGATCTTCTATCAGAGTCCTGGCCTCCCGACACTTCACCACTATATCATCGACGTAGGCCTCCGTGTTTCGCTCGAGCTGTGAACCCAGGGTGATGTTCATCAACCGCTGGAAGATTGCTCCAGCGTTGCGTAGCCCAAAGGGCATGCAGGTGTAGCACCGCATGGGTGAGGAATGTCGTCTTCTGCACATCCTCTAGGGCCATCTTGATCTGTTGGTAGTCGAAGAAGGTGTTCAGGACGCACAACAGGTCGCACTCGGCGATGGAGTCGACGATTTCGTCGATGCGAGGGAGCGGGAAGGGATCTTGAGGGATGGCCTTGTTGAGGTTGGTGAAGTCGACACACATGTGCTCTTTCCCTCCTTTCTTGGGGACAATGACGGGGTTCGCTAGCCACTCTGGGTACCGCACCACTCTGATGGCCCCCGCGGCTTGTAGCTTATGAGTTTCTTTGATGATGAAGGCATGCTTCTCGGTGCACTGCCGGCGAGCCTTTTGCTTCACCGGTCACACATTTGGGCATACTCTCAGATGGTGCTGGATTATCCCCCTTGGGACCCCGACCAGGTGTTTGGGTTCCCAGGCGAATACATCCTTGTTGGCTCACAAAAAGTTGATCAATGCCTCCTCTTGGTCCTGAGGGAGGCCATCCCTATGGTGAAGGTGGCACTGGCTGTCCCGTCCTTGCAGATCGGCACTTGCTTCGTCTTAGCTCGGTCCTGGGAGAACAACTACTTCTTCTTGGCAGGCGCTGCTTCAAGGGTCTCCAGATCCTCCTTCTTGCCGGGTATCATGGTCGCAGCTGTCTTGAAAGTGAGCTTGAGGGCCAGTAATGCGCCTTTGGTGTCCCCCGCCACCGTGAGGACACCGTTGCTGCCCGGCATATTCATGAGGTTGTGTGCGGGATGGTTCGCAGCCATAAACTGTGCCAAGGCTGGGTACCCCACAATAACGTTGTACGGCAGGTTGATCTTGGCGATGTCGAAGTCGACGAGCTCCGTGCGGTAGTTGTCGCGGGTCCCAAAGGTGATAGGGAGGCGGATCTGCCCCAGGGGCCTGGGCGGAGCCGTCTCCAACTCCGGAGAATGGCTTGGAGGGGCGGAGCTGGCTGGGCGGTACGTGGAGCAGGCCGAACGCCTATGGGGAGAGCACGTTGAGGCCGGCTCCGCCATCTATGAGGGTCTTGGTGATCACCATGTGGCAGATGGTGGGAGTGTAGAGCATCGGGAGCGCGCCTGCTCCCGTCATGGCGACACGGTGCTCCTCGGGGCCAAAGGCGAGGTCAGCTTGGAGCACCGCACAGCCTGTGGGAGCCCCCGAGCCCACCTGCGTGTTGCCTACCTACCGGTAGAACTTCTTGATGTGGCGGTTGGAGGGTGGTGCTTGCGAGCTGCCCAGGAGAGCTGCATCGACCGGGGGCGCCGGCACCGCGTAGTGGGCGAGGAAGAGGTCGCGCAACTCCTCCCAGGAGGCCACAGAAGACGTCGGCAGGTTGACCAACCAGGCGCGTGGCGCGCCTACAAGGGCCATGGGGAACCAGTTGACCTTCACCTTGTCGTCTCTGCCAGCCGCCCAAACTGCCTCCTCGTATGACTGAAGAAAGGGGGCTGGATTTGTCGCACCGTCGTGGCGCGGCGGCATCTCTGGTCGGAACTTTGGTGGCCACTGCACCTGCCGCAGGGTGGGGCGAAGCAGCAGAGCCCCGACGCTTCTCTGGGAACGCGCGTCAACGAGGCCGACGGAGAAGCCCCAGCCATACGGGTCAGTGGCATGATCTGGAGGTCGAGGAAGAGGATTTCGACACACCCCTACCTGGCGCGCCAAATGTCGGATTTCAGGATCCGGCAACCCTTGAGAGGTTCGAACTCTGCGGTGCGTGCGGAGATCCCAACCTGCCCAGCCTGCCTACTCATGATCCTCCCTAGCCTAGCGCGTAGATCTCACAGAGAAACAAAGACACAGAGATTCATACAGGTTCGGGCCACTGCTGTGGTGTAATACCCTAATCCAGTGTGGTGTGCTGGATTGCCTCGAGGGGCTATGGATGAACTAGTACAAGGATGAACAAGCCTCGGGAGGTGAGGTGTTTTTGACCTAGTGTGGTGCTCGGGGTGGAAAATGATCTCTCCCCTCACTATGGTGGTGGCTAAGTCCTATATATAGTGGCCTTGGTCCTCTTCCCAAATATGAGCAGGAAGGGATTCCAAAACGGAGGGATTTGGAAGGGGACAAGTAGTACAGTCTATCCTGACAAAAGTAGTCTTTGCCTGGGAAAAGCCTCTGGTCGTGATGACCTCCATCCTACCGTCCTAGCGGTCTTGGTCTTGTTGCACCAGAATGGAAACCTTTGGTTGATTCCTCAGGACTCCGCACCTGTGGCTTGCCTCCCTTGCACCAAAGAGGAAACCTGCACTCTACACCTACCTGACACCCACCTGGCCTTGGTCGTCACAGCTCACGTTAGCTGAGCCTCATGAGGTAGCTGCATAGAACTCTCCGCCCCTCAGGAGCCCTCTTGAGGAGGCCAACTCCTTCAGGGGTCTTGGCGTCGTCCGCCTCGCGAGACTCAGCCCCTTGCGAGGGTCTTGTTGTGTTGGTCTTGAAGCTGGGCCGTACTAGGCCATCGATGGAGTCACGCGGTGGGCCGCAGGGAGGCAGGACTGGACACCCCCAAGTCCAGGATGCCGACAATTGCATCAAAGACCCCCCGAGGAAGGGGGCCCTGTCAAGTATCTGAGGTCAGGTTCTCGTGAGGCGAAAAACAACTGCACACACCAAGCTAAGCTCTCCTACCTTAACTCACTCAGATTGCAAACACTGTAGCACAGCATCAAGATGGCAGCTATAGCATAAAAGGCATAATAGCAACAGTTCATTACACGCCCCCGCAGGGTACATCTTCCCTTTTTCGGATTGCAGGAGAAAGGAAAGGCTAAACAAAGAGGGCCCGGAGGCGTACAAGATCGGCACCAGCGCCGCATCCTCAAGCGGCGCCTCAAGGTGACCCGACGCTCCACCAGTTCTTCCGTACGTGACCTAGGGCCACCAGCCTTGAGTCCAAGTTCGCCGGCTCCCAGCTTCACGCCGGGCTCCTCTCCAGCTTCACTGGAGCACCGCGGCGAGACGAACCCCTGAGATCCTTGACCCGAGCACAACGACACGAGCGCCGGTCATAGCCTCCACTACTCGAGCTCTCATCCGAGGAAGAGCTGCCGTCGCGGGAGGGGGAGCGTGCGTCGCCAAGACCAAGCTTGCCGTCACCAACATCGTCGTCGCTGCCATCCTCCAGGCAGCACCCCACGCGGCGACCGTCCTCCCTGAACACCCTCACGTAGAGGGTCGCCAGGCCGTCGTACTTGAAGTGGAGGGTGCACCTTCCGCCCAGGCCACGCGCGCGGGCGAAGGTCTGCCAGCCGCGGGTCAGGACCATGCTACCGGAGGCGGTGACCTCGGTACCAACCCACGAAGCCCTGCTGCTGCAACCGTCAGCGTGCAGCCAGAGACCATTGATCCCCGGAGAAGGAAGCTCGCCGGAGAAGAAGCAGCGGGAGGCGAAGCGAGGTGCCAGCCAGGCTCTCCGACCAAATCACGAACTCAGGGAGCACCTCCAGCAAGGAAAACCGTGGCCGAGGCATGCGCACGATCACAGCGTGCCTCCCTTCATCATGGGGGGTGCCTCGAAGCCAGTGGCCCCCGCCGCGGGAAGAGGTGCCATTACGGGCGCCTAGAGGATTGCTGCCTCTAGGGGGCCCGCACCCGCGCCCCCTAGAAGCTGCCAGAGGAACCACGGGGTGCTTGCGGGGACGACCATGGCCCCTCTTGGGAGGAGGAGAGGCTGGCCCATCCATGGAGGCCTTCCCCTTCTTGTCCGCTGAAAACCTCTTCGGCGACGCCATGGGAGCAAGACAGAGAGGAGAAAAGCAGATGGTAGCAAGAGGAAGGAAAGATGGGCGGGGGGGCACTGCCCCTCCCTCACATTTATAGCCAAGGGAGGACAACCGCCAGCATCCATGACCTCGCCCCATCATGACCTTCTGCGTGCCGCATCGACCAGTCAAGTCGAGAAGTTGCCGAGGCTGCATGGGGAAGCAAAGTCACCCACGTCCCATCAATCTCCACGCGTCATCAAGGCCGCAGGCGGTTAGGGCCCGCGGCGCTCCTCACTTGCCCTTAGGCTTCACCTGGAAGCCAAGTCCGAGCATGCCTTGGCCCCGGGGGCTACTGTTGACGTCCTAGATTCAGGGGTATCCAGCCCTGCCTGCCTGCGGCCCACCACGTGGCTTCCTTGACAGCCTGGTACGGCCCATCTTTAACATCAGCAACACAAGAGCCGCGCGAGGGGCCAAGCCTCGCGAGGAGGACGACGCCAAGACTCTCGAAGGGATTGGCCTCCTCAGGCTCGCTCCTGAGGGGCGGAGAGTTCTATGCAATCTACCTCATGAGGCTCAGCTGACGTGAGCCATGACGAACAAGGCCAGACGGGCGCCAGGCGGGCGCAGAGAGCAGGTTTCCTCTCCGGTGCAAAGGAAGAAGGGTGCAGGCACGGAGTCCCGAGGAACCAGCCAAAGGTTTCCATTCCGGTGCAATGAGACCAAGACTGCCAGGACGGCAGGATGAAGGTCATCGACAAGCGCACCGCAGCGTCACGACCAGAGGGTTTCCCAGGCGAAGACTGCTTTTGTCAGGATAGACTGTACCACTTGTCCCCTTTCAAATCCGACCGTTGTGGAATCCCTTCCTTCTCATATTTGGGAAGAGGACCAAGGCCACTATAAATAGGACTAGCCACCAGCATAGGAGGGGGCAAGATGAGAACAAGTAGAGCTAGCATACACCACACCAGCCCAAGAACACCTCACCTCCTGAGGCTTGTTCATCCACTGTACTAGTTCATGCTCGGCCCTCCGAGGCAATCCACCACACCACACTAGATTAGGGTATTACACCACAACGGTGGCCTGAACCAGTATAAACTGATGTGTCCCTTTGTCCCTTTGAGCTTGACGCGCTAAGCTTAGGAGGATCGCCAGTAGGCAGGCTGGGTAGGTTGAGATCTCCGCAAGCACCCTAGAGTTTGAACCTCTCAAGGGTTTGTGGATCGCACAATCCGACAGGGTCCTTCTCGAGAAGGGATTGCATGGCCCTGTCCATATCCTAGCCCATCAAGCTTCCTGGGCATAGCCGGTTGCTGTCCTTCGCGCCCTTGAAATCCCACATGGGGTGCGAGTGCGCCTAGAGCGAAGCCAAGCGCTGCGTCAGGAACTCCTTGTCAAGCATGGCCCCTGTCAACACCTCGGACTCCATATTCACCTTCATCTTCTTCATGACTGGTGCCGCCCAGGGGTCGGTGAGCTTCTCATGACCCCACCGGTCAAGCTTCTCCGGCAGCTCGGTCGGCAGCTCCAGCCGCGTGTGGAGGCCCCTAGCGTCCATGAAGACCCACTTGCGCCGGTAGTTCTCCACCTTCTTCCCGACCCTCACGAGCATGTTGTCGCTGTGGACCACGATGAAGGAGACACAACCAGAGCACTGGGTCGTGCATCCGGAGGATGAAGAAGTGTTGGAGTAGCACGACGGAGGGCATAACGCCCACGAACGCCTCATAGTAAAAGGCGAAGATTGACAGGAGAAGGATGGATTTGGGCTGGAGATGCAAAGCATGAACCTGGTAGTTGTCGAGGACAGTGATGAGGAACTTGGAGAAAGTCTGGACGAGCCCCGCGAAGACATTGTGGAGGAAGAAGGGATAGAACGACTCCACCACGGTCCATGGGTGGGTGGAGCCGGCCAGGAGCACCATCTTCTTCTCC
The DNA here is from genome assembly GCF_018294505.1 of Triticum aestivum. Taxonomy (NCBI): domain Eukaryota; kingdom Viridiplantae; phylum Streptophyta; class Magnoliopsida; order Poales; family Poaceae; genus Triticum; species Triticum aestivum. The sequence continues at coordinate 291,828,437 of NC_057801.1, forward strand.
TCATCATGGTCGCTCGCTGTTAGTGGGAGCGCGGCGGCGAGGTGTCACTCCTCGGTCATGGATGACGCGCTGAGGGCTGACGCAGGAGAGGAGGAGGAGACCATGGCCTGCACGACCGATTTCGCCTTCCCGCATGCCATCAGCAAAGAACTTGGGAGGAGAAATTCGGCTGATCTGGAGACGCTCTCGGTAGGAGAAAAGGGGATTTGGAGCAAGGCGAAGAGGAAGCAATGATGACGCGGAGCGGGTGCCAGCCTTTTGGTAGCCTAAGTAGTTGTCGAGGCAGCATGGGGAAGTGGAGACGCCCACGTCCCATCAAGCACCATGCGTTGAGTTGGTCAACAGGCGATTGGGGCCCGCGGCGCTCCGCCCTTGCCCTTTGGCTTTGCCTCAAAGCCAAGTCTGAGCGCCTTGGCCCCGGGGGCTACTGTCGGCGTTCTGGGAACCAGGGTACCTAGACTTGCCTACCTGCGGCCCATGGGGTGTCTTCATCGACGGCCTGGTACGACCCATCTATGACACCAACGAGTCAAGATCCTCACGAGGGGCCAAGACTCACGATGGGGACAACTCCAAGACCTCTGGAGGGAGCGCCTCCCAAGGCTGCCTCCTGAGGAGCGAAGATTTCTATGCAGGTGCTCAACCTCATGAGGTTGCGGTCACAAAAAAACATGATGACCAAGCCCAGGCGGGCGCCAGCAGGCACAGAGGGGCAGGTTTCCTCTTTGGTGCTAAGGAGACAAGCGCAGGCACAGAGTCCTGTGGAATCAACCAAAGGTTTCCATTCTCGTGCAATAAGACTAGGACCGCCAAGATGGTAGGATAGATGTCATCACCGAGCCCAACACAGCGTCACGACCAAGAGCTTTGCAGGAGAAACCCACCTTTTGTTAGGATAAGGTGTACTATTTGTCCCCATTCGAATTGGCCACTGTGGGATCCCTTCCCGCCTATGTTTTGGGGGAAGAGGACAAAAGCCACTATAAGTATAGGTTAGCCACCACCATAGCGAGGGGTCGGTCGAATCCCTTGAGCTCACATTCACACCGGAGTAGACCTCGCGAGATTTTTCTTCCCCTGTCATCCTCAGCCCCCGTGAGGCAAATCCACCACAATGCAGGAGTAGGGTTTTACATCGCAATGTGCCCAGAACATGGGTAAACTGCCGTGTCCATCTTCTTCCTTGTTCATCAAGCTAGGCCATGGGGGTGACGAACTGGTTGGCTGAAGGGGTTGAGTTCTTCGCACACGCCCCAGAGTTCGAACCTTTTCTTGGGTCTGCGGAGCCCTGAATCCGACAGATAACTACCATCTTTCTTAGGCACAAGAATGATGAGAACGACACATGGACTTAAGCTCTCGCGTACATACCCATTCTCCATGAGATGTTGGACTTGCCGTCAAATGTCTTTTGCCTCATCGGGGTTGACACGGTATGGTGATTTTTTCAGTAAAGGTGCACTGGGGATGAGGTCTATTCGGTGTTCGATACTGCGAAGTGGAGGAAGTCTGGGAGGTAGCTCATTGGGAAATACGTCCTTGAATTCCTGCAATACCCGAGACAACACGAAAGGTAGATGTCGTGAAGTATTAGTCCTCACTGCTTCATATTTACACACAAGTACAAAGTGAAGAACAATCAATGGACTCTTACTCACATCCCTCATGTTTCTCTTGGTGGCGAAAAGCACTAGGTTCTTCTTGTCACTCATCGAGGAGTCTCTTAATTTTGACTTGTGGTGAACACTCTTTTGAGTGGTTCACTCGCTCACTATTCTCTCCATGATGGTTTGAAGCTTGTTTGTCGGCTATCACTTGACTTGGCAACATGGGTCGTAGCACGTACTCCTTGCCCTTTATCATGAAGCTATAATGGTTGGTCCATCTGTTGTGGATGACACCGTGGTCGAATTGCTAAGGTCTTCCTAAGAGGAGATGACAATGTACATGAGAAACACACCACACTCCAATATGTCTTTGTAGGCACCAATCTTGAAGGATACTTGAATGGTGTGCTCCACTTGAATGGTGCCGGAGTCGCTAAGCCATTAAAGCTTGTATGGGCGAGGGTGCTTCATCTTGACCAATTGTAGCTTGGTACATAGCTCTTCGCTTGCCAAGTTGTGGCAACTTCCTCCGTCGATGATGACCTTGACGGATCGTCCATTGATGCCCACTTTGGTGTGGAAGATATGGCAACATTGGTCTTCAAATTATTGATGTTGAAGTGTCAAGACCTTATAGACAACAAGAGCGGGGCTCGTATCATTGTCAAAAAAGACTTGAGTGTCTTCCTCCTCATTCACTTGACGGTGCATGGACACATGCTCGAGCGCTTCCATTTCTTCTTCGCTCATAGAGTCATAGGTGCCGTCATCATTAGCAATCATGGTGCGATGTGTTGGACATTGATATGTCTTGTGGCCCCGGCCTTGGCAAGTGAACATTTGATGGAACTTGTCTTGTCGGTCTCATCAGTTGGATTAGTTGATGATAAATCTCTAGGATTATAGTTGCTTGTAGTAGAACGATGAGTTGAAGGTGACGAGGATGTCAAGGTTTTCTTGTAACTTGACTTGTTGCTATTGCTTGGTGAAGGCTTCATTGAGGCAGAAGGCGTCATAGTCATTGAAGCTTGAGTGTATGAACCGTAGGTCTTGGAAAAGTACTTGGCAAACTTGATGTCTTCTTCCACTAGTTGCTCCGCCTTGGTAGCTTGGTGCACTAGCTCAAGGAGCCTTTTGTATGGTTGGAAGTCTGTGATTTTCTTGATGGGAAGGTTGAGTCCATTCAAGAAGCATGCCATAGTTTGCTCCTCATTTTCTGTGACACTGGATCGTATCATTGCAATCTCCATTTCTTTTTAATACTCTTCAGCGGACTTGGGGCCTTGCTTGAGGAGTTGCAGTTTCTTGAAGGTCACGACTATATTATGTAGGCACAAAACACGCTCGCATGACCTCCTTCATTTGATTCCATGTTGTGATGGGTGGGTCACCTTTTGCTTGGTGCCGCTCAATGGCTTGTTCCCACCAAATGAGGACGTAGTCTTGGAACTCAAGTGAGGCCATGGCGATCTTCTTCTCCTCTTTGTAATTGTGAATACGGAATATCTTGTCGACCTTCAGTTCCCATGAGAGGTAGTCTTCAGGATCATTGCTTCCGGAAAAATTAGGCATGTTGAACTTTAGCTTGCCGTAACGTTGCTCTTCATTGTGTTAGGGGTGATGGTGATGACGCTCTTGCTATGGTTGAGGGTCTTCAACCGCTTGCTCCTCGTGCTCCGCTTGACTAGCTTGACGTTGAGGGTGTGGAATTCTTGCACAGTTCCTCATCTCTTGGCGCTCCTCAAGGCGTGCGGCTTCTTCTTGTCGCTCTCGTCAGAGGGCCTCTTCTTGTAGACGTTTTTGACGGTTGCGCTCTTGTATGACATGAGTTGCTTCACCTAGAGCACATTGGGCTTCAACATCCTGTTTCTCACAATGTTGTTGCTCTTGTCGGAGGGCGTAGCGATCTTGATGTTCTTATTTTTCTTGCTGTCATGGAGCTTGCTCTTGTTCCATGGGATGATTTTGTTGGCGATGAACTCGTACACGTTCCTGAAGGCTATCTTGTAAACCATTGCCTTGAAATGGGTTTTGTGGAGCTTGATGATCTTCATGGTCTTGGTGACGACGAGGACAAGCTCAAGGAAGACTTGCATCCGAAGAAGTTTTCGAAGAGTGTCATCTTGAGTGGAGACGTCTTGATGATGACGATGTTGTAGAAGAATGGTTGGCCATCGAGGAACATAACTCTTACATTTGCGATGATAGCTTGACGTCAAGGTAGTCCCTTGTGCGTTGCTCGCATTGTTGCAAGTCAGTGGTGAGTTGATCGATGCGGTCGCCCAACGCTTCATTCTCTTGATGCAAAGCTCTATGCACTTCGAATAGTTGATTCTAGGTGACATAGTTGTTCGGTTCCTCTTCTTGCTCGACGGATAGTGGGTTAGTAGAAGTGCTCGGCCTATCCATGATCTCAAGCAAATATGTGAGTGGAAGAAAGTAAATAACTAGACGAAATATACCTTATACGATGTTGATGATGGATCAATGATCACTCAATAATGTATTATGGAAGTAGCACAATTGGTACTGGATCTTTTTTATTCTCTCACGTACACAAGTAAAGCTTTTGGAGTAGCTTGGTGAGGATTGTGGCACAAAACTTCTGCATTGTTAGCAAGATTCAATAATGTTGAGAGAGATTCACAGATTTGTAAGTGAAACAAGTAGACCAATAGCAATTTGTTGCACATGGAAACACATGCACAGATATACAAATGGGGTCATGCAACCAAGGAATGAGCTCAAAATATGGAATCCACGAAAAATGCTCTTGTTGCACAACACTAGAGAGACACTAGCACGATTACTCAATAGGCGAGATACAACACTTGTGAACAAAACCTATGAGAAACGAAAGACAACCACTTCTATCCCATGTATGATATATATGTATGATTCTCGATGATTTTCTCATGATGATCCAAGATGATCGGATATGAAAATTTGATATGCAATGTTCCGATGCGATGGCTATTGCTTACAAGCTCTTTGCTTCCTCTTTTCTTAAAAGCTTTTCATCCTTTTTTGATATGGACACTTACGTGAAATGCTCAAACTAAGATAGCAATTGTATATATACGGGAACAATGTATGAAATAAGAGATGATACAAAGATCCATGCATGCTATGATAGCTATGCATAACAAATATCACTAATGTGCACAAGTAGCGTTACCCGGCAATACTCAAATGGCTAGTCTTGTTAGGAAAGTGACGCAAAATGGGCTCGGGGTTAATAATCCAATGGCAAGGGAGAACATACAATGATGTCGTCGAGGTTACCGTCCTTTCTTACAGTCGGGGTGTCAAAATGGTGAAGTGATCGTTGTCTATGACAAAATTATGGCGAAGTTGAGCGGCGGTGATGTTGTTGGCGAACCGTCCTTAAGTAGCCGAAACATGTTAGGAAACGTAAACCACAACTCAAGTTCTAAAATGGCAAAACTTGTCAAAATTTACAGTGGTAGCTGAAACACGATGCTGGTTGTTGCGGAAAGCGGTGGTGGTATGCGGAAGAGTGATCAAAAATCCAATCAAAATTTGCGAAAAAGGGTGAAAATGGTCGTGGTGGTATTTGTGGCTGCCACGCGCAGGATGTTCAAGCATCAGGTCGGATGTACAGGGTCTCTCATCCGTGGAGGAACTCGAGATGAACTTTAGGAAATAAAAAAATAGGCCAAAATTCGTAACACAGCAAATCCATGGATCAGATCCAATAAAACATCATCAAACGAACAAATCACAAAAAAATTGGTAGGGCTATTTTTGTGGGGATTTGAAACTGGGCAAAAACATAACAATATTAGGCTAGAAAACGATGGGGGAGACTCCAGATCGTGATCAACATAAGCTCGGTTACCAAGATGATGTAGGGTGGAACCCTACACTACTTGGCAAAACCTTATATGTGGAGGCTTATGAGTACCGCGACTTTGTTCAAGGCGCTACTGCTACTTTATAGTAGCGTGGGGATCTCAAAGGCGCTACTGCTATCTCCTCAGCAGTAGCACGACCCTACCGAAGGGCACTATAGCTATGAGAACCACACCTTAGCCAACAAGCTACGTATAGTAGCAGCGCAGACCAAATGTGTCGCTCTACTTCTAAAATGATAGCGGTAGTGCATTTTTCAGGAACACCGCTACGACTAAGTTTGTACTGTGCCACATGGCGGGCCCCACATAGCAGCAGCGCTGCTTGCTGGACCACGCCACTGCTAACTATTTAGCAGTAGCATTGTTCGCTGACCCGCGTTGCTGCTAAGGCTCAACAATCACCTTTTCCGTCCCTCTCCCCCTCCGCCTCCTCTCTCCCTTCACTTTTCCCTCCCCCTCCTCTCTCCCTCTCTTTGCTTCTTCGTCACTACTTCTTCTCCCCCATCACTCTCTTTCTTCTACCTCTCTTTCTCTCTCTTTAATGCTCCCAGCTAACTACACCCCTCCATTAATGCAACCCCTTTCTCTTTTCCTCACTTTTCCTCCCCCTCCACTAGTTAGAGTCATCTCCTTCCCCAACTAGCTAGGTAGTTCTACCCATGTAATGAAGTGACCTATCTACCTCCCTAACTAGATCTAGCCATGTCAAGAAGTAATCTTTGTCCACTTTTGATCACTAGCTACGTGTGTGGCGACAACGATTGACCTCATCACCGTGCTCGATCTCTATCTCTAGATAGATGAGTAAAAATTTGTGCTTTGCAAGAATGGAAATATGTGTGTGTGCGATATGACCTAATTGGGCTATATGATGGAAATTGTGCGTGTGCCATGAGTTCTCGCTGAATTGTACTTGAGTTGCCTATGTTTTACCGAAATGTTGATTTATTTCCATTTCGGTGAATTTCAGGCAAAATCTATATGTCTTATTTTTAGGGAAGGTCATGCCGATGTTTTGTATGACTTTTATGCATGCATGCATTTTTATAACCAATTTGCTTATTATTACTGCACAGGCTATCATGCAGGACATGGTTGCAGTCGGCCGTGCATGAGAGGTTCGAACTCTAGGGTGCATGCGGAGATCTCAACCTACCCAGCCTGCCTACTCGCGATCCTCCTAAGCCTAGCACGTTGAGCTCGAAGATACAAAGAGACATATTAGTTTATCCTAGTTTGGGCCACCTTGCGGTGTAATACCTTACTCCACCGTTTTTGTGGATTGCCTCAGAGGACTGAGGATGAACTAGTACAGTGGATGAACTGGCCTCAGGAGGTGAGGGGTTCTTGACATCGAGAGAGCTGGTGAGGTGGTCGGGTGAGAATGGATCCCCTCCCATCTATGGTGGTGGCTAAGTCCTATTTATAGTGGCCTTGGTCCTCTTCCCAAATGTTGGCGGGAAGGGATCCCACAACGGCCGGATTTGAAAGGGGACAAGTAGTACAGCTTATCCTGACAAAGGTATTCTTCGCCTGCGAAAAGCCTCTGGTCGTGATGCAGCGGCGGGCTTGGCGATGACCTCCGTCCTGCCGTCCTGGCAGTCTTGGTCTTGTTGCACCAGAATGGAAACCTTTGGATGATTCCTCGGGACTCCATGCATGCGGCTTGCCTCCCTTGCACCGAAGAGGAAACCTGCGCTCTGCGCCTGCCTGGCGCCCGCCTGGCCTTGGTCATCATGGCTCACATCAGGTGAGCCTCGTGAGGTGCACCTTGCATAGAACTCTTCGCCCCTTGGGAGCCTAGCCTGAAGAGGCCGATCCCCTCGGGGGTCTTGGCGTCGTCCGCCTCGCGAGGCTTGGCCCCTCATGAGGGTCTTGAGCTGTTGATGTTGAAGCTGGGCCATACCAGGCCGTCGATGGAGCCATGTGGTGAGCCGCAGGCAGGCGAGTCTGGATACCCCCATATCCAGAACGCCGACAGTAGTCCCCGGGCCCAAGGCGCGCTCGGACATGGCTTCCAGGCGAAGCCAAAGGGCAAGTGCAGAGCACCGCGGGCCCTAACCGCCTACGGCCTTGATGACGCGTCGTAATTGATGGGACATGGGCGTGTCCACTTCCCCACGCTGTCTCGGCTACTATTTTCATCTGACAAAAGGGATGCCATCTGCCGTCGGGCTTTCATTGCCTCCTCTTTGTCTTGCTCCAGATCCCCTTGTCCCAACACCTGAAGAACTCACCAGATCTGCCAATTTTCTCCACCAATCTTCTCCATGGCTGCCGAGAAGGGTAATGCTTCAACCTCGGCTACCGGCTCCACCTGGTACGATCCGGTGCTATTTGCCCCCTCCGTGTCCGAGGAGAAGCTCCAGACCGCGCTCCTCCTGACAGCAAGCTAAGACAACGAGTGGAAGGAGACTGCGCTCCGGGTCATCGCCGCTGCGCCGGAGCCCGCGAATAGCACCTTCTAACCTTTCTTCCTACACATCGTCTACTCGGGGCTCGTGCCCCCATTCTCCCGCTTCTTCTATGTCGTTCTTCACCATTATGGCATCCACGCGCTCCATATTCACCCCAAGTACATCCTTCTTTGGCCATCTTTGCCTTCTACTGCGAGGCGTTCGTGAGGGTGATGCCCTCCATTGCCATGCTCCACCACTTCTTCTTCCTCCGCATGACCGGTGACCATCCCGTTGGGTGCATCGGCTTCGTTCTAGCCCGGGGCGGTAACGCGATATCCCGTGCCGGGAAGAAGGTGGAGGATGCCCTGAAGAGGTGGGTTCTGATGGATGCCAAGTGCTCTCAGGACTTGCTGAAGCTGCCAACCGGGTTTCCCTCCTCCGGGAAGGTGTGGCTCTCTGAAAAGATCACCAACTCTTCCCTGAAGCCGTTGGTGAAGAAGATGGAGGAGGACCTGAAGAGCGAGAAGCTGACGGGGGCCATGTTCATCAAGGAGTTCTTGACGCAACGCCTAGCGCCGCTCCAAGATTGCTCCCGCCCCCTCTGGATGCTTGGGGGCACCGATGACAAGATCCGCCTGTGCCAGGATGCCCTTCCCAAGGAGGAGCTGAGCAAGATTTTTCTTTACTTAATTGGGAAAGACCCAAGCAATCCTCCGGAAGATTGGCTCCCGCTGTACTATAGGGCCGATGGGGAGGAGGTTGTAGCTGCCCTGCCAGTCTTCGACGAATTTGGGCTCGTGTGGGCGGGGCCTCCCCCTCTGCCTACCTCCTTGGTGGACCCATCCTGCCGCGACCAATCCTCCGAGGCCACCGAGGACGAGGTTGTGGAGGAATCCTCTGCCCCGAGGCAGAGGGAACTCCTTCACAATTTCCCTGACAATGATGACGAAGATACTCCTCCGGTGGTGGAGATGGCTCGCCCCTCTGGGGTCATCACGAGATCCGGGGTGGCCTCCTCGAAGTAGCCCAAGTGGACGGCCGTGAAGAAGGGCAGGACTACGTTGATCCTCCTGGCCAGCACTCCTCCTTCGCCAGCTGTGTCCTGGGTGGCGCCGACCGTGAGTTCTTCTCCTTGGTCCTGCTCGGCCCATATTGCTGAGCCTGAAGAGGAGCTATGTCTTCCCCGACCAGTAAGTCTTCTCCTTGGTCCTGTTGTTGATTCTTGATGCACTGCTTAGCACCTTCGTCTGTTATTAGGTAGTAGTCGTCGAAGAAGCAGAAGTAGGGCGCGGAAGTGGTTGTGGTCGAGCGTGTCGAGGTGGTCACCGCAGCCTTGGTGAAGGAGAGCGTCGCGGCGCCCACAGCTTCATCAGTGGTGCCGTCTCCCCAGGGCGCAGAAGCCCGTCCTCAGGAGGTGCCGGCGCCTTCAGCGGGGCTGACCCCACCAGCGCCCATCCTTGCTGCGGCTGCTGAGGTTGCCCAGCCTTCGGAGCCCCTAGTCCTTCCTGTTGCTGAGGCTTCTTCTGTCTTAGCGCTGAGGACGTCTTCTCCCCTGCCCGTTGTGCAGCTGGGCCATGGCGCCCCTGCCACCTCCGGGGCTCTAGAGAAGGCCAGGGCGGCGCTGGACCTCCTCCAGGGCGAACTTCGGGGCATGGATCGGCGCGCATCGTTGGGGCGTCTAGGGCTCATTTCTGGATGGCTCCAGGCCGACGCATTTGTCTGAGCAGCCCGGGGCTCTGCGGAGGAAGCCCAAAAGGTGCTTGGGGTGGTTGCCACCAAGCGCGACCTGGCACAGAAGGAGGCCACGGAAGTCGAGGATCGGTGTCGCACGGTGGAGGCTGAACTGAAGGCTCTTCAGGATCAACAGGCCTCCCAGGCCAGCCAACTCCAGGAACGTGAGGAGAAGCTAAAGGCCCAGGAGGCTACCAATGCTGATCGAGATGCTGAGCTGAAGAAGGCAGTCCTGGAGTAGGCTGCAGAGTACGACCACCTGACGAGGCTGAAGGAGGAGGCGGAGACAGCCCAGGCATCCCTTGCCGAGGCCAAGAAAGCGGCCACCATGGAGCGCAGCACCCTTTCTTCCTCGAGTCGAGGTTCGACAAGGCTCTCTGGTCGCTCTTTGGGGACGATTCATTGAAGAAGGCAGCGGCAATGGCCTCGAGGGAGAGCCCTGCTGCCCTCCTTCCTGAGGTCGTGGCGGTGCTTGAAGATGCTGTTGACGGGTTTGGCTCTTTGGTGGAAGGTGAGGCTCGCTCGCTTTGTTCTTCAGCACTTACGTGCGTCTTCAGTCATCTCTATCTCCGGGACACCGGCTTCGACTTCTCCTCCTTACTCGGCCCCGTGGACTCCAACTTCGAGGACGCTGTTGCTGCCGCCAAGAAGAGCTCCGTGGACGCCATGCTGAGCAAGTTCCTGGTCGTCGGTCCTCCGACCGGGGCCGAGGGGACGAGCGACGCGCCTGGCGACGGGGCTCCGCTGGCGGGTGACGGCAGCACCCAGGTTTGAAGAGGTGGCTTGGTGATGATGCTTCTTCCTGGTCTTCCTACATCATGTAGCATGCCTCGGGGAGGCATTTAAAACTGTTTGCTTGGAACAATAAGTTTTGTAATAATAAGATTATGGTCCTTTGATTTTTTTTTCCGTTTAGTTTATTGTTCTACATCGTCAGAGCCCGGCCCCGCACATACCTCAGCCACCGTTGGGTCGTCCGGATTGCCAGGACGAGACCAACCGGTGAGGCACCTAAGACGCGATGCTCAGTAGTCCTCCTTGACGTGCGAACAACTTAGGAAAAAGTGCGAAGGCAAGCCTTCATGTTCTGCGTCGGGAGGGCCCGGCCCCGTGCATACCTCAGCCGCCATTGGGTCGTCTGGATCGCCAGGACGAGCCCAAGGGGTGAGGGGCTATGTGACCAGTTAGGCTCCTGAGACGCGATGCTCAGGAGTCCCCCTTGACATACGAACGACTTGAAAAGGCCGAAAGTTAGACCTTGGCGTTCTGCGTTGGCAGGGCCCGGCCCCGTGCATACCTCACCGCCGTTGGGTTGTCCGGATCACCAGGACGAGACCAAGGGGTGAGGGGCTATGTGGCCAGTTAGGCTCCTGAGACGCGATGCTCAGGAGTCCCCCTTGACGTACGAATCGACCATCATACCTTTCCTCGCCGAGCTCTCGCTCGGGAGGGGTGCGCGAAGACCAGGCCCGTGGGGCCTAGTGAGGTGGGGTACGCCAAGCGTGACCTGAACGTAGCCTCTGTGCCCAGCCCCCTCGCGCTACCCTCCCGAGGGAGAGCAGCGCGGTGAGGCTGGTCACTGAGGCCGGAAGCTCCATGAGGTTAATGTGGCCGGAAGGCCACCCCTGGTTGTTTATCACCAGCGCGGAGCATAGCGCTTCCGCTCTTGCACGGGCATAGCCGCTCCTCGGCAGTGTCGACTATCAGCGCGGAGCATGGTGCTTCCACTTGCTTCCACTAGTGCATGGGAGGGGGCTCCCTCTGAGGAGAGCCCCCGGAGCGTGTACAGCCCCGCCCTGACACGTGGCTTGCACGGCAGGGTTGGAGGACGTTTATATGGGCACTCGTGAGCCAGCATGGGACTCACGAGGCCCAACCTCAAGGCGGGTTGCGCCTGGTCTTGATTGGGGATGCTTGTATTAGTCGTGCGAGATGGTTAGGCAGCCTGCGCCGAATGAGTGTCATGAGGCTATTGCATGAGAAGGCTAGACACCAACGACCCTAGGAGGTGACGTGAACGGGGCCGACCTGCCAGATAGAGCTCAGCCGTTGGTTTTATCGATGCTGCAGGGATGGACCTGAGCACAGACATCTTGCCCAGTCTTCTCATGCAAAGATCCTGAAGAAAAAGAACCGGCGCGCGGTTCCCGTGGCCACAGGGCACCAGGTTGCGCGCCCTTACTCATCCTCCCGTGATTAGCTCATGCGAGAACAAGGCACCAAGGGCCATGGGAGGTGACGTACATGGGGACTGGCCCATGAGCCAAAGCTCAGCCTCCTGGATTTAGCAACGCTGCAGGGACGGACCCAAGCACAGACACCGTGCCAGTCCTTAATCATGAGGTAGTCGCGGGAGGGCTCGCAAGGGCGCGAGACGTTCTTGGCGATGAAGCGCCGGTCAAGCAATTGATAATTTGAAGGTATCTTGCGAAGGAGGGTAAACTAGCTCTGATAGATGCAAAAGGGATACATGCTGCTGGGACGGACCCACACGGCCTGGGGATGATGCAGCCCGAGGGGCGCCCCTAGACTCAACGAACTAGAGAGATGTCACATGGTACCATCATTGAAGATGTATTGGGGTAGCAGAAGACGCGCGCTGCTGGAGTCGCTCCTCACGAGCCGCCCTGGCCTGAGCCTCGGGAGGCCCAGAGGGCTCGTGAGGCTCCTGGAGGTGCTCCTCCATCTCCGCCAGGATCGCCTGATGCCTGGCCTCGCGAGCCCCCAGGGCATCCCTCATGCAGCACTGGAACACCACAGCCGCGCGCCGGGCACTCCTGCAAACGTAGGCATGCAAACATAGCTGTGGGGTGGTCCCTCGCATTGGCCGACACGAGACAGCTAGAAGAGCTGCCGAGATGGGGACATGTTGATCCCAAGGATGTCGATGCAGACGCGAAACTCCTTACGCTTTCCAGCGCAGTGAGCCGCACCTCGTGGTTGGCGGTGATTGCCTTGCAGAACCCTTGCATCTTGAATCTCCTCGATTGCCTTGCTGATGAACTCCTGAACGCCTGGCACCTCCTGCCTGATGCCTTCTCCTGGGAAGCGTGCTCTAAAGAGCACCTCCCTCGTGACCCTGGCTAGGTCTGAGGCCCTCCCGAGGAGAGCCCCCGAGCCCAGCCTGAGAGGGATGCCGGGCACGCCTTCCCATGCAATGGGTGAAGGCGCCCCGTCCGGGGACGCAAGGCTTAGAGCGGCGTTTTTGGGCGATGCTTCCTCACAGGATCCCTGACTCAGCTGCAGCTTCTTCATCTTAGGGGCGACCTCGAGAGGGAGGGCGCCACCCTCATCTTTAGGGTTCTCGACTACTGCAGCTTGAAAGGCGCGCTCGAGGGAGGACACCGCGTCCTTCTCTTGACATGCGACTGTGATGACGCCGCCGCTTCCTTGCATCTTGAGGGTGTTGTAGTCATGGTGCATAGGTGCCATGAACTTGGCTAGTGATGGTTACCTTAGGATGGCGTTGTCGGGTAGGCGAATGTCGGTGATGTCGAAGTCGATGAGCTCGGTGCAGTAGTTGTTGCGCTCGCCGAAGGTGACAGGGAGGCAGACCGCCCTATCGGGTGTGTGGAACCGTCGGTCACTCCTGAAAATGGCTTGGTTGGCTGAAGCTGGTAGTACGATACTTGGAGTCTGTTGAACGTCTGAACAGACAGGACATTGAGCCCGCTCCTCCATCAATGAGAGTCTTGGTGACGACCACGTTGCTCATGACGGAAGAGCAGAGCATGGGGAGAACGCCAGCGGTGGCCACACACTTGAGCTGATCTGAGGAGCTCAAGGTGATGGCGCACTTGGACCACCTGAGAGGGCGAGTTGCTTCGGGCTTGGGGAGCATCGCGTACACCTCGCGCGCGAACTGCTTCAAGCTGCGGTGGGAAGCTGGGGCCTGTGAGCCGCCCAAGATGCAGGAGATGGCTCGAGGCTCCTGGAATCCCCCAGCCCCCTCGTCCTAGGGGTGATCTTCGTTCCTTCTTGGCGGTGGAGGCGGTGGAGGCAGACCGGCATTGCCCTAAGGGTGCTCCTCGTGAGGCTGGCCCTGCCAACAGTCCTCCCGAGTATGGTCACGCCACTCCTGGCGATGGTCGCGTCCATCCCAGCGTCATCCACCTGGGCCGCCTCCATGGTTGTAGCCTCGATCGTTGTGCTCGGGGCGTTGATCGAGTTGCCCGTCGCGGAGGGCTCTGAGCTCCTGGTAGTCGTTGATGTTCTGGCTATGAACATTGTGGAAGACGCAGAATGGACGGTTGCTCTTGGATGACTCGGGGTGGTCGCAGCCGCGCTTCATCTCTGGGTCTGCCATGAGCACGCCCGGCCCCTTGCGCTTCACGTCCTTGGTCTTAGCCTTCTTGTCTTCTGGGTCAGCTTCGGGAAGCTCGAGGAGGAAGAGGCGCCCCTCGTCAGCCCTTGCACACTTGTTGGCCATGTTGAACATCTCCAGGGCTGTGCAGAGATCCTCATGGATGGCGAACTCCTCCTTCATCTTGACATCACAGATGCCATCAGTGAACGCTGAGATGATGGGCTCGTCCAACACCTTGAGGTTCTTGAGGCGAACGTTGTTGAAGTGTGGATATACTTATGCAGGGTGTCTCCAGGTTTCTGTTGGAAATATGCCCTAGAGGCAATAATAAAAGCATTATTATTATATTTCCTTGTTCATGATAATTGTCTTTATTCATGCTATAATTGTGTTATCCGGAAATCGTAATACATGTGTGAATAACAGACATCAACATGTCCCTAGTGAGCCTCTAGTTGACTAGCTCGTTGATCAACAGATAGTCATGGTTTCCTGACTATGGACACTGGATGTCATTGATAACGAGATCACATCATTAGGAGAATGATGTGATGGACAAGACCCAATCCTAAACATAGCACAAGATCGTATAGTTCGTTTGCTAGAGTTTTCCAATGTCAAGTATCTTTTCCTTAGACCATGAGATCGTGTAACTCCCGGATACCGTAGGAGTGCTTTGGGTATGCCAAACGTCACAACGTAACTGGGTGACTATAAAGGTAGACTACGGGTATCTCCGAAAGTGTCTGTTGGGTGACATGGATCAAGACTGGGATTTGTCACTCCGTATGACGGAGAGGTATCACTGGGCCCACTCGGTAATGCATCATCATAATGAGCTCAGAGTGACCAAGTGTCTGGTCACGGGATCATGCATTACGGTACGAGTAAAGTGACTTGCCGGTAACGAGATTGAACGAGGTATTGGGATACCGACGATCGAATCTCGGGCAAGTAACATATCGATAGACAAAGGGAATAGCGTACGGGGTTGATTGAATCCTCGACATCGTGGTTCATCCGATGAGATCATCGTGGAGCATGTGGGAGCCAACATGGGTATCCAGATCCCGCTGTTGGTTATTGACCGGAGAGTCGTCTCGGTCATGTCTGCTTGTCTCCCGAACCCGTAGGGTCTACACACTTAAGGTTCGGTTACGCTAGGGTTGTAGGGATATGTATATGCAGTAACCCGAATGTTGTTCGGAGTCCCGGATGAGATCCCGGACGTCACGAGGAGTTCCGGAATGGTCCGGAGGTAAAGATTTATATATGGGAAGTCCTGTTTCGGGCATCGGGACAAGTTTCGGGGTTATCGGTATTGTACCGGGACCACCGGAAGGGTCCCGGGGGTCCACCGGGTGGGTCCACCTGTCCCGGGGGGGCCACATGGGCTGTAGGGGGTGCGCCTTGGCCTAATGGGCCAAGGGCACCAGCCCCACATAGGCCCATGCGCCTAGGGTTTAAGGGGGAAGAGTCCTAGGAGGGGAAGGCACCTCCTAGGTGCCTTGGGGGGGAGGGAAACCCCCCTTGGCCGCCGCACCCCCTAGGAGATTGGATCTCCTAGGGCCGGCCACCCCCCCTTGGCCCTCCTATATATAGTGGGGGAGAGGAGGGACTTCATACCTGAACGCCTTGGCCTTTGGTTGCCTCCTTCTCCCTCCCCAACACCTCCTCCACCTCCATAGTGCTTAGCGAAGCTCTGCCGGAGTACTGCAGCTCCATCAACACCACGCCGTCGTGCTGCTGCTGGTGCCATCTCCCTCAACCTCTCCTCCCTCCCTTGCTGGATCAAGAAGGAGGAGACGTGGCTGTTCCGTACGTGTGTTGAACGCGGAGGTGCCGTCCGTTCGGCGCTGGTCATCGGTGATTTGGATCACGTCGAGTACGACTACATCATCACCGTTCTTTTGAACGCTTCCGCTCGCGATCTACAAAGGTATGTAGATGCATCTAATCACTCGTTGCTAGATGAACTCCTAGATGATCTTGGTGAAACGAGTAGGAAAATTTTTGTTTTCTGCAACGTTCCCCAACAGTGGCATCATGAGCTAGGTCTATGCGTAGTTCTTCTTGCGCGAGTAGAACACAATTTGTTGTGGGCGTAGATTTGTCAACTTTCTTGCCGTTACTAGTCCTTTCTTGCTTCAGCGGTATTGTGGGATGAAGCGGCCCGGACCAACCTTACACGTACGCTTACGTGAGACCGGTTCCACCGACTAACATGCACTAGTTGCATAAGGTGGCTGGCGGGTGTCTGTCTCTCCTACTTTAGTTGGAGCGGAATCGATGAACAGGGTCCTTATGAAGGGTAAATAGAAGTTGACAAATCACGTTGTGGCTTTAACGTAGGTAAGAAAACGTTCTTGCTAGAACCCTAATTCAGCCACGTAAAACTTGCAACAACAATTAGAGGACGTCTAACTTGTTTTTGCAGCAAGTGGTTTGTGATATGATATGGCCAAAGTTGTGATGAATGATGAATGATCTATATGTGATGTATGAGATGTTCATGCTATTGTAATAGGAATCACGACTTGCATGTCGATGAGTATGACAACCGGCAGGAGCCATAGGAGTTGTCTTTATTCTTTTATATGACCTGCGTGTCATCAAGAAACGCCATGTAAATTACTTTACTTTATTGCTAAACGCGTTAGCCATAGTAGTAGAAGTAATAGTTGGCGAGCAACTTCATGGAGACACGATGATGGAGATCATGATGATGGAGATCATGGTGTCAAGCCGGTGACAAGATGATCATGGAGCCCCAAGATGGAGATCAAAGGAGCTATGTGATATTGGCCATATCATGTCACGTTTATTATTTGATTGCATGTGATGTTTATCATGTTTTGCATCTTGTTTACTTAGAACGACGGTAGTAAATAAGATGATCCCTCACAATAAATTCAAGAAGTGTTCCCCCTAACTGTGCACCGTTGCGACAGTTCGCTGTTTCAAAACACCACGTGATGATCGGGTGTTTTATTCAGACGTTCACATACAACGGGTGTAAGACAGATTTACACATGCAAACACTTAGGTTGACTTGACGAGCCTAGCATGTACAGACATGGCCTCGGAACACAGAAGACCGAAAGGTCGAGCATGAGTCGTATAGAAGATACGATCAACATGAAGATGTTCACCGATGTTGACTAGTCCGTCTCACGTGATGATCGGACACGGTCTAGTTTAACTCGGATCATGTAATACTTAGATGACTAGAGGGATGTCTAATCTAAGTGGGAGTTCACTAATAATTTGATTAGTTGAACTTAATTATCATGAACTTAGTCTAAAATCTTTGCAATATGTCTTGTAGATCAAATGGCCAACGTAGTCCTCAACTTCAACGCGTTCCTAGAGAAAACTAAGCTGAAAGACGATGGCAGCAACTATACGGACTGGGTCCGGAACCTGAGGATCATCCTCATAGCTGCCAAGAAAGATTATGTCCTACAAGCACCGCTTGGTGACGCACCCGTTCTCCCTGCGGAACAAGACGTTATGAACGCTTGGCAGGCACGTTTCGATGACTACTCCCTCGTTCAGTGCGGCATGCTTTACAGCCTAGAGCCGGGGCTCCAAAAGCGTTTTGAGAGACATGGAGCATATGAGATGTTCGAAGAGCTGAAAATGGTTTTCCAAGCTCATGCCCGGGTCGAGAGATATGAAGTCTCCGACAAATTCTTCAGCTGTAAGATGGAGGAAAACAGTTCTGTCAGTGAGCACATACTCACTATGTCTGGGTTGCATAACCGCTTGACTCAGCTGGGAGTTAATCTCCCGGATGATGCGGTCATTGACAGAATCCTCCAGTCGCTTCCACCAAGCTACAAGAGCTTTGTGATGAACTTCAATATGCAGGGGATGGAAAAGACCATTCCTGAAGTATTTGCTATGCTGAAATCAGCAGAGGTAGAAGTCAGGAAGGAACATCAAGTGTTGATGGTCAATAAAACCACTAAGTTCAAGAAAGGCAAGGGTAAAAAGAACTTCAAGAAGGACGGCAAGGAGGTTGCCGCGCCCGGCAAGCAAGCTGCCGGGAAGAAGCCAAAGAATGGACCCAAGCCCGAGACTGAGTGCTTTTATTGCAAGGGAAGCGGTCACTGGAAGCGGAACTGCCCTAAGTACTTAGCGGATAAGAAGGCCGGCAAAACAAAAGGTATATGTGATATACATGTAATTGATGTGTACCTTACTAGTGCCCGTAGTGGCTCCTGGGTATTTGATACCGGTGCAGTTGCTCACATTTGTAACTCAAAGCAGGGGCTGCGGAATAAGCGGAAACTGGCAAAGGACGAGGTGACGATGCGCGTCGGGAATGGTTCCAAGGTCAATGTGATCGCCGTCGGCACGCTACCTCTGCATCTCCCTTCGGGATTAGTTTTAAACCTTAATAATTGTTATTTAGTGCCAGCTTTGAGCATGAACATTGTATCGGGATCTCGTTTAATTCGAGATGGCTACTCTTTTAAATCTGAGAATAATGGTTGTTCCATTTTTATGAGAGATATGTTTTATGGTCATGCTCCTATGGTGAATGGTTTATTCTTTATGAATCTCGAACGTGATGCTACACATGTTCATAATGTGAGTACCAAAAGAAGTAAGGTTGATAATGATAGTCCCACATACTTGTGGCACTGCCGCCTTGGTCACATAGGTGTCAAACGCATGAAGAAGCTCCATGCTGATGGACTTTTAGAGTCTCTTGATTATGAATCATTTGACACGTGCGAACCATGCCTTATGGGTAAAATGACCAAGACTCCGTTCTCAGGAACAATGGAGCGAGCAACCGACTTATTGGAAATCATACATACTGATGTGTGCGGTCCGATGAGTGTTGAGGCTCGCGGTGGCTATCGTTATGTTCTCACCCTCACTGATGATTTAAGTAGGTATGGGTATATCTACTTAATGAAACACAAGTCTGAAACCTTTGAAAAGTTCAAGGAATTTCAGAGTGAGGTTGAAAATCAACGTGACAGGAAAATCAAGTTTCTGCGATCAGATCGTGGAGGAGAATACTTGAGTCACGAGTTTGGGGCACACTTAAGAAAATGTGGAATAGTTTCACAACTCACGCCGCCTGGAACACCTCAGCGTAATGGTGTGTCCGAACGTCGTAATCGCACTCTGTTAGATATGGTGCGATCTATGATGTCTCTTACCGATTTACCGCTTTCTTTTTGGGGCTATGCTTTAGAGACTGCCGCATTCACTTTAAATAGGGCTCCGTCGAAATCCGTTGAGACGACACCGTATGAATTATGGTTTGGGAAGAAACCTAAGCTGTCGTTTCTAAAAGTTTGGGGATGCGATGCTTATGTCAAGAAACTTCAACCTGAAAAGCTCGAACCCAAGTCGGAAAAATGCGTCTTCATAGGATACCCAAAAGAAACTATTGGGTACACCTTCTACCTCAGATCCGAAGGCAAGATCTTTGTTGCCAAGAATGGGTCCTTTCTGGAGAAAGAGTTTCTCTCGAAAGAAGTAAGTGGGAGGAAAGTAGAGCTTGATGAAGTATTACCTCTTGAACCGGAAAATGGCGCAACTCAAGAAAATGTTCCTGAGGTGCCAGCACCGACTAGAGAGGAAGTTAATGATAATGATCAAGATACTTCTGATCAAGCCCCTACTGAAATTCGAAGGTCCACAAGGACACGTTCCGCACCAGAGTGGTACGGCAACCCTGTCTTGGAAATCATGTTGTTAGACAACGGTGAACCTTCGAACTATGAAGAAGCGATGGCGGGCCCGGATTCCGACAAATGGCTAGAAGCCATGAAATCCGAGATAGGATCCATGTATGAAAACAAAGTATGGACTTTGACTGACTTGCCCGTTGAGCGGCGAGCCATAGAAAATAAATGGATCTTTAAGAAGAAGACAGACGCGGATGGTAATGTGACCATCTATAAAGCTCGGCTTGTCGCTAAGGGTTATCGACAAGTTCAAGGGGTTGACTACGATGAGACTTTCTCACCGGTAGCGAAGCTGAAGTCCGTCCGAATCATGTTAGCAATTGCCGCATTCTATGATTACGAAATATGGCAAATGGACGTCAAAACGGCATTCCTTAATGGTTTCCTTAAGGAAGAATTGTATATGATGCAGCCGGAAGGTTTTGTCGATCCTAAGAATGCTGACAAAGTGTGCAAGCTCCAACGCTCGATTTATGGGCTGGTGCAAGCATCTCGGAGTTGGAACATTCGCTTTGATGAGATGATCAAAGCGTTTGGGTTTACACAGACTTATGGAGAAGCCTGCGTTTACAAGAAAGTGAGTGGGAGCTCTGTAGCATTTCTCATATTATATGTAGATGACATACTTTTGATGGGAAATGATATAGAACTCTTGGACAGCATCAAGGCCTACTTGAATAAAAGTTTTTCAATGAAGGACCTTGGAGAAGCTGCTTATATATTAGGCATCAAAATCTATAGAGATAGATCGAGACGCCTCATAGGTCTTTCACAAAGCACATACCTTGATAAGATATTGAAGAAGTTCAATATGGATCAATCCAAGAAGGGGTTCTTGCCTGTGTTGCAAGGTATGAAATTGAGCTCAGCTCAATGTCCGACCACGGCAGAAGATATAGAAGAGATGAGCGTCATCCCCTATGCCTCAGCCATAGGTTCTATTATGTATGCCATGCTGTGTACCAGACCTGATGTAAACCTTGCCGTAAGTTTGGTAGGAAGGTACCAAAGTAATCCCGGCAAGGAACACTGGACAGCGGTCAAGAATATCCTGAAGTACCTGAAAAGGACTAAGGAAATGTTTCTCGTTTATGGAGGTGACGAAGAGCTCGTCGTAAAGGGTTACGTCGACGCTAGCTTCGACACAGATCTGGATGACTCTAAGTCACAAACCGGATACGTGTATATTTTGAATGGTGGGGCAGTAAGCTGGTGCAGTTGCAAGCAAAGCGTCGTGGCGGGATCTACATGTGAAGCGGAGTACATGGCAGCCTCGGAGGCAGCACATGAAGCAATATGGGTGAAGGAGTTCATCACCGACCTAGGAGTCATACCCAATGCGTCGGGGCCGATCAAGCTCTTCTGTGACAACACTGGAGCTATTGCACTTGCCAAGGAGCCCAGGTTTCACAAGAAGACAAGGCACATCAAGCGTCGCTTCAACTCCATTCGTGAAAATGTTCAAGATGGAGACATAGAGATTTGTAAAGTACATACGGACCTGAATGTAGCAGATCCGTTGACTAAACCTCTCCCTAGAGCAAAACATGATCAACACCAGAATTCCATGGGTGTTCGATTCATCACAATGTAACTAGATTATTGACTCTAGTGCAAGTGGGAGACTGTTGGAAATATGCCCTAGAGGCAATAATAAAAGCATTATTATTATATTTCCTTGTTCATGATAATTGTCTTTATTCATGCTATAATTGTGTTATCCGGAAATCGTAATACATGTGTGAATAACAGACATCAACATGTCCCTAGTGAGCCTCTAGTTGACTAGCTCGTTGATCAACAGATAGTCATGGTTTCCTGACTATGGACACTGGATGTCATTGATAACGAGATCACATCATTAGGAGAATGATGTGATGGACAAGACCCAATCCTAAACATAGCACAAGATCGTATAGTTCGTTTGCTAGAGTTTTCCAATGTCAAGTATCTTTTCCTTAGACCATGAGATCGTGTAACTCCCGGATACCGTAGGAGTGCTTTGGGTATGCCAAACGTCACAACGTAACTGGGTGACTATAAAGGTAGACTACGGGTATCTCCGAAAGTGTCTGTTGGGTGACATGGATCAAGACTGGGATTTGTCACTCCGTATGACGGAGAGGTATCACTGGGCCCACTCGGTAATGCATCATCATAATGAGCTCAGAGTGACCAAGTGTCTGGTCACGGGATCATGCATTACGGTACGAGTAAAGTGACTTGCCGGTAACGAGATTGAACGAGGTATTGGGATACCGACGATCGAATCTCGGGCAAGTAACATATCGATAGACAAAGGGAATAGCGTACGGGGTTGATTGAATCCTCGACATCGTGGTTCATCCGATGAGATCATCGTGGAGCATGTGGGAGCCAACATGGGTATCCAGATCCCGCTGTTGGTTATTGACCGGAGAGTCGTCTCGGTCATGTCTGCTTGTCTCCCGAACCCGTAGGGTCTACACACTTAAGGTTCGGTTACGCTAGGGTTGTAGGGATATGTATATGCAGTAACCCGAATGTTGTTCGGAGTCCCGGATGAGATCCCGGACGTCACGAGGAGTTCCGGAATGGTCCGGAGGTAAAGATTTATATATGGGAAGTCCTGTTTCGGGCATCGGGACAAGTTTCGGGGTTATCGGTATTGTACCGGGACCACCGGAAGGGTCCCGGGGGTCCACCGGGTGGGTCCACCTGTCCCGGGGGGCCACATGGGCTGTAGGGGGTGCGCCTTGGCCTAATGGGCCAAGGGCACCAGCCCCACATAGGCCCATGCGCCTAGGGTTTAAGGGGGAAAGAGTCCTAGGAGGGGAAGGCACCTCCTAGGTGCCTTGGGGGGGAGGGAAACCCCCCTTGGCCGCCGCACCCCCTAGGAGATTGGATCTCCTAGGGCCGGCCACCCCCCCTTGGCCCTCCTATATATAGTGGGGGAGAGGAGGGACTTCATACCTGAACGCCTTGGCCTTTGGTTGCCTCCTTCTCCCTCCCCAACACCTCCTCCACCTCCATAGTGCTTAGCGAAGCTCTGCCGGAGTACTGCAGCTCCATCAACACCACGCCGTCGTGCTGCTGCTGGTGCCATCTCCCTCAACCTCTCCTCCCTCCCTTGCTGGATCAAGAAGGAGGAGACGTGGTTGTTCCGTACGTGTGTTGAACGCGGAGGTGCCGTCCGTTCGGCGCTGGTCATCGGTGATTTGGATCACGTCGAGTACGACTACATCATCACCGTACCTTTGAACGCTTCCGCTCGCGATCTACAAAGGTATGTAGATGCATCTAATCACTCGTTGCTAGATGAACTCCTAGATGATCTTGGTGAAACGAGTAGGAAAATTTTTGTTTTCTGCAACGTTACCCAACAGTTTCTACTTGATGCAACGCAGGTCACCCGCGACAAGCGAACGGTCGCGAGTGCCCTAGAAGTTGGCGATGATGCGGCCGCGCATTTCCTCCCAAGAAGAGACCGACCCCTCGGTAAGGTTCAGGAGCCAAGAACGCGCGCCTTGAGGGACATCGGGAACCAGTTTGCCATGATCTTCTCGTCACTGCTAGCCGCCTCGATGCTCAGATCGTAGGTGCCATTGTAGCACGGAGGCAGGTCATGCTTGAACTTGCTCGGCCAGACAATGTTGCGGAGCTCCGGGGTGAATGCGTTACATCCTGTTGTGGCCACTGGAGCCCGTCAAGGTGGTGGAACCTGGTCCTGGTGCACGCGCACCACCACCTCCTTTGGCGGTACGCGGGCCTGGTGGGGGGATGCTGGAAGTACACGCGCTTCTCCTTGAGGTCGATGCACCAACTAGCATCTCACATCCTCCCGAGCAGGCGCCGGGCGCGGCGGGTCGCGCCACGGTGCCACACGCCTTGGCTCAATGATGACGCCCTGGGCCGGAGGTGGTGGAGGAACCCCATGAGCCACATCACCCATGGTAGGCAGCTGCTGAGGCAGTGAGCGGGCCGGAGCGGCAGAGCCCCCGGACACGCTGACGAGCTCAGCGATCCGCTCGAGCCACTCCTCGTAGAAGTCGTCGACCGGGAGGTAGCGAAGGAGCTCCCGCGCCATGAGCAGAGCGGCTTGCGCGTTCGCCGGGCCGTGACGTGCGTGGGAGGATGAAGCTGCTGGAGTCAATGATGGAGTGGTGGTGCGCCAGTCGCGGCGCACGGAAGTGTGCAACGAAGAAGCTTGCTGCTCGTGGCCGGCAGGGTGACAGAAAATTGAAATGGGGATGATAGAAACCCCAGCACCACCTAACTCAACTAGGGTTACTAAAATACTTTTCCAACGAACCCAAAATGCCCTTCTAAAATGTTCATCATCTTGGCATTGGTCTAGAACCTCTCCTAAAAATGGTGCACATTTTTCTAGACCATTCTAGATTTTTGAATTAAATCATATGTTATTTGCATTTGGACATTTAAATTGTCCAAATAATCATAAACTAAAATGTTTATTGTTTGATATATTTCAAATAGTGGGCCTGAGCAGTTTCATGATTTTTGAGTTAGTATACTAAGAATACTAGGCCCGTAAGGGTTCCATATTTCTGGTTTTTCTGGATTTTTTTACCTATGATGTTTGAGCGACACGTTGCCTCCATGTGTGCAGTACATCCTACAGCGGCCATCCTTTGTTTTCTCTTTAATATTTGTTTGACGGCGCGTCACATGCATGTCTTGGTCCAGTTCACGTGAGCTTTTCTGGTGGCCTTCTAGATTTCCTGCGATTGTTACATGGGCCACGCATGCCGCCACGTCTGCCTCACATGTTGTTGACTGGCAGTTTACTGATGGACACATTGCCTTCTGGGCTTTTACCTTCTTTGTTGGGGCGACGCGTGTGCGTGAAAGTTTTCTGGGATGTGTTCGATTCCATTCTTCCTTTGCTTGGACTGTTCAAGCACATTTTGTTTATTGCTGCATAGGTGTGGTGGACTCTCCTGGAAGGTTTTTCCTTAAAAAAAGAGGTGTATGGGCTGATTTTGTCTCATGCCAAAAGATTAGGTTGACCACGCATGGCTCTTCTAGACATGTATGGGTAGGTTTTGTTTTTAGCTCATGCATGCATGCATGTGGCCACGTTTTCCTGTTGTATAGTTGTCTCTCTATGTTATGGATGGACACGATGTGTTCTTGGTCTTTCTGGTGGGTTTTTTTTTCATCTCCTTTTGCTTGCCTATAAGTAGCTCCTTGCTATGTTGGTCCTTCATTCAGTTTCCACGTCCTTCCCTAGATTGGTCTTCTCAATTCAGTTTTTGCCTCACTGCCGCATCCATTCTCTCTAGGCTCTAGCACCGTCTTGCCTCCGGCAATTGGAGACGAAGCATCTGGTCATGGAAAGCCGCATCAGGACGTTCGGTCCGGTGGTCATGGCGCACCATGATGGTCCGCCGCCTACAGCCGACGCACCGGAGTGCACAGTAGCAAGCACCAGTTTGAGGTGAGGATATCGCATTGGTCTCCTGTTGCTCACATGCGAGGCCTCGGACGAGCGGCCAAATCCACGTGAGGTGGATGTTGCAGGCACGGCCATCTCCCCTTCCTTCCTTCCTTCTTTTTCCCTCCAACTACCATGTTATCTTTACCATGTCTTCTTTCCTTGTTGTATTGTTTTTTCACCCATGGGGATAGAGATGTTACCTCAGTCGGCAATGAAGCCAGTGATTTGTATCCAATAATTTTCGTTAATACGGTAACAACTTATTTCAGTCCACCTGACGGAACGAGTCTCTATCTGATGATGTCAGAACTTACAGAAAGTTTCTAAAATAAATTATGACATGGTATTTTTCTTCACTCTTGATTTGTTCCATTTGTATTATCCGCTCCGCCCTAGGTTCGTCCCCAAAATTATAAAATTTGGAGCCTCCCGTTGAAGGTCCAAGGAGGTGGAAGCATGAACAATGCCCTCATCAAATCAACTTAATTGGATTCGAATTGAAGGATGACTTTTGAGAAAAGGTAGTACGTAACTTCATTTATATTATGCACTTGGTAGGGATATTCTCAAGGAATTGCAAGATGATGGGCTATACACTTCACATAGCCTGAGACCATGGTGAGTACATGGTCTTTTGACTTACTTTCTTTGTAGTTGTTTTACAAATTGAGGAGGGGTAGCAGATGGATGGCATTGCCATGCAGAACTGAAAACACTGTTGTATGACTACAGACTCTTCACTGGAATAAAAACAGATGCGTGAGATGATAGATCGGGACAGACATGCATGCTCCAAGTTGTGAGCAGTTTTGTTTTTCAGAGAGATGTTTATCCTGGAATGGAAAAATTTCTTTTGAATATTTCTTAATATGCCAGTTATGTGGTGTTTGGTCGGACATGCGCATTTGCAGCACCATGGGGTACTCTTTGGCTGAAGTACATATTTTGTATCTTCTTTGGACCTAAATCAGACTGTTCAAGTGGTGTTTGCTCAGAACATGCAGGTGGAGCACCATGGGATGCTCTTTTTCTGAGGTACAAATTTTATATCTTCTTTGGTTTGCCAGAAAGCAAGATGTTGGAAGAAAAGAAATATGCATCTTATGAACTAACCAAACAAGGCCTTAGAATTTTAATATCTTAGACATAATATATGGGAATGCGGTGTTTTAATTTTATGAAAGGAGTCTCATTACTTTAGAGACAATGATAGAATCTGCACTGTCATATATTATGATGTTGCTTTTACTCTACCTGGACAGTTTTTAAGTGTAACTATGTATAATTTATGGCTAAATCACATCGGCAGGGAAGCACTATCTAGGACCGTTTAGACACTACCTAGAAGAGTGTTCTGTCTACAAAGGTACAGAGTTCAGACACTAGTTAGAAGAGTGTTCTGTCTGCAAAGGTATAGAAAGACTAATAGTTTCATTTCTCATGTTGACAGTCAGCTACAAGAGTGTTTTGTCTCATTTCTCATTTGACATAATGAACTGTGAGTTTGCCAGCCAAATGTCATACACAAAGACATACAGTGTTAATAGCTGACAAGAATATGGACTTCCTTCATCTGTCATGATGTGCGGTATAGTTTATTGCCGCCTGGTGGTGATAGTCAACCCCCCTTGACACTATCTTATGTTAGCCCTTATTTTCACGATATTTCCTTATGCAGAGCCAAAGAAGGAAGAAATAACAACACAACCAAAAGAAACAAAATTAGGATTTGAAGGACTTATGAATGATCTGAATTGCTGATCATTTTCTTTAAATAAAAAACACTACCAACAATTGAAGGATTGCTTGAATCAAAAATACCCTTATAAGGTTAATTTAGTTCCTTCCAACAAATTGTGTTCATAATTACCATACAATTTCTATTGACTTTAAAATATGTGAGGAGTGATCTATGAAGGCATGTTATATTCAACCTTAATATTAGTACTTAAATATAATTTCTTTTCTTTAGACATTCATTGAAGCTATTATTTCCTTTCCCTTTGGGTAAGCCAAGTACGCCTGCTACAACTAGAAGAAAGTTCACTGGATAAAAAGTTATTCCCTCTGTAAAGAAATGTAAAAGTGTTTAGGCAACTAAAGTAGTTATCTAAACGCTCTTATATTTGTTTATCGAGGGAGTATATATTACCCAAGGAAACACATAAAACCCATCAGCAGATCAACTTGCATCAGGCACGCACTACTGCCCAGAGTCAAAACTTCTCAAAACTTAGCCTGCACTGAATAGGAATTGAGCTAAGGCAAAAGATACTCACCGATGCACCTCCTGCGGTCAGGGACAAACAGCAAAACGAGTCTACAACTCCATGAGGAAGATGTTCAGCCACCGTGCATCTAGCTAGGCAGCAGGAAAGTCGCTCACGCTAGGCAGTAGGCACACAGGATCAGACAGTGTCCTCGCACAGTCCACGGCGCTCCATCCCCCCATCCACCTCCAGCTCCAAAATCACCTGCTCCCCCGCAAGTCCTGCCGCGTCGACTACCATGCGTGGGCACCAGATCCGGCAGAGGTCACCCTCGTGGGCTTTGCAAATCCCACCACCTCCGCATCAGCTGCCGAGCAGGCGGACCAGCGCGGGCTCCGTTGCTGTAGCGATGGCCATGGCTGACCGCCTCCTTCCGCACGAGCCAGGATCTCCTCGAGATTGCACGCGAGGCACGCGGTCTTGGCTTCGGTCTCTGGGAGAGCTCAGTCTTTGGCGGTCAAGAGCACGAACGAGAAGCAGGGCGCCGGCCACCGCGTGACCCGTGACTCCGGCAGATCGGGTCACGGGCGAGCGGCTGCAGCAGCGAGCACTAGCACGCAAGAGAGAGGACAGGGGAGTCGTGATGGTCAATTCACTAGAGGAAATGATTTGGGGAAGATGTTCTAGATCCATCTCGTCATGTCTCTCTCTCATATTGCGATGCGCTCAGCCTCAGAGTACATCAGGCGCAACTAACATACGATCATCACCTCAGGTGCAATCGTGCAATCGTGCGATCCAACTATGTGGACCCTTGTTCTCAAAAAAAAGTATGTGGACCCTTGGATGAGAAATGAGTTGTCCATATTTAGCAGCTTGACCTAGATATGTTCTCTCAAAGAAATTTGCGTACATGACATCTAGTGAAATATTGTTCAATTTCCCGTCAAAAAAATTGTTTAATTTACATGTGTTCATCAATGTAGCAACTCTTATTTCTGATGAATCTGATCTAGCAAAGGTTTTTTCTTGTTTTGCAGCATAATCCGTTTTAACTACCATAATGTGAAATCTCTATCGAGAACACTATAAAGACACACATACGCAAAACGTACAACAATTCTGAAGAAGTCCATAAAAGCAAATTTCAAACAAATCAATGGAGCGCGGCGTGCCGCCGCGCACTACTCACTAGTTAGTATTATTATTAAAGCCCTAAAGACTACAGAATAATAATAAAACACAAACTAAAATAGGAAAAACAAAGAGAGAGAGAGAGAAGAAACTTACCTGGCACCCACCAAAGCCCACCTCGCGGCCCAAGTGGCCGGCCCAGCCCACCTGGCCCCCTTCCCTATCATCTTCCTCCCTAGGCCAGTAGCTAGAGCGCATGGCCGCAGCGCGCCGGCACGCGCCCCGGACACCTCCACCCTACCTACCTACGTCCCTGTCGCCCTGGATCTCACCCGCGTCGCCACGCACCCCCCAGGCCCTCTCACTCTCTCTCGTGCCTTCCTCCACTCCTCTGGCTCCCTCTCTCTCCCATCGAGCGGAGGTCGTCGCCGTCGCTCGCTGCTGCCGCAGCCACCATGCTCCCCTCGTCTCCCCCGTGCTGCCCACGGGCCCCGCCTCCATCTCCCTCTCCTCTCTGTCAACTCGCACGGTGCTGGACGCCCTGCATCACCCTCTGCACCGCTATCCTCGCCGCCTCTGCCCCGAGATCATCGGTGACCTCCCGTCGTCATCAGCCCCTCCCCGAGCACGCCACGGCCACCCTTGCCCTCCCCGTGAGCTCCTCTGCCTCTTCCCCTCGCTCCCGTGCTCAGCTTCTCGCCGTAGCCATCATTTTGACGATGACCAAATCGCGCCGCCGCCGGAGCGCCTCACCGCCATGGCCACGGTCACCGTAGCCTCCAAACAAGCTCACCCACGTGCTCGTCGTGTCGCGTAGGTGCCGTGGGAGCCAAGAACGCAACGCCATGGCCACCATAGCCTCATCCCCGAGCTCGGCCGAACTCCGGCTGGCGCTGCTGTTGCCACCGATGTCGTCTTAGACCACCCCAGCCCAAGCTAACCCCACTAGTCGATGCGCGCGAGCTCCAGCTCCTCATAGATGGGCTCAGCCATCGATTTGGTAACCAGAGGTCAAATCCCGAGCCCCTCCACCGTCTCTAGCCTCGCCGATGATGAACCGCGGGTCAACTCCAGCGAGTTTGACCCCGGTTGACTAGGTTTGACCTCGAGGGTCACTGGCGTGTGGGCCAGGGCCTGTTTTAATTAGGTGTTAGATTAGTTAGCACTAATTAATTTAGTTAATCAGTTAAGCAACTGACATGTGGGCCCAACCCTGCTGACATTTTGTCAGGATTAGTTTAACCCTAATTAACTTAGTTAGCTAACTGAGACACTGACCAATGGGCCCCACTGGTCAGGTTTGAGCTGGGCGGCGCCTGTTGACCTGCTGAGGTCAGCATGACCTAATGCTGACACAGTAAACATTTCCTGGAATTAAAATAAATCAGAAATGATTTATAAATTTTAGAAAATGCTCTAAACTTCTAAAATTCATATAAATTCAACTGTAACTCAGAATGAAATAATTTATATATGAAAAATGATCAGAAAATCCAATCTATCCATCTATACTAGTTTCATACATGTTTAAGCAACTTAATCTTGTTGTTTTTTGCAAAACATGATAAGGCACTATTTAAATTCATAAGTTGAGCTTGGGATAGAACCTTTGGTTCAAAATGACCCAAACCCATCTGGTTGTAGTTGCATTAGCCCATCACACTCATATTGCCGTGTCATGATCATGCATCATATTATGCATTGCATTTATTGTGTTTCCTTCTTGTTTGCCGGTGGTTGTTCCCTCTCGATAGACGTGTACCGACGATGAGTTCAATGGCACCGGTGAAGAGTTATATCATCTTCAGAAGTGCGAGGCAAGAAAAACCCCTTGTTCATTCCGATACAATCCCACTCTCTCGCTTCTTCTCTCTTTTATTGCATTAGGACAACAACGATTAGACCGTTACATGCTACGGTAGTTGAACCCCTTTCCTCTGCATGACATGTCATTGCCACAGTAAATAGATGAAACACACTAGCATGAGTAGGAGTTGTTTATGCCCTGATGTGCCTACTCATTCATGCCTTGTATGTAATGCCTGCTACTGCTTAGATTTGAGTCGGGTCTGATTCATCTGGAATGAATTGGAATGGTGATGAACATGTCCTACTGTGTGTGAGCTAAGTCTGTGAACACGATTATGTAAAGGTAGTGGTGAGAGGCCATGTAGGAGTACATGGTGGGTTGTCTTATTGAAGCCGTCCTTAGGAACTGAGTTCTGTGTTTCTGATCCATGAACAGTTATTACCACACATTGGGCCTGAAACCGATGGACCCTCTCGGCTTCTTTACCACCCTTGTCTCCTGTCCAGGAGTTGCAAGTAGTCTCTTGTATTTGTAGTATGCTAGAGGCCGTGCGCAGCGCCGACTAGAGGGTGTGCTGTGATGCGGTAGGCACGTGGCCGGGTATGCCGGGCGCCCGTTTGGTGTTGCGGAACCCTGTACACATCGTTCAGCGCCGTATGTGGAAACCTCGGCCGGACTCCCTGTGGATGGAACCTGAATAGGTGATAAACTTGGACTAGAGACTTGAGTGTTTAGGTAGGCCGTGGCCGACACCCTCGTTGGGCTTCCGCTTGAAGGTTGCCGAGTACATGTTGTGTAAACGACGATAAGTGGTGAGAGCGTGTGTGAAGAAGTACACCCCTGCAGGGTTAACATCATCTATTCGAATAGCCGCGTCCGTGGTAAAGGACCTCTAGGTTGCCTATACAGTTCATAGACAAGTGAAAGTGGATACTCTAAAATACGCAAGATAAGTGTGAGTGCTATGGATGGCGTTCTCGTAGGGAGACGGAAGCGGATCCATAGTGGTGTATTGATATGGTGAATATGTGGACTCGCGTGCGCCACCTCAAAAGAGTTACTTGCAGTCATAGTTCAGGATAGCCACCAGGTCAAAGCTGGCTTGCTGAAGTTAAACTCCACCACCCCCTTTGTTGATAATGATGCATATGTAGTTAGTTCTGATGTAAGTCTTGCTGGGTACATTTATACTCACGTTTGCCTATTTTATGTTTTTGCAAAGAGACTTACGTCTCACTAGTAGTTTCACGTGGACTTCGACCTTTAGCTTGTTACCTCAGCTACGATCTTGTGCCCTTGGCAGGATCTGGTAGATAGTCAGGCTTCTCATGCCTTTTCATTTGTAGTTGTCTATACTCAGACATGTTAAGCTTCCGCTTGTGCTTTGACTTGTATGCTCTGAATGTTGGGTCATGAGACCAATGTTTGTAATATCTCACTCCCCGGAGCATATTGAATAAATACTTGAGTTGTAGAGTTTTGTTGTGATGCCATGTTGTATTTGCACATATCGAGCATATTGTGTGTATGATTGAAATGCTTGGTATGTGTGGGATTTGACTATCTAGTTGTTTATCCTTGGTAGCCTCTCGTACCGGGAAATGTCTCCTAGTGCTTCCACTGAGCCTTGGTAGCTTGCTACTACTCCAGAACACTTAGGATGGCCGGCATGTGTCCTTCTTCGTTCCTGTGTCTGTCCCTTCGGGAAAATTGTCACGCAGTGTCTACTGGAGTCCTATTAGCCTGCTACAGCCCGGTTTACCGGAGTCCTGCTAGCCCAGCTGCTACATCCCGAGTTCACTTGCTGATGACCGACACGTTCATTGTTGGTTCATGTATGCATGTCCCTATAAGTTAGTGCCACTTTGGGTTTGTCGGCGTTCTCGGAACGGGGGTCCCCAGACTTGCCTGCCTCCGGCCTGTGGAATGGCTCAGCAGTGGCCTAGTACGGCCCGTCTTCATCAACCCAAGGTCAAGACCCTCGCGAGGGGCCAAGCCTCGCGGGACGGACGACGCAAGGCTTCCTCAGGGGCGGACGCACCAGGCAGGCTCGCGAGGAGGCGGAGAGATCAAGGCAAGGAGTACCTCGCGAGGTGCTTGTGACGCAAGCCATTACGATCAAGACCAGGCAGGCGCAAGGCGGGCGCCAGCCCGCGCAGTGTCCTCGTTTCCTCTTTGGTGCAAAGGGGGCAAGCGCGGGCATGGAGTACAGAGGCATCAAGCAAAGGTTTCCATATCGGTGCAACGAGACCAAGACCACTAGAGCGGCAGGACGAAGTTCACTGTGGAGCCCAAGACGGCGTCAGCGCCAGTGCCTTTGGCAGTCAAAGACCACCTTTAGTAAGGATAGCTTGTACTAGTTCTCACCCTTCAAAATGGCCGTTGTTGGCTCCCTTCCCGCTCAATATTTGGGAAGAGGACCAGGGCCTCTATAAATAGAGATAACCACCACAGTAGAAAGAGGGGCATCTCATCCAGAGACGCATCGAATCCTTCCCTGGTAGAACACCGCACCAGCTCAAGAACACCCCTCGTGAGGTTGTTCTTCCTCTGTACTGTTCATCATCAGCCCCTGAGGCAATCCACCACCCCACACACTGGATTAGGGTATTACACCACAACGGTGGCCCGAACCAGTATAAACCTCTTGTCCCTTATGTTGTTCATCGTGCTAGCTAGAATCGCGGCAAGGTTTTGGGTCGTTAATCGATAGGGAGAAGATCTTCGTGCGCACCCCAGAGTTCAAACCTTAAGGGTTTTGCCGGAACCAGATATTCGACATTTGGCATGCCAGGTTGTGGTGCGCCGAAATCCTCTTTGCGCCGATCCGCGTTCGGCTGCTTCATCGCATCCATGTCTAGCGACCCGACGGCCAATGCCGACCGCCGGGCGGCATGGCCTGCCCATGCCGCGCCGCCTGCCTAAGGTGACCTCAACCCCGCCCCTCAGGCAGCCCACGCTCCGCAGAACGCTGCGGGGCACGGGCAACATGCTCAAGCGCCGCCTGCCCTCACCCCGCGGCAGGTGCGATCAGCAGCAAGGGCCTCAAACCACGCAGCAGCCACAGTGCCGCACACCCGGCGGGAACAAGCGAACATGAAGGCCGTGCTCAAGGTGGCTCAGGAACTGCTACGGTGCAGGCTGCAGGAGAGCGTCCATAACGTGTTGCTGGAGCGCGTCGCCAAGCTCCTGGATGCCGCGTCTTCAAGGGTGCCTCCTTGCTGCGTCCAGCTTCCACCCCAGGCCCCGAGCGAATCATACGGCGGGCCAATCCGCGCCCGTGCGCCCTCAGGCGTACCCCAAGGCCTCATCAACACCGGCTCAACCATCAGCGCAGGGCGTCAAGTTGCACTAGCACCACACCCGGTGAGCGAGGGCATGCACATCGCCGCCTACGGCCCGGGTGGGCCGACGCCCTATCACCCCCAAGACGGCACTTCGAGTCAAGCCGCGTGGAGTGTGGGGCACTACGGCGAAGCCTTCGGGGCAGCATCCTCAGAGGCTTACGTACCCCACATGGTGGATTAGGAATACGCACTAGAAGACGACCATGGCTCGGTCCTCGGGCCAGGATGGGAGGAAGAGACGCCAGAAGCGGAACCTTTTCAGGAGCCTCAACAAAGCCTCACCAGCCGCGCTGGCGGCAGCAGCTATAGGGTACTGCTAATTCCTCAGGAGCAAGCTTATGCTAACCATGGGTCGCAGCAAGTTCAGGTCACTGCAGTAGAAGGCTGCTCTAGCTCATCAGCCTCCCTTCCACCAGGAGGGGCGCACTGGGGGCTGCAGGAGAGGGGCCGGGAGCCAGGCCCGTTCCCGCGGCGCGCGGAGCAAGGTGTTTCCCCGAGGTAGGCCCTATGCTGGGGAGGTGCTGCAAAGCTTGCCCCCGGCAGAGGACCCATGGTCGTCAGGGGAACCGCTGGCGTCCCCTTTACCCCATTGGTGTCGTCCTTGGTTTCCGGTCGCCGTGGTCGATGGTGGCGCAAGGCGGGGCCCACGTCTGGTGATATGAAGCAAGTTCGGTACCTGTGAAGAAAGCCCAATGCCTGTGAAGCTCGCCGCCCGTGACACTCTCACGTAATAATGAGTTGGGGCTGTACATGCCCCAGAGTCTCCGAAGAGCCTCCCTCGGGCCTCGGGGGCTCCCTCCCACGCCCAGTGGCAACACTTAGCTCCGCGCTGGTGAGAAGACGACGAAGACTAGACTAGGTGCCGGACGCGGCCTTTTGCTTTTTACCTTCCTTTCCGTGGTCGAGCTTCCTTGCTTCGGACTTAAGTTGAAGTTGAATTTGCATTTGCGTATATGTGGGGAGGGGTGTCTTGTCTCGTTCGTGTGTTTTCTTGTGTTCTGGTTCCTGCCCTGGTCCGGAGTTCGCACCAACTACCTCCCTCATGCGAGCCACTCGCGGGCAGGGCTGGGCTCAGCACACGCGCGCATGCCGTCCTGCGGCTGGCACTCACTCTTGCGAGGCTCTCACCACATGGTCAGAAGGTCACCCCAGAGGACCCTTCGAGAATCACAGCCTCGCAAAGCCTACCCAAGGCTTGCCTGGGCTAAAGGTAAACCACAGTAATTAACCCATTGCGGGGCTAGTAACATCACGCGGGCGCGCATTCGGCATCGTTCCTAAAAAACATGTGGACAACAATCCTTTTACATGAGGGGCTTCCCCTCCCAAAATGCTCTTACAATCTTCAGGGCCGCGCCCAAGCTTTTTGTGTGTAGGATAAACAGTAGGGGGATGCACGGTCACTTGGACATATCGCTCACCACATCCTCTTGGTCGTCTCCGGAGGCATCACTGGCACCGCTGTCACTGTCACTGGCGTCGCCATCGCTGCCATCAGCGCCATCTTCGCCGTCATTCACCACGTCACCGTCATTCGTAGCAACTATCACCCTGTC
This sequence comes from Triticum aestivum, assembly GCF_018294505.1. Taxonomy (NCBI): domain Eukaryota; kingdom Viridiplantae; phylum Streptophyta; class Magnoliopsida; order Poales; family Poaceae; genus Triticum; species Triticum aestivum. The sequence goes on from NC_057801.1 coordinate 291,863,572, forward strand.
GTCATTAGAAGCGAAGGCCCTGACAAGTGCATCCACGTTGTCCTCAACCCACCGCGCCAGGTCACCTCGAATGGCCACGGGCACCAGAGCGATGACGGCGTCAAAGTCGAAGTGGGGATCTCTATCCTGAAGATGGCTAAAGACACAAGAGAATGCGCACCCGAGCAGGCTGCGGCTCCTCTCTTCGACAAGCTGGCGAGCTCTCTCAGAGTGGTTCTCCAGATGCGTCACCACGACAGTGAAGAACTGGAGATGACCAGATAGTTGGTAACATGGGGTTGCGGAGCGTTCGCGTCGTAGATATTGCCTAGGGCCGGATTGGCCCTGTCCCTGAGTGCTTGGAGCATGGGGCCATGCATGTGCTCCAGCGTCTGCTGCTGGCTAATCTCTTCTCTATTTTGCCGCGCAATGGACTTGGCGTCATCGACCCTCCGTTGAAGAAGAAGCAGCTCGGCACGGGAGGAGGCCAACTCAGCCTGCGCCTAGACCAGGGTGGCTGCGGTGGCCTCCGCGCACTGCATTACTTCGGTCAGCTTGTACCTGAGGGTGGCAGTCCTACCCGCAGCTTCGGCCTCAATCAGCTCCAGCCTCTCGGCATACTCGCGCACAAGACCCACGCGAACTTCCGCCACGCGGCGGTCGACCTCTTCTTGGATTTGAGCCTCCCACGCTCCAACATCATCCTCCACCTGGGTAACCTGGCGCTCCCTCGTCTCCAACCGCTCAAGGTCGATGTTGCGCTCGGCGGCCTCCAGCGTCAGCGCATCTTCACGCCTCTGGAGCTCCTCCTCCTCGACGGGCGTCCCCTTCAGCGACGTAAGGGCAGCCTGCCGCAGCTCCACTTGCTGCTCCAGGGAAGTGCTCCAGGCTTGGAGCTCCCACGCGCGCTTCTCCGTGATCTCGCGTCATTGGTCTACTTCCTGAGCCTCCTCAATAGCTCGGGAGCAGGCCTTTCGCTAGGCAGCAAGGAATGCTTCGTCCTTCGGGTTGTCAAGCTCGCACTGATGACGTGCAAGGTTGAATGCCACCTTCAGCTTGCGTCGCTCCTCAATCAGCCACATGCCCTCGGCTTCAAGACACGCATCCACGTCCGCGAGCTCTCCACCAAGTTGGTCCATCGCATCCATCGCCTTCCGGAGGAACTCTTGGCGGATGACGCTGCGCTCCCGCGCTCGATTGAGCATGTCATCAATATCGTCCTCCATCGTCGGGGTTGGTGGAGGGCCCTGAAGCGGTTCGCCCCCTCTCGACAGGGGGCTGGGGGCTGGTGCCCCCATAATCGCTGGGCGGGCTCAGTGAAGGGCCCAGACCGGCGCTGATCCATCCCCAGAAGAAGATCCAAGGACCGACTTCAACCATTCGTCGTCCATGATCAGAGGAGGAGCCCGGGGTAGGCTGGTCGCACCCCGGGCGAGGTCCGAAGGAAAGGCGGCGAGGGCACAGCTCGAGGCGCCATGCAGGCTGGCTTACTTCTCCGGCCAAACTCGCGTCAGGGGCAGCACGCAGGCTCAGGACGCTCAAGGCCAGCGATGGAGGCGAGGCCGGAGGAAGTTGCTTCTTGGCAGACTCCGCAGGCTTGGCAGGAGGGATCCTGAAGGGCCACAGTCAGGAAAAGGACCAGCGATCGAGGAATTACAAGAATGAGGTACTTACTCACCTATGGCGAAGTACTTCCTATGCTTCAGCGGACGGCAGGGGCGCTCGCTGCCACTCGAAGACTCCTTCCTCTTTCGGAGGGTGTCGAAGTCTATGCGGAACCGACCCAAGATCTCAATGTGAGGGCCGGCGCGTGGTGCAGACGAAGAAGCGCCTAGGCAGCCTGCCTCAGGGGCGCCAAGCTGAGAGGAGCTGTCGGGCACCGTTTCTTGGTGGCCTGCCGAGGCCTCGGGGGCTTCGGCCTCGGGAGCCGCAGGTTGCGCCCCCTCATCAACGACCGCCTCAGGACGGGCTTCATAATCTCCGGAGGACGATGCCTCGAGGGCCCCGCTTGACATTGGCATCTCGACACCAGAGCCTCCAGCCTCCAGTGATGCTTGCCTCCCTGCACCCCCTCCTGAGGCAAGATCGGTGTTGGCGACGGGGAAGGGAGCCACGGCGAAGGGATTCTCACGAGGCCCCACCAGGCCAGCCGGGCACAACCCCCATTCGTCGAAGTGAGGCATCTGCCTCGCGAACTCAGCCCCGCTCGAGCAGAGATACATGAGGCTGCCCTCGTGCCGAATATTGCTCGGTGAGGGGTCGCCTGTCAAGACCTCCAGCACCTTCTTCAGCATTTCAGGCGCCAGCTCCATATCCTGGAGCCTCATGCGGTCCTAATACCCGATTAGGGCCCATATCGGTCGGGAGTGGTGCTGGAGAGGAGCAATGCGACACTGGAGGAACTCCTTCACCACCTGGGGCGCCGTCACGCCGAGCGCTCTCAACCTCCCCAGTCGGCGTCCAACGAAGGAAAGCCGGGGGCTCACGAACCTCTCGTGGCCCTAGCCCGGATTGGGGATAGCGGGCAATGTCTGATGCGAGAGCAGGGGTTGGGCACTCCGACATCCACATACATCCACCGCGTCCGAAACCCGCTCGTGGAAGGTGAAAGGGTAAAGTCAATCCCCGAGGCGTCCGTCTCTGCCATGACCTGGAAGCTCACGCACCCCGAGCACTTCAAGGGGTCGGTCAGGCGCAAGGAGTAGAAGTGACGCAAGAAGGCAATGGAAGGAGCAATGCCCACCATGGCTTCGCAGACGAAGGCGAAGACGGCAAGGAGGGTGTCACACCCAATATGCGATACTATCCTAAAGAGACTCGAAGGTCCCACTAAGGATAGAACCGCATATTGAATCTCTTTTGCAAGGTGGATATCATTACATCAACATTACATAATAGATGGGGATACATACAAAAGGCATGCAATGCCACATGAATACAACAATACACCATACATAAGATCAACATCCGACTACGGATGAAACACAAACAGAAGCTCAAACGACATCCACCCTGCTAGCGCAGGCTGCCGACCTGGAACCTATCCCCTGATCGAAGAAGAAGCAGAAGAAGTACTCCAAAACAAGCAAACATCGCTCTCGTGTCAAGATCATCGCATAACCTGTACCTGCAACTGTTGTTGTAGTATTATGTGAGCCACGAGGACTCACCAATCCCATTACCATGGGTATCAAGACTAGCAACGCTTAATGGGAAAGGAAGGGGTAAAGTGGTGACGTTGCAGCAGCGACTAAGCATATATGGTGGCTAACATACGCAAATAAGAGCGAGAAGAGAAACATAGGAACGGTCGTGAAACTAACAATGATCAAGAGGTGATCCTGAACTCCTACTTACGTCAAACATAACCCAAAACCGTGTTCACTTCCCGGACTCCGCCGAAAAGAGACCATCACGGCTACACACGCGGTTGATCCGTTTTAATCCTAATCAGGTGTCAAGTTATCTACAACCGGACATTAACAAATTTCCATCTGCCACATAACCGCGGGCATGGCTTTCAAAAGTTTATACCCTACAGGGGTGTCCCAACTTATCCCATCACAAGCTCTCACGGTCAACGAAGGATATTCCTTCTCCCAGGAAGACCCGACCAGTCTCGAAATCCCAGTTTATAAGACATTTTGACAATGGTAAAACAAGACCAGCAAAGCCGCCCGATGCGCTGACAATCCCGATAGGAGCAGCACATATCTCGTTCTTAGGGCAACACTGGATAAGTCAAGCTACGAGTAAAACCAGACCTCGAGTTTCCCCGAGGGGGCCCCGCAGGCTGCTCGGTTCGGACAAGCACTTAGAGAAGCACTGGCCCGGGGGGGGGGGGCTAAAATAAAGATGACCCTCGGGTTGGCCGACCCAAGGGAAAGGTATAGGTGGTGGTGAGGCAAATGGTAAAACCAAGGTTGGGCCTTGCTGGAGGAGTTTTATTCAAAGAGAATTGTCAAGGGGGTCCCATAAATCACCCAACCGCGGAAGGAACACAAAATCAAGGAACATAACACCGGTATGACGGAAACTAGGGCGGCAAGAGTGGAACAAAACACCAGGCATAAGGCTGAGTCTTCCACCCTTTACCAAGTATATAGATGCATTAATTAAATAAGAGATATTGTGATATCCCAACATAATCCTGTCCACCATGGAGCAGTCTTCAACTTCACCTGCAACTAACAACGCTATAAGAGGGCTGAGCAAAGTGGTAACATAGCCAAACAACGGTTTGCTAGGAAGGATGAAAAGGTTAGCGGCTGATATGGCAAATTGGGAGGCTTGAAGAACAAGTGATAGGTAGCGCAGCGAAGCGATGGAACGAAGCAACTAACATAGCAATGATAGTAATGAGATCCAAGGTGACGGTCATCTTGCCTGAAATCCTGCTAGGAAGAATAACGAGTCCATGAAGAAGATGAACGGATGAAGCCGAACCAAGCGTAGACGAATGAAGCCTCACGATCGCAACGAAACAGGAACTATCGAGAAGAAGCACCCAACATGGTAAACAACACCACACATAGACAAGACATGATGCACAACCAAGCATGATGCATGACAAGGCTACATGAAGCTACTCATGGCAAGAGATGATGCAAACAAGAAAAACACATCAAAGCAAGTTTAAATGAGGCCGGAAACACCATATAACAAATTCGGTAAGTCCTCATATGCAAGTTTAGAAATTGGTCCAGATCTGAACAAACATTAAGTTGAAGTTATTAAATAGCAAGTTAAAGAGCACCAAGAGGATCTACACGAAATTCTAGTCAAGCTAGATATAAAGTTCAATTAGTTCGGAGCTACGGCCTAGAAGATATGAGCAGAACAAGTTAAACGTGGCATTGATGCAAAATGCATACAAACATCAAGCAAACACTATCAAAACATGGATGCAACATGATAATATAAAACTTCATGCAAAATCAAGCAAGTTTCATATAGAGCACACTCAAAACGGAGCAATGGTTCAACACATACACATGAAACAAGTTTAAAGGACAAGCTGTCCAAAACAGCAACTAGGCATCTAGCAATCATCAAAACAATATGCTACAGCACCTCAACAGGAAAACAAAAGGCATGGACATGAAATATAGGTAAAGCATGACAAAACATGAACACTGAGCTATCTCCAGAAAACAATATAACATGCTCAAAAGGACATGGCAAGATTGCAAATAATAACAGTTTCAGACTTAGCAGAAATAACATCAGGTTGCAATGTTTAGAGCTATAAAACAACATGCTACACGAACTTAACATGGCAAACAAAGGCATGGAATGCTAGTACTAAAGACAAAGAAAAAAACTCCCTTACTGAACTAATTCCAAAGATCAACAGAAAACATGGTAGGATCCATGCAAACATGGCAAATGATATGACAGATTCAGACATGGCAGGAACAACAATAAGTAGGCATGTTGGTGAGCTTGAACAACTCACCATAGAGCAATACATGGCATGACAAGGTGACCAAAAGTAAGATTGCATATTTGTAAAGCTAAACATGGCAAGAGCAAGTTCATAGGGTGCATGGATCACTAGCAAAGCTCATGGCAAAACTGAACTTAATGTTAAACAGGCTGACAGCAACATTATTTAGCAACTTCGGAGAAAGATTACGACAAGCTACTGCAGGCTATAAATGCAAACAGGGGCATGGGTGGATATAGCACGACATGTGTAACAAAACATCCTTAGTTACCATCTCCAGATTATGCATAGAATGACTTGTAGAAGAAAGTTTACATAGCATCATGATATAACAGAATCAGCCTAGAAAAACAGTACCAGCAAGTACCCAACTTCACGAGCTCGATGCACTCACTAAAAGACTCACAAAAATACATGGCTGGAACCACTGTAAAGATGGCATGATGTAGTACAAAACACATGTAGAGCTCAAGCTCATAGGATGCACACACAAAATGCAATGAAAAAGACAAAACAGCAAGTTATAACAGTTTCAGCAGGTTAACATCATTTAGCACTCTTGCAACGATGATTTGGGCATCAAGATGGACTCGAACAAGCATGGCACAATGGAATGAAATGAAGAGCATGATGAACATTTTGATATATTATGCACGCAAAACAGAGCAGTATGCAAGGAGATATGATGTGATGAACAGGGCAACATAATATGAGTTTCTGAGGACTTTGCAGAAAATATACCCCGAAAAATCAACCCGGGATGGAGGCGTGTGGGACGAGGAGATCCAGGGCAGGGACGGTGTTTGGTTCGGGGAACGGGTGGATCTCATCCACCCCGGCTCCAGCGACGGCGAGGCGGCTCCGGCGAGGAGCTCCAGCGAGGAGGAGGCCGGTGGGGGCGCGGGACCGCGCTGGGGAGGTCGGGGGCGGCCGGGTCCGGTCCGGCCCGACCGGATCCACGGCGATGGCGGCGGAGGCGCGTGCTCCGGCGATCGGCGGCGGTGGAGGCGGAGGCACGCGGCGGTGCATGGTGGCGGGGTCGTGGCGCGGACGACGAGGCGATGAAGGGCGGCGGCGACGAGGCTCTCGGGAGGCGCGGGGTCACACGGGGAGGCGCCGGCGAGTGCCGGCGAAGGGCGGCGAGGTCGGGGATCTCTGGCGGCGGCGGGGCAGGTTAACACCGGCGAGGTGCGTGGAAGCCGAGGCGGCGGCGGGCGACTCAAGTGCGGCGACCGGCGGGGCGAGGCGCAGGCTCCCTCGGGCCCGGCGCGGCCCGGGGCAGGCCCGATCTGGGCTCCATGGCCCGGCGGCAGAGGGAGGAGAGAGAGGAGGCCGGCGGCGGATGAGGTGGCGACGCGCGATTGGGCAAGGCGACGGCGCTGCTGACGTGTCGCGTGGGGATTGGTTTGGGTGAGGTGGCCGGTGGACGCTTCCGACGGAGTTGGACGTGTCTGGCGGCGCGGGGTGGAAGAAGGCTAAGGTTGGACTGCGGGATTTTCGGGGAGAACACATATTTATAGGTAGAGGGAGCTAGGAGAGTCCAAATGAGGTGCGGTTTTCGCCCACACGATCGTGATCGAACGACCGAGCGCATGGAAGGGAGTTTGCTGGGTTAGTGGGCTGATTTGGAGGGGTGTTGGGCTGCACACAAAAAGAGGCCTTTGCGGTTCCCCGGTTAACCGTTGGAGTATCAAACGAACTCCAAATGGCACGAAACTTGACATGCGGTCTACCGGTGGTGTAACAAGGCCGCTTGGCAAACCACGGTCCATTCCGAGAATGTTTAACACCCGCTCACAACAAGAGACAAAAGGGGGACGCCGGAGGACATAGGAGTGCCGGATTGCAAAACGGACAACGGGAAAATGCTCGGATGCATGAGACGAACACGTATGCAAAATGAGATGCACATGTTGACATGAAAAAATGCAACGCGCAAGCAAATGACATGGCAACAATGACGAATAACTGTCGGACACCTAGCACATCGAATCCGGGGCGTTACAACGCTCCTCCACTAACAAGAGATTTCGTCCCGAGATCTTACGACCGAGACGGAAGGGAAAGGGGATGAGGTGAAACAAAAACTCAAGAGAAGAAGCAAAGAATCGAGAGCACTCAAGAAGAAGAGAGGAATGACGAGAATGATGAGAATCGAAAGCTCACGGAATCAGATAGACTATGAAACCACTCCGGTTAGAACGAGATAAGAAACGAATAAGACTGAAAGGATTTAGAAAGAACTCCAGCTGAAACATAGAGGAATAGAACACGAGCTTCACAAGATGGGATGACACTTGATGAGATGAACAACGCAATGCCTCCGGAAGAATTGAAGAATGGAATGAAAAGAACTTAGAAGGAAGGATTGAACGGAGTTGTTGAGAAAATCAACAACGAAAGAATAAGCTTGTTGTGGACTTATCAAAACAACTCAAAACATGAGGTGAAATTATACCACAACCATTGTCTGAATAGCTGAGAAGAACGAAGAAATGCAAAACTCCACTTCAAAGGAAATACGGAGAATTATTTGCACTTCGAGACGCAAGAAGAAAGATACTTGAGCTCCTCCAAAAGAATTTTGATGAACACTTAAGGAATGAATTAAATCATGAAGAACCAGCGTGAAGAACTCCGGTGACAAAAGAATGATGAGATAGAATGAAGGAAGAAAGAATAAGATGAGCCTTGCAATGATTTAGATGGAGGTTCTGACGAAATGGCCGGGGAAATTTGAACTCCGGAAAAGAAAAGATGGAAACACTTGGAACTAGAATTTATTCATCAAGAACAAACTCCGAAGGAAGGGATTAATAACTTTGAGGAAATAAGAATAAGATTTATTGTATGCTTATCCTTCATCAAATTAAATTGATGAAAAGCAATGGATTTTTCATATTACTTAGCCTTGTTGAAAAAGAATTGAGAAGTGACATAGCGCCACCTTTAGGAAGGTCTTCAATGAACCACCGTTGGGATTGAAAGAACAAATTAATTAAAATGATAATCAAGAAAAAGAATCTGAAAGAACCACCGTTAGAATTAGAAAATGACTGATGAAAGAGAATGAATCACCTGGAAGAATTAGAAGAACCAATATGCTAGAGGGGATTTAGATGCAAGAGAACAAAGAGATCATGAGCTGATTAAAGAACACTTGAACGACGCACCGAGATAATTGGATAACGGTAGATGAAATGTGAGGACGAAGAATTCTTCTGGAATGATGGCCTCCGGTGAAAAGAAACAGAAATCAACCCCTGAAATACTCCGGATAGGTAAGAAAAGGAATCTCTGACAAATGGAATAATTCAAGAGGATAGCATGAAGCTAGAACCACAAAACTTCGAGAGAACGGACAATTTTTAGAGGAAAAAAACTCTTCTTCGGTCTTCAAATGACGACAAGAAACACCACCAAAATTGTTAAGGCACTCCGGGGGAACGAAAAGCGAAGAGGTTGAGGCAACAATGAAAATGATTTGAAATTGATCTTGGAAAAGATCTGACTGATGAAATTCATACTTACGTCAAACTTCGAAAAGGATTTGAGAATAGCTACAGGAAATTAGAGGAGTCAGGTAAGATCCTGGAAAAAACCTATGGGTTAGGGCCCACTGAAGAGAAAAACACCATTGGAAAGGGATGTTGAACAGATAGATGACGCACCGGAATAATTGAAATGAGGTGACAACCTCGAATTAATTGGAACACAGACGAATCTCCTAAGATGTCTTCCAAACTCCAGAATGATTGAATGTCGAGAGGCAAACTAGCAAGGAGAACACTTGATCCAAGGGAAAAGGATGTGATCAACCCGAAAAAAACTTGAATTGAGTGCACCGGAAAAAGAAAGGGATGAAGAATGACGAACGAGACAAGAATTCACCGGTTGAAATAATTGTGGGAAGACTGAAGAGGCTCCACACGAATGAAATTGATGCTTGAAACAGTCTCAGGCTCCGTTAAGAAGAGGGTGGGAGGGCGGAAAACAAAGGCAACTTGGACAGGGGAACCAGCGAATATCTTGAAGTGAAAACATCGGTTGAAATAAAGCAAAGGTTCGCACGAGTAGGATGGATACTCGATTACAGACTCGGACTCCGAGATGAAAAAGGGGTGGGCGGGTGGGAAAAGAAGACAACTGAGGATTGAACTTGGCAAAGATGAAGAAGCTCGATTCAATTTGACGAGAAAAACACCGGATGAAAAAAAAGCTGAAAACCAACAATCGAAAAACCAACTGCGTGATCCTAAATAAATATTTGAAGGGGAAGAGGAGTAATTGAAAACACCTACGTCAAGATTCCTGACCAGAGCGATGAAGGGGCTGAGGAGTAAAAATAATTCCTACTCTCTGATATAACTAAACTCCAAAAACGGTTTTCTTCTAGACTCAGCAACGGCCAAACTACACGATCAATTAAGGGGGCTCCTATGGTCGGTCGAGGCTCTGATACCAACTTGTCACGCCCAATATGCGATACTATCCTAAAGAGACTCGAAGGTCCCACTAGGGATAGAACCGCATATTGAATCGCTTTTGTAAGGTGGATATCATTAAATCAACATTACATAATAGATGGGGATACATACAAAAGGCATGCAATGCCACATGAATACAACAATACACCATACATAAGATCAACATCCGACTATGGATGAAACACAAACATAAGCTCAAAAGACATCCACCCTGCTAGCCCAGGCTGCCGACCTGGAACCTATCCCCTGATCGAAGAAGAAGCGGAAGAAGAACTCCAAAACAAGCAAACATCACTCTCGTGTCAAGATCATCGCATAACCTGTACCTGCAACTGTTGTTGTAGTAATCTGTGAGCCACGAGGACTCAGCAATCCCATTACCATGGGTATCAAGACTAGCAAATCTTAATGGGAAAGGAAGGGGTAAAGTGGTGAGGTTGGAGCAACGACTAAGCATATATGGTGGCTAACATATGCAAATAAGAGCGAGAAGAGAAAAAACGGAACGATCGTGAAACTAGCAATGATCAAGAGGTGATCCTGAACTCCTACTTACGTCAAACATAACCCAAAACCGTGTTCACTTCCCGGACACCGCCGAAAAGAGACCATCACGGCTACACACGCGGTTGATGCGTTTTAATTCGAATCAGGTGCCAAGTTATCTACAACCAGACATTAACAAATTCCCATCTGCCACATAACCGTTGGCACGACTTTCGAAAGTTTATAGCCTGCAGGGGTGTCCCAACTTAGCCCATCACAAGCTCTCACGGTCAACGAAGGATATTCCTTCTCCCAGGAAGAACCGATCAGTCTCGGAATCCCGGTTTACAAGACATTTCGACAATGGTAAAACAAGACCAGCAAGCCGCTCGATGTGCCACCAATTCCGATAGGAGCTGCACATATCTTGTTCTCAGGGAAACACCGGATAAGTCAAGCTACAAGTAAAACCAGACCTCGAGTTTCCCCGAGGGGGCCCTACAGGCTGCTCGGTTCGGACCAACACTTAGAGAAGCACTGGCTCGGGCGGGGGGGGGGGGGTCTAAAATAAAGATGACCCTCGGGTTGGCCGACCTAAGGGAAAGGTAAAGGTGGTGGTGAGGCAAATGGTAAAATCAAGGTTGGGCCTTGCTGGAGGAGTTTTATTCAAAGCGAACTATCAAGGGGGTCCCATAAATCACCCAACCGCGTAAGGAACGCAAAATCAAGGAACATAACACCGGTATGACGGAAACTAGGGCGGCAAGAGTGGAATAAAAAACCAGGCATAAGGCCGAGTCTTCCACCCTTTACCAAGTATACAGATGCATTAATTAAATAAGAGATATTGTGATATCCCAACATAATCCTATCCACCATGGAGCAATCTTCAACTTCACCTGCAACTAACAACGCTATAAGAGGGCTGAGCAAAGCGGTAACATAGCCAAACAACAGTTTGCTAGGAAGGATGAAAAGGTTAGAGGCTGACATGGCAAATTGGGAGGCTTGAAGAACAAGTGATAGGTAGCGCAGCGAAGCGATAGAACGATGCAACTAGCCTAGCAATGATAGTAATGGGATCCAAGGTGACGGTCATCTTGCCTGAAATCCCACTAGGAAGAAGAACGAGTCCATGAAGAAGACGAACGGATGAAGCCGAACCAAGCGTAGACGAACGAATCCTCACGATTGCAACGAAACAGGAACTATCGAGAAGAAGCACACAACATGGTAAAACAACACCACACATAGACAAGACATGATGCACAACCAATCATGATGCATGACAAGGCTACATGAAGCTACTCATGGCAAGAGATGATGCAAACAAGAACAACACATCAAAGCAAGTTTAAATGAGGCCAGAAACACCATATAACAAATCTGGTAAGTCCTCATATGCAAGTTTAGAAATTGGTCCAGATCTGAACAAACATTAAGTTGAAGTTATTAAATAGCAAGTTAAAGAGCACTAAGAGGATCTACATGAAATTCTAGTCAAGTTAGATATAAAGTTCAATTAGTTCGGAGCTACGGCCTAGAAGATATGAGCAAAACAAGTTAAACATGACATTGATGCAAAATGCATACAAACATCAAGCAAACACTCTCAAAACATGGATGCAACATGATAATATGAAACTTCATGCAAAATCAAGCAAGTTCCATATAGAGCACACTCAAAACGGAGCAATCATCAAAACTATATGCTACAGCACCTCAACGGGAAAACAAAAGGCATGGACTTGAAGTGCAGGTAAAGCATGACAAAACATGAACACTGAGATATCTCCAGAAAACATTATAACATGCTCAAAAGGACATGGCAATATTGCAAATACTAACAGTTTCAGACTTAGCAGAAATAACATCAGGTTGCAATGTTTTGAGCTATCAAACAACATGCTAGAGGAACTTAACATGGAAAAAAAGGCATGGCATGCTAGTCCTAAAGACAAAGAACAAAACTCCCTTACTGAACTAATTCCAAAGATCAACATAAAACATGGTAGGATCCATGCAAACAAGGCAAATGATATGACATATTCAGACATGGCAGGACCAACAATAAGTAGGCATGTTGGTGAGATTGAACAACTCACCAAAGAGCAATAAATGGCATGAAAGGGTGACCAACAGTAAGATGGCATATTTGTGAAGCTAAACATGGCAAGAGAAAGTTCATAGGGTGCATGGATCACTAGCAAATGTCATGGCAAAACTGAACTTAATGTTAAACAGGCTGACAGCAACATTATTTAGCAATTTTGGAGCAAGATTACAACAAGCTACTGCAGGCTATAAATACAACCAGGGGCATGGGTGGATAGAGCATGACATGTATAACAAAACATCCTTAGTGACCATCTCCAGATTATGCATAGAATGACTTGTAGAAGCAAGTTTACATAGCATCATGATATAACAGAATCAGCCTAGCAAAACAGTAACAACAAGTACCCTACTTCACGAGCTCGATGCACTCACTACAAGACTCACAACAATACATGGATGGCACAACTGTAAATATGGCATGATGTAGTACAAAACACATGTAGAGCTCAAGCTCATAGGATGCACACACAAAATGCAATGAAAAAGACAAAACAACAAGTTATAACAGTTTCAGCAGGTTAACATCATTTAGCACTCTTGCAACTATGATTTGGGCATGAAGATGGACTCGAACAAGCATAGCACAATGGAATGAAATGAAGAGCATGATAAACATTTTGATATATTATGCATGCAAAACGGAGAAGTATGCAAGGAGATATGATGTGATGAACAGGGCAACATAATATGAGTTTCTGAGGACTTAGCAGAAAATATACCCCGCAAAAAAATCAACCTGGGACGGAGGCGTGCGGTACGAGGAGATCCAGGGCAGGGACGGTGTTTGGTTCGGGGAACGGGTGGATCTCATCCACCCCGGCTTCGGCGACGGCGAGGCGGCTCTGGCGAGGAGGAGGCCGGTGGGGGCGCGAGATGGCGCCGGGGAGGTCGGGGACGGCCGGATCCGGTCTGGCCCGACCGGATCCGCGGCGATGGCGGCGGATGCGCGTGCTTCGGCGATCGGTGGCAGTGGAGGCGGAGGCGTGTGGCGGTGCATGGCGGAAGGGTCGCAGCACGGACGACGAGGCGACGAAGGGCGGCGGCGACGAGGCGCTCGGGAGGCGCATGGTCGCACGGGGAGGCGCTGGCGAGTGCCGGCGAGGTCGGGGATCTCCGGCGGCAGTGGGGCAGGTCAACGCGAGCAAGGCGCGCGAAAGCCGAGGCGGCGGCGGGCGACTCCGGTGTGGGACGGCGGGGCGACACACGGCAGCGACCGGCGGGGCGAGGTGTGGGCTCCCTCAGGCCCGGCGCGGCCCGGGGCGGGCCCGATCTAGGCTCCGCGGCCCAGCGGAGGAGGGAGGAGAGAGAGGAGGCCGGCGGCGGATGAGGTGGCGACGCGTGATTGGGCGAGGCGGCGGCACTGCTGATGTGTCGCATAGGGATTGGTTTTGGTGAGGTGGCCGGTGGACGCGTCCGACGGAGTTGGACGTGTCCGGCGGCGCGCGGTGGAAGAAGGCTAGGGTTGGACTGCAGGATTTTCAGGGAGAACACATATTTATAGGTAGAGGGAGCTAGGAGAGTCCAAATGAGGTGCGGTTTTCGCCCACACGATCGTGATCGAACGACCGAGCGCATGGAAGGGAGTTTGCTGGGTTAGTGGGCTGATTTGGAGGGGTGTTGGGCTGCACAGAAAAAGAGGCCTTCGCGGTTCCCCGGTTAACCGTTGGAGTATCAAACGGACTCCAAATGGCACGAAACTTGACATGTGGTCTAACGGTGGTGTACCAAGGCCACTGGGCAAACCACGGTCCATTCCGAGAATGTTTAACACTCGCTCACCACAAGAGACAAAAGGGGGACGCCAGAGGACATAGGAGTGCCGGATTGCAAAACGGACAACGGGGAAAATGCTCGGATGCATGAGACGAACACGTATGCAAAATGAGATGCACATGATGACATGAAAAAATGCAACACGCAAGCAAATGACATGGCAACAACGACGAATAACTGTCGGACACCTGGCGCATCGAATCCGGCGCATTACAGAGGGTAACGGAATGATGATTAAAGAAGGCGGAGAAAGGAGGAACCAGACCAGCCCACAGGGCGTCGACGAAGAATCGAACCTCCGTTATGATCCTATCGATGGAGGCATGGGACGCAGGCCAAGTCATCGTCTTTCCGCACTCGTTGAAGCTAGAGGTGAGGGCGGAGCGGACCTTCTGAAGGCTTCTAGATTGAGCACCAATGACCGGCCAACGACCGGCTCGATTGTCGGAGGTGAGCTGGATATGGACACGAGCTTATTCCCCTTTTCTTTGTTAGTTGGCGCCATGGCGATGGAGGGGGAGCGCTCAAGTCAGATTGGATGCGGAAACAGGGGCTCGAGGGTCCTATTAGCGTGCTACAGCCCAGTTTACCAGAGTCCTGCTAGCCCAGCTGCTACAGCCTGGGTTCACTCGCTGATGAACGACACGTTCGTTTCTAGGTCATGTATGAATGTCCCTGTAAGTTAGTGCCACTTTGGGTTTGTCGGCGTTCTGGGAACGGGGGTCCCCAGACTTGCCTGCCTGCGGCCTATGGCGTGGCTCAGCAGTGGCCCAGTACAACCCGTCTTCATCAACCCAAGATCAAGACCCTCACGAGGGACCAAGCCTCACGGGGCGGATGATGCAAGGCTTCCTCAGGGGCGGCCTCACCAGGCAGGCTTGCGAGGAGGCGGAGAGATCAAGGCAAGGAGTACCTCGCGAGGTGCTCATGACACAAGCCATGACGATCAAGACCAGGCGGGTGCCAGGCGGGCGCCAGCCCGCGCAGTATCCTTGTTTCCTCTTTGGTGCAAAGGGGGCAAGCGCAGGCGCGGAGTACGGAGGCATCAAGCAAAGGTTTCCATATCGGTGCAACGAGACCAAGACCAGCAGAGCGGCAGGATGGAGGTCATCGTGGAGCCCAAGATGGCGTCAGCGCCAGTGCCTTTTGTAGTCAAAGACCACCTTTAGTGAGGATAGCTTGTACTAGTTGTCCCCCTTCAAAATGGCCATTGTTGGCTCCCTTCCCGCTCAATATTTGGGAAGAGGACCAGGGCCTCTATAAATAGAGATAACCACCATAGTAGAAAGAGGGGCATCTCATCCAGAAACGCATCGAATCCTTCCCTGGTAGACACCGCACCAGCTCAAGAACACCCCTCGCGAGGCTGTTCTTCCTCTGTACTGTTCATCATTAGCCCCTGAGGCAATCCACCACACCACACACTACAACGGTGGCCCGAACCATTATAAACCTCGTGTCCCTTGTGTTGTTCATCGTGCTAGCTAGAATCGCTGCAAGGTTTTGGGGCGTGAATAGGTAGGGAGAAGATCTTCGTGCGCACCCCAGAGTTCGAACCTTAAGGTTTTTGCCGGAACCCGTTATCCGACAGGTTTCACGACTAGTCATGCCAGCCCGGGCTCCTTGTCATATGGATGCTAGCGACATTATCATATATGAGTGCCAAAAGGCGCAAATGGTTCGGGGCCTGATAAGGCATCATCCGTGGGGATACCGTGCGTGAGGCTGCAAAGTGATATGAGTTGTTACATGCTAGATCGGTATGGCATTGAGTCGGGGTCCTGACAGCTTTGGTATCAGAGCCTGATTGCCTGTAGGATTACCAAGCCAAACTGGTCGAAGTTGATTCTAGAAATTCTTTAGTTATATAAGGGAATTGACTGTGGGATGGAACGTAAGGCTCTTTTTACTCCTTATACTTTATGCCCTTCTGATCTGAGTCACCTTATCTTTCCTAGGGGGTTACTAATCCGTAGACTTATAGGATTGATGGATTTAAGCCTCTGATCAGTTCCTACTACTTCTGTATGATGACAGTTGGTATAGAAACCTTGATTTTGTGATGTTAAGTGGTTATGCCACCTTTTTGTAGGATGTCTCAAATCTTTTCGAGCATTTACAACTGTTATGCTGTCCGAGTCGTCCCAAGTTTCAAAGTAGTCTGATGCATTTGCAAATCCCTTCTTACCGTTCCGAAGTTCCTTTGTGCCAGATCAACCACACTAACTAGCGTGTTGAGTTGCTTCATTGCCTCGGTATATAGGTTGGTGCTACTATTATGACCCTAGGTGTCTTAGTTAATCGCCTAGTAATCTAGCCATGCTTTGTGTTCCCAGTGTGATGATTCTGGCAGTTACTTCCGAGATGCATCCCGTGATGCCACTTAGTTTAGTAGGCATTCTACTCCTGGGATTTGAACCCGAGATTCACCCTACTTACTTCATGTTGATAGTGTTGCTTGTTCCTTTAGGTTATTAGTAACCTTTGCGATAGTCCTCAAGGTCTGTGGTATATTATTCTTCCAAATATCATGAACCATTCTAGGCAAAAGTTCTCTTGAACCAAAAGATCACAATAAGAGTGCTCTTGATGAGTTCTCCATTCCACATTGTGAGTATGCCAATCCTACCTTTCTGCATGGGTTATCCAGAAGAATTGTTGAGCTTTGTTCGACACAATAATCCATGCATCCACCACTCAAAAATCGTATGTTCTTTTGAGTTTTCCCTCTTTGGTTGTCTTCTGACCTCATCTATCAATTGATAGTCAAGAGTGTGCGTGTATTCGTTCATCAATACCTATTTCTCATGTGGTCTGTCAAGCCATTCTATTCTGGAATGACTAGGAGAAACAAACTCCAGTACCTCATCCATATCCAGGATTGGGTCGAAGCAGTCGTACCCCACAGATCAAATTCCTAATCCAGCTTTTGTTCTGTTCTACCTTGGAGTATTAACATCTTTATATCAAGAATATCCTGGGAATTGCACACCATCCTATGAACTCTTGATACAGTGATACTTCTTGCCATCATTATTCATTCCTCGGTCCTCGTGTTATTGTAACCGAAATGCCGACAAGCGAATCGTGATGTGTGAAATCAATACTCATAGCAAACCCGTTGTTTGGCAGTTAATGGACAACCATCTCATTCTTAGTGTGTTGGTTATTGAATTATCAATCTAAGATTAGTCGTGCTACCTAGTCCTTATCTCCTGGTGCACTCTTCGGTCAGTGAGTTAGGATTGTGTCAATCCCTTGCTCTTTGATCATATCGTCTTGCCATGAAAAGCAAGATTTTTCTCGATCTTAGCAACATATTGGTGGTTTGTGATTTCCCGAATATCTTCTCGGAAGTATCACCAAGTCATCACCTGACCGCTATGTTGAGTTCGTGATCATGTTGGTTTTCTTGTAAACCATCCTTTCTCCAAGAATCTGTGTCGGATACCCTGAGATAGTTAGTTAAGTTAAACAACAAGTTGGAGAGTTGGAAGATAAAAGCTTGTCTGACTTAGTTCGTTTTAAGGGATATCTTGTGTGTGCGTGTTGAAGAAAGATGATTCTTTCATTGATTGATCCTCGTGATCAATTGTCGGCACTATTGTCTTATCCAATCGTTGATTTGAGTATGGGCTATCGTCAACTCAAATCAGAACCAACGATGTTGTAATGTTGTCTTACTCGTGGTTGATCCCTCGAGCATACACCATTATATCTTTTGGTCTGGCCAATGCTATCACTGTCGGTGTACAAAAGTAGGGGCTCTGCTTTTGACCCCTTTACTTGTGCACGGGCAGTCTGAGCCTCCCGCCACGACCATGCATAATAGGGCAGGAAAGGGAAGCCGGAGAGAAGTTGAAGCCATAAGGCAAGCAAAGCAACGACAAGGATTAAGGCCACAAAGATCAGATGGACGGAGCAGGTTTCCCCAGCAAGGACCCTTGCCGGGGCAGCCTCAGCAGCCTCGGCAAGACCCTTGCCGGGGGAGCTCGCCCCCACCAGCCGAGCGAGCCACCTTTGAGCCAACCAACGCTAGACGAATGCGTCGGGGCAGGGCTCGAGAGGCACCTTCGTGGTGGCATGCAGATCTTTGTGAAGACATAAAATAGTCAAGATCAAATGAGGATAGGAAAGCAACTATCCTCACCGAAGAAGCCCACAAGACCCCCGGCAAGATCCTTGTCGGGGACGCCTGCGCGCCACGGTAAGACCCTTGCTGAGCCACCCGGCAAGACCCTATCCACTGCCAGGCCCGCGCCAGCCAAGTTTTCACCGCCATTCGCATGCAGCTGCCGACCCAACCAGCTGGGCAGGCACCTGCGTGGCAACATGCAACCCTTCGTGGAGGCTCAACCACCGCGCCACCTCAGCTGCCTACCTGCCTACATGGCACCGCCTGCATCGTTGGCCAGGGCGCGTGTTGAAGCAAGGAGGAGCGGCGACGGACGGGACGGGCCTCACTCCAGTCCACAATAAAGCGAGAGGACACCTAAGCCGCGCATTCAATGCGCCTTGTCCTGTAATATGAGTGATAAGCTCGCAACGCTGTAGCACTTTCCACCTCCTGTGTGCCATTGTGGCAGCCCCTTTCGCCTATAAAAGGAGGCCCATGGCGCACGAAGAACCGATTCGGCTCTTTCAAACCTCGTAGCACCTAGAGCTAGTTCGAGAGCTCAAGAACACTAAATACATCCACCAAAGCAGGATCGTAGGGTTTTACGCATCTTTGAGGCTCGAACCTTGGTAAACCCCCTTGTGTTGCCTACTAGTCCCGCTCTTCTCACGATCCCCGCGCCCTGCAACCGTGGAAGGGATTCCAGTGATCCCATAGGTGTCGTTTCCCACCGACATCTTTGGCGCGCTAGGTAGGGGGCGGAATTGTGAGAATCTTGCCTAGTGGTCAACCTAGCTGTTCTTCATTACCACGGCTCCTGCGGAGAAGGCAGCCAAGAAGGCGGCACTGCCCATTGGCACGAAGGACGCCGAGGCGGCGACGAGAGAGCTAAGTCATGCTGAATTTTTAAATTTTCTCCTTAAATATGAAGTTATTATCCTCGACGGTTCGGCCTATGTATGGGAAGCCTGAACGCAGAGAGGCCCTCCTACAATCGGCAATGCCCTTGTTCTGTTTCGAGTCTGCTCAACAGTTCAAGCGGCCGCGTCGAGAGCGGCAGGGTAGCCTTTCACCATCGGCAACGCTCTCGACTCTAACTCGAGTCAAGCTCGACAGATCGAGCGGCCGTGCCGAGGGCGGTAAGGTGCTTTGCCCGGCAACAAGCACACCCGGCAGGCTAATGAGGATCCGTCCTCGAAGCGCCGCCCTGGGTTTACATGCCGGCAAGCTTACCTAGTTGACGTGGGGTGGACATACAAAGGAAAATCGAAGAGGAAAATAACATGCATAGTTTCAGGAGCATCCCAGAGTTATGTTACACAAATTGCCGCCGCGGTTCTAACTAAAGATAGCTTTGTCTTGGTCATGAACCCGCAGTGGCGAGGGAGAACGGGATGCCTAGTCCCCGGGCTGGCCCTCCACCCTCTTGATTTTGTCGTTGCGGCTGAGGATGGGCTGGATATGCTCATTGAGCGCCGCAATGTCGGCATCCTCCGGCAAGCTCTTCAGCACAGCTCCAAAGTCGAGGTCTGGGTGCCAGTGTGCGATCTTGGTGAGCACCCTGGTCATGGTCCCCCGGCAGAGTATCCGGGATTCCTCGGCTAGGGAGGCCGCCCGGTTGGAGTGAAGCCACTTCAGGGCACCGACGACCTTCTCAAAATATATCGTCAGGTTGGCGTTGGGGCTTAGGCTCGCTTCTAGGGCGTACGCCATCTCTGGCATCCCCATAATAGCCAGCTGATTGGCGGCCGAGTTTGCAATAGCGGCAAGGCACCCGAGCCAGCGTTTCTCGCCCACCTTGTGGTCATTGAGGTTGGCGGTCTCGTTCATCAGCAGCTGCTTCTCCGTCTCCAGCTCTTTGGTTAGGATCCCCTCCCGAGTCCTGGCCTCCGACAGCGTCTCCTTGAGCTCTCCCAGCTTCAGCTTGAGGTCTTTGATGGAGGTGTTGGCCTCGGAGAGCTCTCCTGATTTGCTGATGACCTCGCCCTGCGCCACCGTCAGAGCGCCGTTGAGTGTATGCTTCTCCTGGGCCAGCTTCAGAGCTTGCTCCTCCAGCTCCTTCACCCTGCCGGCGTGGGCCTGAGCCTGGGTGTTGAGTGCCTCCTGATGCCTCCGCTCCAGCTCCTGGGTCCAGTGCAGGACAAGCTTGTCCACCTCCTTGTCCTTGCCACAGACCGTGGCGGCAAGCTTCTCCTCGCGCTTGGCAAGGTCCTCCTCCTGGGTCTCCAGGGCGGCCTCGTGCTGGGACCGGATGGCCTCGGCTTCGTTGGCCAACTTCTTCGCCATCTCCTGGGCCTTCTCATTGTTGTCCAGCTTCAGGGTGAGCTCCGCCTCACGGTTTGCCAGCTCACCCTGGGCGGCCTTCAGCTCGTCCTGAGCCCGCCGGAACCAGTCCTGCGCCTCGGTGACGCGCCCCCCAAAGTCCTCCTCCATCTTCTCCACCACCGCCGTCCTGGACTTGGCCTTGTCCAGACGAGCGCGTTGGAGCGCCTGGAGCTTCCGGAAGCTAGCACCCATGCCTTGGAGTTGCTGCTCCTCCTGGGAGCCGGCGCCCCCAACGCCTGGCTCGTCAACGGACTCGAGCTCGGCTGCAGCAAGCGTCTCCTCATCGAACACCTCTCCCTCGAAGGGAGCCCTGGTGCTCAGCGTGCCCAGGAGATGGGCGAAGAGGTCGTCGCTGACCCTTAGGTACCTGCCGGAGCCAGATGCAATGGAGGAGGAGGGCAGGTCGTCGAACACCACCTCCTCGGCAGTGGCCTTGCCGGCGTCCCCGGCAGGCCCCTTGTTGGGCTCTTCGGTGGGCCCCTTGGCGGCATCCTCGGCAGCGCCCCTGGCGCTCTCCTCAGCAGCAATCTTCTCCGCCTCCGCCGCAGCCTCTGCGGAGACGTCCTTGATGGTGGTGTCGACGTCCTCTGTGGAGCGGTCTAGATGCAAACAAAGAGAAGGGGCGAAGCCAAGATCGAAAGCCAATGAGCCAAAGAGGAAAAGAAGAACGCAAGCAGAAGAGAACAAGGAGTAGCTTACCCGTGCCGGGCCGAGAGGTGGAAGCCCCTTCTCCTCCAAGGTCTGGCGTCGAGGCAAAGCCACTGGTGCCTGCGTTCTCCTCCCCCTCCTCTTGGGGTGGGGTAGTCGATGGGGGCGGCACAATCGAAGAATCCCTCTGTGGCTCCCTGTGGTGCTTCTCCTCTCCTGCATCCACGACACGGTTAGCACTGAAGCATCGACCATTACGCACGTTGATAGAGGGCGGATGGTGGACTTATGCTGGGGGCTGGGCTGGGGGCTAATGTCCGGGCTGCTTGACACCACCAGTGGCGTACTGGAGGTGCCTGCTGGGGGCTGGTCACTCGTAGAAGTCCTGGCCCTCTTTATCCTCTGGGCCAGCATCTCCCCATCCCTGCAAGATGAAGACAATTAAGCAACGCCATGAGGGGGGAGTGTAAGAAGTGAGGGAGGAAAGTAGAGGCTTACTCTTTGTTCTCTTCCTCCTCCTCCTCTGTTGCTTTCCTCTTCCGCTCCAGGCTGAGAGGCCCGAGCTCTCTCTCCGGGCTGAGAGGCCCGAAGTCAAACAAGTCAAACCAAATCCCCGCGCCAATGTTTGTCGGGGAGGGGGGAGGCGATGGCGTCCGGGCGCGCTTGGACGATGAAGAAGCAGATGTCCTCTTCTTCGACGCCACGGCTTTCGCCATTTTCTTCATCGCCACCGCCCTCGTCTGGCGCACAGACGCTTCCTGCGCTTGCCGCAGTTGCAATGCCTGGTCGAGGCGGACCGGCTCACCGGAGGTGGCCCGCCGCAGGACCCGCCTTTTTCCAGTGATCGGGGGATCGGCGGTCGCGGTCCTCCCCTCCTCACCCTCCTCCTCCGACTACCCGTCGGCAGCGTCTTCGACGAGGGGAGCCCCGGTGTCGGCCCCGCTAGGCTACCCACCGGGCGAGCTCCCCCTCCTCCACCTCCGTCGCGGCCTTGTCCACCACGCCGCCGGTGTTGCCGGTCTCATTGACGAGCTTTGCCTCCTCCTCGGCAAGCCTCGCCTCCTCCACCCTGGCGGCAATATAGTCCAGCTCCGCAGGGGAGGTGTCCTGGATAAGCTGCGGCTCGTCGGTGATGTATATCTCGTGTAGGGTGTCGAAGAACTCCTGCACCATGAGCTCGTCCGGCTCGACCCAGTTCAGGTCGAGGCCATGCGCGTTTAAGAGAGGCATCATGGAGATGATCTCGTTCCAATGAGAGTTGTTGTTCAGCGGGGCCACCCCTGCCGGCAGCTTGAAAATGGGCTCCTTGTCGACCTTGCCGGCCTTCGTGGCGGCCCTGGCAAGCTTGCCGGACTGCTCGACCTCGCCCGCGTCATCAACCTCGAGCTCGAAGATTCGCCGGCAAACATGGGCGTGCCGCAGCACCATCAGGTTGTTGTCGAGGCCGGCGCAGAGCCTCATGATGTCAGCGGCATTCACAAAAAGCGAGGCCAGCATCCCCTTGTCGTGCAGAGGGGCGATCCGGCGGCGGATGAAGTCCGCCCCGATTATCTCGAGGGTGAGCCCGGCCTGGGTGAGCCGAAGAATCCTGGTGGTGGCGACCATGAGCTTCGCATCATCGGCATCAACGTCGCCCCAATCGCCGCCATGAACCGGCGGCTTCTGGTGGACTTCGCAGAATGCTGCCAGGTCCTTCTCCTCAATCCATCACCACCGCCCTCGCCATTCTTCCCACCTCTCCTTCGTGGTGCCATCCGGGTACGCCCCCTTGGCCCTCGGGATCCAGGCGACACAGCCAGCAATGGCGCCCCCTTTTTGCATCTAAGGGGAGAAGTAATGGCGAAAGAGCGCCATGCTGGGGTGCACCCCGACGAAACCCTCCCAGAGATGTGTGAAGAGGGCCATGCACGCCATGCATTCGGAGTAAAATCCAAGAGGCGGAAGCTGTAGGTGTGCATGATATCCTTGAAGAAATCAGAGAAGGGAGGACAGAGCCCGTAGGAGAAATAATCAACGAAGAAGGGGTACCGATGCGGGGAGGGCCCAGCGCTGGCAGGGACGACGACCGTGGCAGGATGCCCCGTCTTCTCTCCCCCCGTCTTCATGCCCCACAAATCCTTGAACATCTCCCGAAGCTCGGGCACGCCGACCGTCGAGGGGAAGTAGGCGGACTGCACCCACCGCGCCACCAGTTCGCTCTCCGGCTGCTTCGACACACCGGCATCCTCCGCCGCTCCCTTGCTCTAGGCACCATGGCAGCTGCGGGAAGCAAAAAGGCAGAGGATGGCGGAGGCACGGCAGCGATGGGCGAAAGCAGAGAGGCCCGAGAAGAAGGGGGCAGCGGTTTTGAGATTGGAGGAAGGCGCGGGGGAGGGGTAAAGTGAGCAGCATGCCCGTGGTTATTCCTTTTAATGGGAAGGCGCGGGCCGCCTCCTTTCCCATTAACTGTGATACAACGCATGCGTGCGGGCGTTGTCCCATGCATGCCTCCCATGTCATGCGCGCGCACGACCCCCACGTCGCGCATTCAACGCAGATCGTGGGGAAGCACGACACACGGAACAGTGGCCACAGTAAAAGTCCGCCCCAACTGCCTGCGCACCGTTCTGGGCCTCGCCAACAACGTGTCACGCTTATGTATGGCCCAGGCCTGGGGGCTCCTATCGGTGTACAAAAGTAGGGGCTCTGCTGTTGACCCATTTACTTGTGCATGGGCAGTCAGAGCCTCCCGCCACGGTCACGCATAATAGGGCAGGAAAGGGAAGCCGGAGAGAAGCTGAAGCCACAAGGCAAGCAAAGCAACGACAAGGATCAAGGCCACAAAGATCAGATGGACGGAGGATGTTTCCTCGGCAAGGACCCTTGCCGGGGCAGCCTCAGTGGCCCCGACAAGACCCTTGCCAGGGGAGCTCGCCCCCACCAGCCGAGCGAGCCACCTTTGAGCCCACCAATGCTAGGAATGCGTCGGGACAGGGATCGGGATGCACCTCCATGGTGGCATGTAGATCTTTGTGAAGACATAAAATAGTCAAGATCAAATGAGGATAGGAAAGCTACGATCCACACCGAAGAAGCCCACAGACCCCCGGCAAGATCCTTACCGGGGACGCTTGCGCGCCATGGCAAGACCCTTGTCGGGCCACCTGGCAAGACCCTCGC
The DNA here is from genome assembly GCF_018294505.1 of Triticum aestivum. Taxonomy (NCBI): domain Eukaryota; kingdom Viridiplantae; phylum Streptophyta; class Magnoliopsida; order Poales; family Poaceae; genus Triticum; species Triticum aestivum. Next base: position 291,888,113 of record NC_057801.1, read on the forward strand.
CAAGCGCACCGGCAGGGCCACTGCCAGGCCCGCGCCAGCCAAGTTTTCACCGCTGTTCGCATGCAGCTGCCGACCCAACCAGCTGGGCAGGCACCTGCGTGGCAACATACAACCCTTCCTGGAGGCTCCACCACCGCACCACCTCAGCTGCCTGCCTGCCTACATGGCACCGCATGCATCGCTGGCTAGGGCGCGTGTCGAAGCGAGGAGGAGCGGCGATGGATGGGACGGGCCTCGCTCCCGTCCCCAATAAAGCGAGAGGACACCTAAGCCGCGCATTAAATGCGCCTTGTCCTGTAATACGAGCGATAAGCTCGCAACGCTGTAGCACTTTCTACCTCCTGTGTGCCACTGTGGCAGCCCCTTTCGCCTATAAAAGGAGGCCCATGGCGCATGGAGAACTGATTCAGCTCTTTCGAACCTCGTAGCACCTAGAGCTAGTTTGAGAGCTCAAGAACACTAAATACATCCACCAAAGCAGGATCGTAGGGTTTTACGCATCTTTGAGGCTCGAACCTGGGTAAACCCCCTTGTGTTGCCTACTAGTCCCGCTCTTCTCACGATCCCCGCGCCCTGCAACGGTAGAAGGGATTCCAGTGATCCCATAGGTGTCGTTTCCCACCGATAACCACCTTGCTCACATAATTGTGGTATTCCATCCATAAGTAAATCTCGATGACTTGTTGTTGAGCCCATCAACAACATCCTTATCTTCTCCATGGTTTTGTTGGACAATAAGCTAGTGTTGGATGAAAGAAGTGACCTCCTCTAATTCATGTGCGTTCGGTGCAAGTTTCTGCTGTGAATTTGAGAAGGTTTATTTTTTCTACCTTTGGAATCATCCCAAGTCAGTCATACATATGTGCACAGTATTATGTGGTTTGAAGATTTGCAACCTTCATTCTATATGTATCCCTAGCACACCAAGCCACTGATTGATTTGTTCTAGGAAAAGAAGTTAACTGCTAATCCATGGTAATGCACAAGAAATCGATATCCTTGTTGATGGTTCCACCTGAACTCGGTAGTGTTTCTTTGTAAGACTACTACGTGGTCATGTTTGTATGGGAAAACGTGCTCACATGTTTATAGCAGAACCCGCTCATGTTTTGGAGCTTACTATCATAGTTTATTCCAGAGAATCTTGCAATGTCATCTCATCAATTTGTGTTTCAAACTTTCATTTTCCTTCTAGACTTGATGAGTCTGGAATTTTCTGACACCTGAATCTCAAGCAGATATGATAGTTGGAATGTTTCCCAATAACTACAATATTGGTCTCTCTGTAACCCGGTAAAGTGGATGTCGTGGCCAACACACCCAACCGAAAGGCCTACTATTGTAGTATCTTGATTGAGGAAATTGGACACTTCCCCATAAGGATTTCGTAGACTTCACTCCCTAGTTGTTCCTTATGGATTCTTGCGCTCTTGAGATCCGACTTTTACTTGATGTTCTAGATACCAAAACATTTCAATGAATGGGTTATGCTAGCACATCAAGGAGAACATTAGAAGCAGAGTGCTAAATGCATCTCGGTCGATCATCCAGATTTTGATCCCTTGGCCTCGCTAAGGTGTAATCTGAGAAGGTGTTATCTTCCTTTGCATCTGAATCATCCATCACCGTCCATCATGGTGGTATGTTGTATTACCAGGATCCTTGTCACGGATATTGGTAAAATCTTGATGAATACGGAAATGCTCAAGTTCTTGAGAGCACGCGCAAGCACCAGGTGTTATCTTTGGCACCAACTGGGATTCCTCCCAGTTTTCTTTGGTTAGGCTATAAGTTTTCAACAGTGGACTCACTCTCTACTGTTGAGCTTCTCCCCAGTTACTAGAATTGTTCCTAGCATCTGCATTTTGTTCCCAGCTTGCACCATCATTGTGGCATTCTTCCTTGGGTCCGTCTATTGCCGATGATAAGCAAAATTATCCATTGTGTTGTCTTCAACAAGGTAATCCACATCATCCATACTAGTTCGAGTATGCCATTCTTTCGAACCCCGTCAAACGATCATTTGGGAATTACCTTAGGCTAGTACAGAGAATTTCAATGTTCTCTGAACCAAAAGTAATTCTTTTTGCCACTTGAGGTAATAACTCTTCGAGTCACCTCTTCTAAGATGACTCGTTATGGTATCATGGCAACTCAACTCCTCGCTACGTTGACAACCGTTAACCACCTTTTTAAGTGTGGAATTGTTGTCTACCTAGTGAACCCTCGTCATCTGTTCCACTCCATCCCTCTAGATCTGTGCTCCGTGTCTTAGCTCGAGAGATGTTGCTACGTCTCATTCCGTGAGTTGATCCTGAGTCGTTCAATCTTCGAGAAGATCGATCCTTCTAGAGTTTCCTTTTCCTCCCATTGTCATGTTGACTGGAGTTCTCAGAGGAAGACGAGTAGACAAAGATGGTGATTGAATCAACGCCCTTATGAAGTGCAACCTGGATCGTGAAGATTATGTTACTTTGCGTCCCCCCTTCATCTTACCCTACGCTTGAATCTCGGGACGAGATTCTTGTTTAATTGGGGTGAGTTGTCACATACCTGGTTCTAGTAATGCCTATTGTTAGGTCTTGGTGATCCATCATGTTTACTTTTCACAGAAAATTGAAATGGGGATGACAGAAACCCCCAGCACCACCTAACTCAACTAGGGTTACTAAAATACTTTTCCATGAACCCAAAATGCCCTTCTAAAATGTTCATCATCTTGGCATTTGTCTAGAACCTCTCCCAAAAATGGTGCACATATTTCTAGGGCATTCTGGAATTTTGAATTAAATCATATTTTATTTGCATTTGGACATTTAAATGCTATAAAATATTTTAAATGTCCAAATAATCATAAACTGAAATGTTTACTGTTAGATATATTTCAAATAGTGGGCCTGAGCAGTTTCATGATTTTTGAGTTAGTATTAGTATTTTTATTAAAGCCCTAAAGACTATAGAATAATAGTAAAACAGAAACTAAAATAGGAAAAACACAGAGAGAGAAGAAACTTACCTGGCACCTACCAAAGCCCAGCCCACCTGGCTCCCTTCCCTGTCGTCTTCCTCCCCAGGCCAGTAGGCAGAGCACGTCGCCACAGCGCGCCGGCACGCGCCCCGGCCACCTCCACCCTGCCTTCCTGCGTCCCCGTCGCCCTAGATCTCTCCCGCGTCGCCACGCACCCCCAGGCCCTCTCACTCTCTCCCGTGCCTTCCCCCCTCCTCTGGCTCCCTCTCTCTCCCACCAAGCGGAGCTCGTCGCCGCCGCTCACTGCTACCGCAGCCACCGTGCTCCCCTCGTCTCCCTGTGCTGCCCACGGGCTCCGCCTCCATCTCACGCGCCTCTCCGTCAACTAGCACGGCGCCGGACGCCCTGCATCACCCTCTGCACCGCCATCCTTGCCGCCTCTGCCCCGAGATCGCCGCTGACCTCCCGTCATCATCAGCCCCTCCCCAAGCACTCCGAGGCCACCCCTACACTCCCCGTGAGCTCCTCCGCCTCTTCTCCTCGCTCCCGTGCTCAGCTTCTCACCATACCGTCATTTCGACGATGACCGAATCGCGCCGCCGCTGGAGCTCCTCACCGCCGTGGCCATGGTCACCGTAGCCTCCAACCGAGCTCACCCACATGCTCGCCATGCCGCGTAGGTTCCGTGGGAGCCCAGCACGCAACGCCACGGCCACCATAGCCTCGTCCCCGAGCTCGGCCGAACTCCGGCCGCCGCTGCCGTTGCCACCGCCGTCGTCTTAGACCACTCTGGCCCAAGCTAACCCCACCAGTCAATGCGCACGAGCTCCAATGTCTCGTAAATGGGCTTAGCCGTCGATTTGGTCGCCGGAGGTCAAATCTCGAGCCCCTCCGCCGTTCTCTGGCCTCGCCGGCGACGAACCGCGCGTCAACTCCGGTGAGTTTGACCCCGGTTAACTAGGTTTGATCCCGAGGGTCACTGACGTGTGGGCCAGGGCCTGTTTTAATTAGGTGTTAGATTAGTTAGCACTAATTAATTTAGTTAATTAGTTAAGCCACTAACATGTGGGCCCAGCCCTCCTGACATTTTGTCAGGATTAGTTTAACCCTAATTAACTCAGTTAGCTAACTGAGACACTACCAATGGGCCCCACTGGTCAGGTTTGACCTGGGCGGTGTGTTGACCTGCTGAGGTCAGCATGACCTATTGCTGACGCAGTAAACATTTCCTGGAATTAAAACAAATCAGAAATGATTTACAAATTTCAAAAAATGCTCTAAACTTCTAAAATTCATATAAATTCAACCCTAACTCAGAATGAAATAATTTATATATGAAAAATGATTAGAAAAATCCAATCTATCCATCTGTTCTGGTTTCATGCATGTTTAAGCAACTTAAGCTTGCTGTTTAGTGCACAACATGATAAGGCACTATTTAAATTCATAAGTTGAGCTTGGGATTGAACCTTTGGTTCAAAATGACCCAAACCCATCTAGTTGTAGTTGAATTAGCCCAACACACTCATATTGCCATGCCATGATCATGCATAATATTGTGCATTGCATTGATTATGTTTCCTTCTTGTTTGCCGGTGGTTGTTCCCTCTCGATAGACATGTACCGACGATGAGTTCGATGACACCGATGAAGAGTTATATCATCTTCGGAAGTGACAGGCAAGCAAAACCCCTTGTTCATTCCGATACAATCCCACTCTCTCGCTCGTGCTCTCTTTTACTGCATTAGGACAACAACGATTCAACCGTTACATGCTGCGGTGTGACCATGGCCCTCACCCCTGTGATGTGACCATGGCCCTCACCCCTGTCCTCTGCATGACCTGTGATTGCCACAGTAAATAGATGAAACCCACTAGCATGAGTAGGAGTTGTTTGAGCCCTGATGTGCGTACTCATTCGTTCTTATATGTCATGCCTGCTACTGCTTAGAGTTGAGTCAGGTCTGATTCATCGGGAATGAATTGGAATGGTGATGAACATGTCCTACTATGTGTGAGCTAAGTGTGTGAACACGATTTGGTAAAGGTAGTGGTGAGAGGCCATGTAGGAGTACATGGTGGGTTGTCTCATTGAAGCCGTCCTCAGGAACTGAGTTCTGTGTTTGTGATCCATGAACAGTTACTACCATGCATTGGGCCTGAAACCAATGGACCCTCTCGGCTTCTTAACCACCCTTGAGCTCTGTCCAGGAGTTGCAAGTAGTTTCTGGTGTTTATAGTATGCTGGAGACTATGCGCAGCGCTGACCGGAGGGGTGTGCTGTGATGCAGTAGGCACGTGTTCGGGTATGTCGGGCACCCGTTTGGTGTCGCGAAACCCTGTACACATCGTTCGGGGCCGTATGTGGAAACCTTGGCCAGACTCCTTGCGGATGGAACCTGAATAGGCGATAAACCTGGACTAGAGACTTGAGTGTTTAGGTAGGCCATGGCCAACACCCTCGTTGAGCTTCTGCTTGAAGGTTGCCGAGTACATGTCATGTAAACGACGGTAAGTGGTGAGAGCCTGTGTGAAGAAGTACACCCCTGCAGGGTTAACATCATCTATTTGAATAGCCGCGTCTGCGGTACAGGACCTTTGGGTTGCCTATACAGTTCACAGACAAGTGAAAGTGGATACTCTAAAATACGCAAGATAAGTGTGAGTGCTATGGATGGCGTTCTCGTAGGGAGACGGAAGCGGATCCATAGTGGTGTATTGATATGGTGAATATGTGGACTCGTGTGTGCCACCTCAAAGGAGTTACTTGTAATCGTAGTTCAGGATAGCCACCGAGTCGGAGCTGGCTTGCTGCAGTTAAACCCCACCATCCCCTTTGTTCATAATGATGCATATGTAGTTAGTTCTGATGTAAGTCTTGCTGGGTACATTTGTACTCACGTTTGCCTATTTCATGTTTTTTTGCAGAGAGACTTCAGTCTCACTAGTAGTTCCGCGTGGACTTCGACCTTTAGCTTGATACCTCAGCTATGATCTTGTGCCCTCCAAACGGGATAAAAACGGACGGATATTTTTTTGGAATATTTATGATTTTTGGGAAGTAAAATCAACGCGAAACGGTGTCCGGGGTGGCCACGAAACAGGGGGGCGCGCCCTCCCCCCTGGGCGCGGCCTGGGCTTTCGTGGGCCACCCGTAAGGCGGTTGATGCCCTTCTTTTGGCGCAAGAAAGCTAATTTTATGAGAAAGATCTGGGCGAAAGATTCACCCCAATCGGAGTTATGGATCTCCGGATATTTAAGAAACGGTGAAGGGGTAGAATCTGAGAACGCAGAAACAGAGAGATAGATCCAATCTCGGAGGGGCTCTCGCCCCTCCCAAGCCATGGGAGCCAAGGACCGGAGGGGAAACCCTTCTCCCATCTAGGGAGAAGGTCAAGGAAGAATAATAAGAAGGGGGTCCCTCTCCCCCTTGCTTCCGGTGGCGCCGGAACGCTGTCGGGGGCCATCATCATCACCGCGATCTTCATCAACAACTTCACCGCCTTCATCACCAACTCTTCCTCCCTCTATGCAGCGGTGTAACCTCTCTCTTACCCGCTGTAATCTCTAGTTAAACATGGTGCTAAATGCTATATATTATTCCCCAATGATGTATGGCTATCTTATGATGTTTGAGTAGATCCGTTTTGTCCTATGGGTTAATTGATGATCGTGATTTGTTTGAGTTGCATGTTTTATTATTGGTGCTATCCTATTGTGCCCTACGTGTCGCGCAAGCGTGAGGGATTCCCGCTATAGGGTTTGCAATATGTTTATGATTTGCTTATGGTGGGTTGCGTGAGTGACTGAAACACAAACCCGAGTCAGTAGGTTGTTTGCATATGGGATAAAAGGGGAATTGATACTTTAATGCTATTGGTGGGTTTTACCTTAATGAATCTTTAGTAGTTGAGGACGCTTGCTAAAGTTCCAATCATAAGTGCATATGATCCAAGTAGAGAAAGTATGTTAGCTTATGCCTCTCCCTCAAATAGAATTGCAACAATGATTACCGGTCTAGTTATCGATTGCCTTGGACAAATAACTTTCTCGTAACAAAAAGCTCTCTACTAATACTTAATTTATTGCTTCTTTATCTAAACAGCCCCTAATTTTTATTTACGCGTTCTTTATTATCTTGCAAAGCTATCCAACAACACCTGCAAAGTACTTCTAGTTTCATACTTGTTCTAGGTAAAGCGAACATCAAGCATGCGTAGAGTCGTATCTGTGGCCGATAGGACTTGAGAGAGTATTTGTTCTACCTTTAGCTCCTCGTTAGGTTCAACACTCTTACTTATCGAAAGAGGCTACAACTACCCCGTATACTTGGGGGTCATCAGCGGCGCCCGCAGCTTCTCAAGCTTTGGCGACTCTCCTTCCGACGGCAGCTCCTCCAGCGCCGGCCGTGACCAGCCACCGCGTCGTCGTGCTCGCTTCGAGGGGGAGGTGGATCGTCCCACCACCTCGCCCAGGTGAAGCGCGAAGAGGAGATCGCTTGAGCTCCGGGAGATGACACAAATCTTCTTCTTCGTGCTGTAGACGGTCGGGCCGTGCCTATTTTGCCTTATCTGTGTAGAGAGAGAAGCATGGAGACCTGTGGGGGCGTGCTAGACTATTGCTTTTAATTATCATGATGTTCCTTTTATCTCTGTGCCGTGCTATGGTGCCGCATGTTCATGCGTAGGAACAACTTAGCTCAGTAGGAGGGACTCGTTGTGGCGCCAGCCTCAGGAGGCTTCGGCCGGAGGCCTTGTCTCGGGTCTTCACGGCCTGTAAGGAGGAACTTGTCGGAGAGTTAGGTTTCAGCCCCCGGCCGCGGGGGTGGAAAGTTTGAGCCCGGTGTTCGTGTTGTGATGCCCGGGGGGCATTGACTGGGAGGAGTGCTCCCGCTGTGAACCTAGGTCGGGTAACCTCGCGAAATTAAACCAGGTGACGCTCGTGAGGGTGTCCGTGCATCCTCCCTCGCGAGGGTCACGAAAGGAAAGCAGGTTCAAGCGAAGAGCAAAGACGGAAAACACGGGCTAGGTGCCGCACAACACTGAAAGCAACTCCAACTAAAACTTTGAATAAAGAAGAACTAACCAACTGCAGAAAGCAAATGAAAAGCTGCGTCCGGCACCTAATCTAGTCTTCGACGTCTTCTCACCAGCACGGAGCTAAGTGCTTCCACTGGGCGTGGGCGGGAGCCCCCGAGGCCCAGGGGCGCCACTCTGGAGACTCCGGGGTGAGTACAGCCCCACTCATTATTACGTGAGAGTGTCACAGGCGGTGAGTTTCAGAGGCATTGGCCTTGTTCACAGGAACTGAGCCTTTTCCCAAAAGCGGCAAGCTTCACAGGCATTGGCCTTCTTCACAAGCTCCGGGCCTTCTCCATAGGCACTGGGCCTCTCTCAGGGGGAGAACCTCCGGAGATGCTGAATGTTCCACGCGTTCGGGATGGGCACCCCCTCGTGGGTCTCCAAGTGTGCGGAGCCGGGCCTGGAAACGTGAACAACCTTGAATGGGCCCTCCCACATGGGAGAGAGCTTCTGCAGCCCCTCCCTGGAGAGGACCCGTCTGAGCACGAGGTCTCCTACCTCAAGAGTTCTGGGGCGGATGTTGCGGCAGTGGTATCGTCGCAGCGCTGCCTCTCGATGGTGTTCCTCCCCCAGCACGAGATCCATCCCCCGCATGGCGTCCTACTACGCCTCATCAAACGCCAGGACCCGCGCGGAATGACGCCTGACCTTGTGAGGGAGGACGGCCTCAGCTCCGTAGACGAGGAAGAACGGGGTCTCGCCAGTCGGCTTGGTCGCAGTCTGCGGATAGACCACAGCACAGACTGGAGCTCGTCGCACCAGCCCCTGCCGCAGGCCTCCAGCTTCTTCTTGAAGGTCCTGGTTTTGAGGCCCCTCAGGACCTCCGCGTTGGCCTGCTCAGCCTGGCCGTTGCTCCGGGGGTGTGCTACCGAAGCGTAGCATATCTTCATTCCAAGGTTAGCACAGTACGTTTTGAAAAGATTACTGGTGAATTGCTAACCGTTGTCGGTGATGATGCGGTTAGGCACCCCGAATCGGCTCACGAGGCCCTTGATGAACTTGACGGTGGAGCCCGTTGGGATGGTGAGGACAGCTTCCACCTCAGCCCACTTGGTGAACTTGTCCACAGCGACGTAGATGTAGCGATAGCCCCTGGTGCCCGAGGGAACAGGCCCAGAATGTCCAGTCCCCAAACCGCGAACAGCCACGAGAGGGGTATGGTCTGCAGACCCCCTGCCGGCTGATGGATCTGCTTGGCGTGGAATTGGCAGGCCTCACTTGCCTTCACCATCTCGACGGCGTCGTTGAGTGCTATGGGCCAGTAGAATCCACTGCAGAACGCCTTGCCGACGAGGGTTCGTGATGATGAGTGGTGCCCACGGTCTCCACCGTGTATGTCTGCCAACAGCTCCTTCCCTTGCTCTCTGGAAATGCAACATAAGGACACGTCGTTTGGTCGCCTCCGGTAGAGCTCTCCGTCCTTGATATAGTAGGCCGTGGCCTGCCGCGCCACATGCTCCGCATCCTCCGGAGGTTGAGGCGCCTCCTGAGATGATGGAGCCCCCAGCGCTTGGTCGCTTGGGGAGGCCTCCTCTGCTCCGGGTGTGCTCCCCTGCTTAGGTTGATCCTTTTTGGCTGCGGTCGTGGTCTTCGTGGGGCTTTCTTGGCTTTGCTCTGCTTCGGCCGGGGCGGTGACTGCGGCCTTGGTTCGGCGCCCCTCTCTAACAGCCACCAGGGCTGCGCTGGTGGAGTAGGGGGTGGCTGCAAGGTAGAGCACCAGGGGCTCCCGAGGGCGCGGAGCTACCATCACCGGAGGGTTGGTGAGGTACCTCTTGAGATCTTGGAATGCCTTGTCGGCCTCTTCAGTCCATTCGAAGGGGCACTTCTTCTTCATCATCTTGAAGAAGGGCAATGCTCGCTCCCCCAGCTTGGAGATGAAACGTCCTAGCGCGGTTACACGCCCGATGAGCTTCTGCATTTCTCTGAGGGTCTTCGGCGGGCTCATGTCTTCGACTGCCTTGACCTTCTCTGGGTTGGCCTAGATGCCCCTGTGGGACACGAGGAAGCCCAGAAGCTTGCCCGAGGGGACTCCAAACACGCACTTCTCCGAGTTGAGCTGCAGGTCCACTTCGTTGACGCTCGCGAAGGTATCTTCCAAGTCTTGTATCAGGGTTTTTGCCTCCCGAGACTTCACCACAGTGTCATCGACGTAAGCTTCGGTGTTCCTCCCGAGCTACCGCTGAAAGGTGCATCAGCCGCTAAAAGGTCGCGCCTGCATTGCGCAACCCAAATGGCATGCAGGTACAGAAGTACACTCCACACGGGGTTAGGAAGGCCATTTTCTCCACGTCTTCCACCGCCATCTTGATCTGGTGATAGCCTGAGAAGGCATCTAGGAAGCACAGTAGGTCGCACTCGGCGGTAGATTTGACGATCTGGTCGATGCGAGGGAGAGGGAACGGATCTTGCGGGCAGGCCTTGTTGAGGTTGGTGAAGTTGACGCACATGCGTTCCTTTCCTCCCTTTTTTGGCACAACAATAGGGTTGGCCACCCATTCAGGATAGCGGACCTCGCGAATGATGCCCGCTGCCTCTAACTTGCAGGTTTCTTGGACGATGAAGGTCTGCTTTTCCTTGGACTGCCGTCTTGCCTTCTGCTTCACGGGGCGCACGTTGGGGCACATATTGAGATGATGTTCAATCACATCCCTTGGGACCCCTGCTAGCTGATCAGGTGCCCGTGCGAACACCTTCCTGTTCGCGCGCAGGAACTTTACCAAGGCCTCCTCCTACTCGGGTTCGAGGTTGGCGCCTATGGTGAAGGTGGCGCTAGTGGATCCATCCTTGTCGACTGGCACCTACTTGGTCTCCTCCTTGTCTTGGGTGAATAGCTGCTTCTTATTAGCTGGTGCAGGCCTCTTGGGCTCGGGGGCGTCTGTGCTGGCGGGCTGCGCCACCGTAGCTGTCTTGAAAGCAAGCTTGAGCGCCTTCAGTGCATCTCTCGTGTCTCCGGACACGGTAAGGACGCCGCTGCTCCCGAGCATCTTCATGAGGTTGTACGCCGGGTGAGTTGCTGCCATAAACCTGGCCAAGGCTGGGTAGCCAAGGACAGAGTTGTACGGGAGGCCGATGGGGGCGATGTCAAAGTCAATCAGCTCTGTGTGGAAGTTGTCGTAGGTGCCGAACATCACCAGGAGGCGGATCTGTCCCAAGGAGCCGGTGGAACCATCTCCGACGCCAGAGAAGGGCCTGCTAGGCTGAAGCCGCTCTAGCGGCACGTCGAGGAGGCTGAAGGCCTCCACCTAGAGCATGTTGAGGCCGGCACCACCGTCGATGAGGGTCCTGGTGACGACCACTTGGTAGATGGTGGGGGTTCATAGCATTGGGAGCACGCCCGAACCAGCGGGGATGGAGGGGTGATCGTCCGAGTTGAACGTCAGATCGGCCTCGTGCGTCACCCAGCCCGGGGGGGGGCTTCTCGGTGTTTGGAGGCGGCGCCGATCTGGCGGGTGAACGGCTTGCCGTGGCGGCTCGATGGTGGTGCCTGTGAGCCGCCCAGGAGAGCTGCGACGATCGGGAGCACCGGCGCAGCGTAGTGGGCGAGGAAGAGGCATGCAGCTCCTCCCAGGAGGCCACAGAAGCCGTCGGCAGTTGGAGCAGCCACATGCGCGGAACGCCGGTGAGGGCCATGCGAAACCAGTTAGCCATGATCCTGTTGCCGCCCCCGGCCTTGAGGATGGCCTCCTCGTATGCCAGTAGGAAAGCCAGCGGATCCGTCGCGCCGTAGCGTGGCGGCATCTCTGGATTGAACTTGCATGGCCACTGCACTTGCCGCAGGGCGGGGGTCAAGGCTCGGAGCCCCCTGGCCCCAGTGCTGGCATCGGTAGCCGGAGCGGGCGGCGTGCTGTCCGCCATGAGGGCGGAGCACGGTGTCGATGGAGAGCGGGTCGACGGAAGGGAGAGCTTCAGCGCACCCCTACCTGGCACGCCAAATGTCGGATTTCGGGTTCCGGCAGACCCTTGAGGTTCGAACTCTGGGGTGCGCGCGAAGATCTTTCCCCTACCAACTCACGTCTCGTAGCCTCGCAAGGGATCTAAGCTAGAAGGGAGAACACACAAGGGACACGAGGTTTATACTGGTTCAGGCCACCATTGTGGTGTAATACCCTACTCTAGTGTGTGGTGTGGTGGATTGCCTCAGGGGCTGATCGTGAAAAATACAGAGGAAGAACAACCTCGCGAGGGGCTGTTCTTGAGCTGGTGCAATGAACTGCTTGGTGAGTTCAATCGCCTCTCTCTCCAGTCTACCCGGAATCTGGATCCCTCCCCTCTGGTGGCTAGCTCTATTTATAGAGGGAGGCCCTGGGCCTCTTCCCAAATAACGTGCGGGAAGGGCGCCAACAATTGGCCATTTTGAAGGGGAACATCTAGTACACTTATCCTGACTAAAGTTGGTCTACGGCTGCCAAAGGCTCTGACGATGACGCCGTCCCGGGCTCCACGATGACCTCCATCCTGCTGTTATGCTGGTCTTGGTCTTGTTGCACAGAAACGGTAACCTTTGCCTGATGCCTTGGCCTGTGCTTGTCCCCTTTGCACCGAAGGGGAAACAAGGACACTGCGCAGGCCGGCGCCCGCCTGGTCTCGATCGTCATGGCTTGCCTCACGGGCACCTCGCGAGGTACCCTGCCTTGATCTCTCCGCCTCCTCGCGAGCCTGCCTGGCGAGGCCACTCCTGAGGAGGCTTCCTATCATCCACCCCGCGAGGCTTGGCCCCTCACGAGGGTCCTGAGCTTGAGATGATGAAGCTGGGCTGCACTGGGCCCCCACTTGAGCCACGCCGCAGGCCGTAGGCAGGCAAGTCTGGGGACCCCCATTCCCAGAATGCCGACAGCTACAACAACCATGTCGAATGCATCCTACAGGAAAGCGCAAGCATCAACGATGTTGACTTAAGGAGTAACGCACATATGGAGCACTAGCTCCTAACGAAGCAGCACAAGAGATTCCAGTTCCTCGACTGGAATGACCAAATAGAACACCCGTGGGATGATCATGCCATGAAAAAGATTAACAACCACGCCATGGGAATGTTCAACAGTGATTTGGCCTCCTGGAAAGGGAGGGTGAAACGAGCTATTGAGGCTGAAGAATCCCTGACTAAGATTTTAGTAGACAATCCAACACTTACGGAAAAGGAGTTCGAAAAGTTCAAGGACACTTGCGCTACCGAGGCAGCCAAGCTTAAGTCTGATAAATACAAGGAGCTTCAGCAAAGGAAAATGGAAAACCGACACCGCAGAAGCCGTGGTTACCTTGGAGAAAGGCCCATATAGAATAAGGAGGATGGAGAATGTGAAGCCGCGGGGATTCCAGACCCCTTTGCGGAGTTCACTGACCCATTGGAGTGTGACTTCATCACGGCTCGATACAAGGGGGAGAAGGAAAATAAGGTTTGGTACACGGACCCGATCATGAGGAAATTGACTACAATACTAGTAGTTATTCTTCTACCACCTTACATTTAGCTTTTGATCAAGTCGACTACACATTTGTAAATGTTTCACATTCCTTTTGTAGAAGGAGCATCACAGGCTTGTAGCCGAAAGTGAATCGTCATCTCAGTCACTGATGAGGCCCAAGTGGGACACCCCTCTCAACCGGGCCATGAACTAACTGAAGGGCTCCGTTTGGACCAGCGGCCACAATATGGACGTGTGCATGACGTCGGAGACAGCGCCACATGGAAGTACTATTAGGATGAGGGCCCAGAGGTCAAGAAGCAGAGAAATAAGTTCAGTCAAGAGAAGACAACAAGAAGGTGAAGCTTGTGGTCGATAAAAAAGCAGCTAAGGACGAGAAAAAAGCAGCTGAGGCCAGAAATGAGTTGGTCTAGCAGGCAGTCGATGCAGCTGTAGCTGCCTCTTGAAATGATTTTGCTACTAACTTGATTCCGGTTGTCATCAGCTGGACGAATGAAAATCGAGACAAGATGACACATTATTTTCCCATGCCCAGCTTCATCGGGAGAAACTCGGTAAACATTGCAACCACACCATCACCTCCTCTCGCAACCGCACCTGTTCCCGCACCCCCATCCACTCATAGCATCCCATCCTCTATCTCTGGCATACTAGGTGGACCTTCGTCTTTGTCTGACCTCGACGCCCTCACGGTAATTACACGTTGCAGCAACATATATCTATAGTCTTCCGTCTTTGTTGCCTTTCAGATGTTTTACGATACAGACATGTCTTTGCAGGCCGACGAAACCCCGTGCACCATACTCTACATGATCAAAGGCAAGAAGGTGGACGTGGGAAAGGCAGTTACAACAAACCCCTTGGAACTCACGTTCCACGGCCAGCCAATCCCCATTGGCAACTTCAGGGTTACCTTGTCAAGTGTGAAAGCAGGGCACGAGGATTTTCCTCCTCTAGTACGTCTCAGGGGAGAGGAGGATGAGACCCCGATACAGCTTGGAGAATGCAAGGGTTGGATGTTGCTATGGCTGAAGAATCTTCTTCACCTGGAGGCGTCCGAGAGCACAACAATAACCACACATCAGCAAGCAGGTATGCAGACCACCACCCCACGTACGCAATTACCATCCTCTAGTGCCTGCTGAGAGCAAGGAATGGGGTCCAATAGTGGATGATGTAAACGCCCCCATGGAACAAGGAGTGAATGATGAGATGGATGAGGAGGACCCTCTTTAGTTCCTCAATACACGCGCCTATGATGACAGACAAATGATGAGTCGGCCATATGACTCGGGCAATCAACATGCAGATGAGGAGATGGATGGTTCGCCTGGGCAAGAATGTCCTAGGGTTAGTTGCAAGAAGTCTCTCTTCATGCCACCCTTAGAGGACACACCTCCAGATGTCGCCTCAATGCAGGCTAAACTAGCTGAGGGTCGTACAGTGCTTAGCTCGAAAACATTGGTTGCGGGGGTAATGAAGGATCTGGAAGGCCAACCCAATAAAAAGGAGAGAAATAGACTGCTGAAGACAGGCTCTGCTACCGCCAAAGCTACCAAAATTTCTAGCAGCCAGCTGACCGATTGCGTAGACCGTGTACCAGCCAAAGGTGCGGTGATGTAGCATGTTGCGGGCGAGCTTATCCTACCGCAGAAACCATTAGAGGTCAAATCAAGGGATCTGAGGAGACTGCACGACCATGTGTTGTTGACTGAGAAAAGCCTTCTCGCCTCGGAGGATCCATGATATCCACTTTATGTGGTTCGTGTGCCTACACTACAAAAAAATACACTTCTGTGATGATACGTATTTGTAACAGTAGGTCGCATTTTTTGTCATGCATGTACATCCATGACGATTTTATGATAGAATCAAGATAGTCATACATGTGTTGTCGGAGAAGTGTTCCATGACATTACCAAAATTATCATCACGGAAGTGTCCACTTCCATGACGATAAATCGACCATCACAGAAGCTCTTTCGGCAAGGGTGACGAACACGTGGCATCCACCGTAACGGAACGTTGTTAAGCTATTGGGTCCAGTTTTGGATCCGATAACCCGTTAACAGCCGGGACCAATGGGAAATTTCCACGTGTAAAATTCTGATTGGCCGGAGGCAACACTTGTCAGCTCGTTAGTGTGCCAGATGTCACCCGTCCATTGGAGGAGACATGCCTATGATACGTTGATAGGTGGCGGGCCAACAGAGGCCCCTATAGGTTAAAAAGGCCGGCCCACTCAAAGGCCCGTAGTACTTACCCAGGTACTAGTGGGCCAGCCCAATAATGGCATGTTTAATAAAGGCCCATTTACGGCCCGAAGCCAGATCTAGCCCGTTAATTGTTTGCCGAATATTTGGGCCGAATTACAGCTCAGTTACTTTTGGCCTGTTAGAGGACCGATGTAGACAAGGGCCCAATTCGGCCCGGTGTGACTTTTGGCGTGGGAATGTCCTGTGCTGCCCATGGGCCATATATGGTCCGACAGGACATCGGGCCCACTAACGGCATGTCATATAATTCGGCCCGTTGAAGCCCAACGTGACTTTGGGCCTGCTAAAGGCATGTCATATAATTCGGCCTGTTGATGCCTGTACTAAGCTTTCGGCCTCTTAAAGGCCCATGATATCAGTGGGCCAACTAAGGCCCGAGATATGTTTCGGCCTGGTAACGGCCTGTGGTATAACTGGGCCCCAAAAGGCCTGGTCTACATTTCAGCCTGCTGAAGGCCCATCAACGACTAGTGAAAATTGAGGCCCAACATGCATTTCGGCCTGCTAATGGCCCATGGTTTCATCTGGGCCGTAACAGGCCAGTAGAATATTCAGCCTGTTAATGGCCCAACGCTACCTGTGACAAACTAAGCACTGGGTCCACAAAAGGCCCGACTAAAATATAGGTCGGTCTAAGTTGTGGGCCTAGCGCAAAGTGTGAAGGCCCCAATCATTTAGGCCCAAGTAAGATGCAGGGCAGCCCAATTGTGGCCCGCTAAAAACCAGGCCCGTTAGAGGCGAATGTTTCGGCTCGGTCGACTACATCAGATTTTTGTTAGATAGCGAAGGATGGCAGTAACTAGTAGGAATTAAGAACAAACCTACTCTATACAATAAAGGAATTATGGCATAGTAACTAAGAATAAACCTACACTGTACAATAAAGGATTTATGGTATATTACATCCACTGGGCATCGAAGTTCGCCACCAGTGATCATAAAGTGCAACGAAGAAGCAGATTACAAAAACTGGGCACCATGCAGCGTAACAAAATAATATTGAACCGAGACCACTTCCAAGACAGTTCAAGAAAGGTTATTCTTGCGCGGGAACTGCTGCGCAAGCTGCTGAGCAAGGCTGTGAGACCGTCCTAGCATGTCGGTCATAGCATCCAGGTGTAGTTGTTTAGCGATGAGGTTCTCATTTGTGTTCTCCGCAATCTTTCTTGGAGATAGGACTTCAAGTCGAAGTTGAGTTGCAGAATGCCTTTCTGCTAGAACTTGGGACTGAAGAAGTTGAACTGATTCAGACAACGGATTCTGTGAGCTTGTCTGACTGCTAGTCTCAAGTAACTTGAACACTATATCAAGACATATCTTCAGGATGTTTTTCCTTCTTTGCTGCAATATATGTTGGGTTTGTCTCACAGCCTTCACCAGACTTGTGCATGCCATCAGGCATATCACCCTGAAACAAGGCAGAGAGATGACATGTTTTGCACGTGTATAAACAAAGATGATAACTGTGTTGTCAATTCCATCCAATTTCAAATTGGAAAACAAAGAGTAAGTTCAAAATATCAATAGCATAATTTGGCATTGTTCATAATGCGGGGAGCTTCACCACACTACTGGATTACCATGTCAACATAACAAGCATAGATGAAGGGCAAAGAAAGTCATTGTATCTATGATAGTTAATGTGCATGGCATGTTGTTCATATCATCAGCCACATCAGTAAGATAAAACATGAGATGACAAGTGAAAACATGGGCTGCTTCACCACACACTAGATTATAGATCCACAAAAACAAGCATACATATAGGGAGTATTGAGTAATGTGCATGGTATGAATAATGAATTTGGTTTTGCATGTAAAACTTAGAACTTACGGTTCATGCGAACATACATTTTGATAGAAACAACAAACTAAATAGCAGTAAATGATACGGAGTATGATCAAGTTAAACATCAGTTCAG
This sequence comes from Triticum aestivum, assembly GCF_018294505.1. Classification (NCBI taxonomy): domain Eukaryota; kingdom Viridiplantae; phylum Streptophyta; class Magnoliopsida; order Poales; family Poaceae; genus Triticum; species Triticum aestivum. The sequence continues at coordinate 291,905,784 of NC_057801.1, forward strand.
GATAAAGGCTTTAGAAGGACTGACTTACATTAACAATTAACACCGGCTTTATAATGCCCTTCTCCATGTCAAGGGAAGGATAACTCAAGAATATCATCACAGAATCTTCTTCATAAGCATTGCATGTACCCTACATTTTGTAGAGAGTAATTATAGATATGATAATACTGGAAGGGATAGAGGATAATGAAGATAAGATGCAGATTGATGCTACATAATCATCTACCAATCCCTATAAGTACAAGCGTTACAGGACAAAATGTACCGACAAGAGCAATGGGCTACACTTCTGCACTGGCATTGCCTGTGTACTCTACTTTTTGGTAAGATTCAATATAGATCTGATCTATTTTAGTAAAAGGTGGGCGAGGGAGATAAGATGCAGAATGCTACACAATGAACCAATCCCTCTTCCCATAATACAAGGGTGTTTTGAACACTAGTCTACTGTACAAAATGTTCTTATATTATGGGATGGAGGGAGTAGCTGTTAATGTAAGTACAGTGATAGACGATGTTAAATCCTTACAAGAGGACTGCAGAGCTAAACCTCTTCAAAAGCATTGGGTTGATTCTAAATTTATGTAAGAGTCCATACAGATCTTATAATGTCCACCAAATGGACGATAATGATGCTAACATGTGTAGTGATGCTACATAATCAAATAGCCATGAAAGTAAGTATGGTCATACAGGGCAAGAGGTACTCACAAGAGCAATGCAGTGTGCAGTATAGTTGCGAGATTCTGTGGTCCCTTGAGAATCAATATTCTTCTGCTAAAAGTTTTCATACAAGTGATACGTTAAGGCAAATGCAGAAATGTAGTTCAAATTGTGATGTGATATCATAGACAGTACCTTACGCTGCAACTGAGACCAATGTGTAACAAGATTATTCCAGTCGCCGTCGGATAAATGTAGCACCGGAGACTTTATAGAAATTTCATTTAGAGGCTTGCCTCAGGTAAGAACGATACTTCATCAACGAGTGCTTGAAAAGTGCAACCAACCCTTGCTCGTCTTCACAATCCAGTTTGGTCCTCGCCTATTTAAAAGAATGTAATCTTGTGTCTTCTGTCAGTAGAAACATATGAAGTAATGACCATGAATAACATTAGTACATTACTTACACGTAAGTTGTGGAGGAAGACTGGAAATTGTTCTGTGTTTGCGGTATAATCTTTCCATGAAGGAAAGATGCAAAGTTCCTGACAACAATATAAGCTTCATATTCTAAACTGGGAAGAAATGGAATAGGGGTCCTATTTGCTGCAATTAGGGCTCTCTCTAGTTCGAAAATGGATTTGGCAACTGGATTTTGTGTACTCTTTGCTGGAATGGGGGTTTTGCGTCGTAGAGGTGGTGCTATGTCAACTGGCATCATCATATTGTTTGCTACAGTTGGGGTATGCTGAGTTGGGGCATCAGAAATGACCTATGTAGTAGGGCTAGAGTCTGCTAGAGTTGGGGTGTTTTGTGGGTCTGGTGATATTGCAACTACACCTAATGGGCTATTTGATTTATCAGGTGCCACTACCTTTTCCAAATACTTTCCTTATGCTCCTCCGCGATCAGCAATATCCCTCTTTCTTTTGAACGTCTGATACACAAGAACAACATTTGAATGGATAAATATGGTATGATGACAGATGGAATATGTACTGAAAATGGATAGGCAGGACGTATTCACATACACAATGTGTAAACTAAGCTAATGGCAGTTCAACAAAGTAGAAGCAATGCAAAGCATCGGTTGCAAGATATGTGCGACCAATATAACCTTGCAAAGTTAGAGCAAGCACCTTGATGGTTGAATAAGATAGGGCATCTGCCTCTGACTCCTCCACTAGGGAGCTACATTGACTTAGGTCTCCCTCTAGCTCAGAATCACTGTTAGGATCATATTCTGAGCATGAATCTATAGGTGGAGAGCGTTTGCATTGCATTGCATCCAGACTTGATTTCAGTCCCTTAATACCAAGTTTGATAGCCAAGGCATAGTTCTGCTTTATTCTTTTCATGCGCGCAAGCTCATAATCATTATGGTGTTGTTCAGAATCTGAGATTCATGAAATCATAAAAAATAGTCAGATTATCTATGGAATGCATTGCGCATTCAACTCGAAAAGTGTCTCCCTATAAACCCCTGCTTATGCAAAGTTCACCCCCCAACCGTGTTGACCAGACCACACACAGAAATACAAACCCCTTATATCTCTATAACAGGCAGACACACATTTCAAATCTGAAGTATGAACATTAGAATCATATGAAATTCGTATTTGAACAAATAAACTAAGGAATTATGAGTGGCATAATGTTTAGCTTCAAGGGTGGAGTGTTGGTAGTGCGACACAAAGCAAGTAGGCAGATTGTTTTCCATGTAAAAGATCGAAGCGTATGTAAAAGTTGGAAATGAGACTTTCTTTTTATGCAATGCAGTGTTCATTGACCACACATGATGGAAGAGATCACATAGAGAAATACTATTCACTCATGTCTACGGTTCTAGTATTTTGAAACAGGGTGGTCCACCCTAAAAGAATATTGACAACAAATATGACAAGGCAAGCATAGATGAAGTGAATCAATCATTTACTTGTGAGCTTACTAGGACCAGTATGCAGAATTGTAACTGCAGTAAGAGACCGTCCAAAATATGAATCAAGAAGTTTGTCTAGCACTTATTGTTTGCAATTAATAGACGTGAATAATTGGATATTATATCGAATTAGTAAGAAAGACAAGTAAAATTGTCGACAAACCTGTCTTGCAGTAGTAATCTGGGTTAATGTCACTACGACCAACAATCCAAAATGACTAGTGTCTGTTCCTAGCACCGGAATTTTGAAAACCCTATGAACTTTACAGGTACTAAAGATTACTGAAATACATGTGAACCATTAAGTGTAGGTAGCACTCAGCACACAACAAACCCTAATGACAGTCCTGCCTAATGAGTAATGAATCAATTAGAAAATGGGTGATGAGGAGTGGCTGCTAAGTGTTGAGAACGTATCTTAGGATAAATCGGGTTGGCTTAGTTGGTGTTGCACGGCTGAGCCCTGAACGGACTGGGAAGGTAGGCACGGTGGCATGGCCGGGCAGCAGTGATGCTGTTGGGAGAGCGGCTCCTGACCTCCTGTTAGTCTGGCGTCTCCTCCTAGAGTCATGCCGTCCGGGGACGGCAAGTCGCCGACGAGGCAGGCGGCTGGGGGCGAGTAGAGATCGGAAGCACGCAGCAGAACAGAGGGGAATCGGGGCCTAGGACGACCCAAAATCCCAGGGTGGGCCGGCCCACCATTGGAACCTTCTAGAGATATACACCCGAGCAGCAAACATGCATTTTCGAAACTAATTTAGGAACATTTAGCTCACCAATTAAATGACTCTGTTTTAATAATATCAGATTCGTATTTGAATGACTAAGCTTGTTTAGCTTGATGGGTGGAGGAGTGCTATTATGACACAAAGCACGTATTCTAATCGTATAGTGATCATAAAAGGGGGAAACTCTAAGCATATTTTTTTTAGCAAATGAGGGTATTCCCTCCGATTTCTATTAAAGAAACCACCACGGAACCAACATGATCAATTAAACCCTAAGCATGATCAATTAAACCGTATTATGACTGTGCCATGGCAGATTTTAAGCTGCAAACCGGAGAAATAATATTTACCATCCATTGTTTGCTTCGAACTAAGAACTAAATTCTAAGAGCTGAAAAGAAAGTAGAGTAACCAAGTTACAATCTATTTTCTGGTTGAGATCAAAAAGTTGAGGAGATATGAAGTACCACCTCTCTTGCGGCACCGTGTAGGCATCGGGGGTGCGATGGCTGTCGGTGGTGTTGAAGCAGATCTGTGATGGTAGACGGGTGCATCGGGGGATAAGTCCCGTTGCGGTGGAAGAGAAGGTCGTGTGAGCGGCCCTTGCAAAGAGGATGACGACGCCAATGAAGCGATAGGACACGATGCAAGGCTCTTGGTCCGTCGTCGTGGATGAGAAACATCCATCTCTAGAAGTGGACGACGCGGTCTTGGTAAGCGCTCCGCCATGGTGGAGGACGATGGCGATGGATGGGGTGGACGACAGCGGCGATGGATGGGGTGGAGGACGGTGGCGATGGATGGGGTGGCGGACGGAGGAGGTTGGTGTGGGGATGGTGTTCTAGCCCGGGCGGTGTATGAATGGGAAAATGGAGGGAGAGGTACGGGGAACCATGTTTTTGGGACGCGCCTATCTGAAATATGTGAAAGTTACACACTTAGCCCCCATTTAAAATTTGGACGTCTCGTCAGTTGGGGATAGGACGGTAATCTCGCATCTCGCCAATATTTGCCCAGAGCAATTTCGGGCGAGGAGAGGGTGGTTGGCGCCCATGGTTGGCGCCCATGGTGTATGAAGGGGGCTGATAGGTAGGGCGGTTGTGTCACGTCTGAGTGAAGTTACAAACCTGCTCCTATTGAAAATATTTGCCTACATCGATTTTGGCCGAGCTGAGTTTGTTTCGCAGCCTACCATGTATGAATGGGGAAATGGAGGGAGAAACAGAGGTCTTTCGGACGAGCTTGAATCAAATGTGTTTTGCCGCCCATATTTGGTGCCCACCGTATCGGAATGGTCTCAGAGGCGGTCGTGTCACATCTAACTGAAGTTACTAACCTACCCTATTTATAGAAGTGGAAATCAGGCCGATAGATTGTCCGTGTAATGGGTAGACAGTAATTTCCATCTCCCAAACACTTGGCTTCGGGCAGCCGACATGGGAGTGGACATTTTGCCGCTTGTTTTGAATTTTGGGACAATAAGCATCCACGTTTACCCTGGCAACTAAATTCGAATCAATTTTGTATTCCTATACGAATCTTTATAAATCATTCTATGTATTTTTATATATCTTCAAAAGCACAACAAAGATGTATTCCACTGTCATATATGAATATGGTTTACAAATGCCGATACTGAAATTCAGAAGCTAGAATCCAGTTTAAGGTGAATTCAAATATTTGGAACACTTCATGTCCAACTCAAATGTCACACGCAGCATAATGTGTACTCCCATTTATATATGTACACAAGTGATGTATCAAGATTCAAATACCGAGTCAGTCAACCACGAATGTACAGAACTGACAGACATATAAACACTTATGGAGTATATGGACCAATAATATCAACTAACATACATAGGCCAGGCCGCTGTACTTTTTTTGCTACAACAACATCCTTTTTTTAGACAAGCTACTACAACATCTTGGCCCTTTCTGATGCGTGCCACTTATGGTCCATCTATACTACTATTATTTCGAATGCACATTCAGCCCAATTGGCATAGTTGTAGGTCTGGCACAACAATCAAAATGAAATGTCTCCGAGTCTTATCAATTAATACAGACTTGTGCTCAAATAAAATTACAAACCAAAAAAGAAAATCAATTATTACATGATCTCTAAAACAAATGGTCTGATTGATTACATGAACAAACAACACAAATGTTATTAAACAATGGAAAGAACATTTCACCTATGATTTACCAACTGGGAATTTAATTTCCTTTTTTCCTTCAGGACCTTAACAATGTGGTCAGTCTCAGCTTGCTTTGTTTTGAAATCCACCAAATATTTAATGGTTGTCTTGAGTACTTTTGTGATTGTGTTGTTTGCTTCCTCAACATGTTAACTTCATCTCTAAGTGCAGAAGCAGAATCTCTTTCTACTACTAGTTTAGCCTCTAGAGCATCAGCAGTTGGCAATTCATAATGCACAATTGGGTTGGTGCCACTGCTGTGGGATGATACAATGTCCATGGGGACCTTGCTCTTTGATCTTGGGCTAATCTGTTTTGCCATTAAAGTTCTGATTGGATTCAGTAAAGCTAAAGTTAGCAAAACATCTCAACTGGGAGTTATAACAGCAAACCAGTTAAACAAACAAGGAATTAAAGAGTTTCAATTGTGTGCTGAAAAGTAGTTATTAACATCATTGTAACTCGTTGTTGCAGCAGGAAAGCAGTTAAACAAGCTAGTAGCTATTTAAGTTTAGGGAAACATGTAATTCTTAAGAGTAAGTATCAAACACATATATAGGCGCAGTCTATAATAGGATTAACAGGCTATGGCATTATGTAATCAGTAGCAAACTAAATTAAGCCAAGCAACGTAATTGAACAATTTTGCAATAAGTGGCTAACTAAAATTCCGAGAAGCAGGTAACTGAACTTACGCTAGCTCTTTGTACAGGCACACTACAACTTCTTTTTCGCTTACAAGGTTGTACGAAGGAGTCCATGCCATCAATTGCTTGGATACGCAGTCCCAATACTTCTTTCTTCCCACACTGCATTGGTAAGTCGAATGGTTAATCTGGTAAGATGGTGCGTCCTTGATATGTTATATGAGGACGTGTAGTCAGACTAGTTGTAGCCACACACATCACACTGGCTTTTATTGTATATTTCATGCAATTACTTTTGGCATATATAGATCTAAGCAATCTACAATAGGATGAAAAGACTAGCATCCTTCACATTATTGGCGAACTCAGTTCATAGAAACAAGCAATTCAACCATTCTGTGGGTAAATCAAAAGCGCCACCAGAATATTTTTCACTACCCCAATCATACACACGAAAAGGGGCGACACCACCATAGGGGTTGGTATGGGCGGCCGCCTTGGGTGGTTGGAAAGTATGCACCTAGTTTGAGTCATCCAGGTTGGCCCAGGCTAGTTTTGTTCGTCCCAATGCACGAGCAGGAAATATAAAAAATGAAGAAAAATGTTTCAATTTGGATGGGCCAATAATATAAGTGCAAGGCATCCCCTATAGCAGGCTCGTGGCCCAAACGAGTACCTCCCATATCGATCGACAGCAGGAAAAATCCCAGTTCGTTCAATCCAGCCTCCAGTCTGATTTGCTCCTAACCTAGCCGCCGCTGGACATACCGACACAACACTTGCTTGCGCCCTCGTAGGAGGGTGGTCGCCGGGCTTCAAGCGAACGGAAGGACAAGAAGATGAAGATCCAACCCTGGGTGTAGCGTGCGTGGGAGGTAGCGACGGCAGCACGGGCATGGCATCGAGCTTGCGCAAACGGACAGTCGCAGCTTGCAAGAGTAGCATGCGCAACGAGCAGGTACATCACATCCCTAATTATATCTAATTCAACTGTTCAATTTCTGGCCAATAGTTAAACCCGACGGTGTTGTAAAACTGCTTGTATGTAGGGAATCTATGAGAAAATGAAACCAATTTCTGCTTATTTTATAACTCCCCAAATCAATACTGAACTGATTGAATCTTATGTATCTAATCAAGTTTCCGGTGCAAACATACAATCTCGTGTTTTTCTTGAGCCTGAAGTGTCTAATGAACAGACTGCTAATGAAGGATTTGATGCAAACATTTTACATGCTCCTGGTGATGAACATATAGTGTCTAGTGAGGGTTATAATGAAAGCATTTTGCAAGCTCCCATTGAAGGATTTGGTGTCTAATGATGATCTTCTATGTTGAGAGATACATAGAGATTTGCAGGCATTGATGACAAGCAAATGATAGTGCATTTTCATGGCTTGAGGAAACGTCGAGGCCATCTACCAGAAAGTACCCGTATCATGACAATGTAGCATAAATACTTTTCTAATCTGATGTTTGAAACTATTGGCACTTGTGCATGATAGATATATTGATATGTAGTTTGCGCACTGGTTATAGGTGCAATTACACTTCGATATTTTAAGCCAGAGACAAATAATTCAAGCAGGTACAGACCATGTTTGTAGTCCTTGTACACCATGTTAAATTTTGTGTTTTTTGGTGCTTGCATCATTTAGTGTTTATAATCTGAACTACTTTGGATCATTAGCTGGTTTTCAAAGTGCATGTAGCTTCACATTTCTCAAGTTATGTTGATTTCCGAAGTGCAAGTGCCTTCGTATTTTTTAAGTTAAATGTTCGCCTCCGGTAACTTGAATTCGTGGATCCTCCACTGCACACAATTCATACAGGAATGCTAGTACGAATTAAATGAAATGCAGGGACTTATGCTAGCTTGTTGTACAGGCCCACTGCAGCTCTGCTTGGGCTTGGGATGTTCCATGTACAAGTCCATGTTACCACTTGCTTGGATGTGCAGGCCTTGTGCTCCTTGCATCCCCCTCTGCATTTTTGACATAGGGAATGGTTGATCAAATAAGAGGAATCGACCTTGCTGTTGTACCGGAGGACAGATACTTACAAGGTTATACGAGTGTGCAAGATGTGTACCAGATCCCGTAGCGCCATCATGCTTCAATAAAAAATGGTTTTGCTTGTTTCAGATGATATCTCCAGAAGAAATAAGAGTTATAGTTAGAGTTGCATAGGCATGTAAGCTAAGAGAGAAGTGAAAGGATATCCAAACATCATCGGAATAGTGAACAAGGGAGTGACGTGTGGATACCTAGTTCGGGCCGGCGTTTGGGAATGCTAGCCTAGCTAGAGTGCGGGTTACTTCAAAGCCGTTGAGGGTGATGCACTAGCGTTGGCTGGCCACGCACGGATGCAGATCTTGAGGGGCAGCAGAGCGCTACAATGCAGTGGACGAGACCGTTGGTGAAGCCCCAACGGCCTCTGGGGACGGAGGTGCGACGATGTGCTCGGTGAAGTAGCCCCGGTGAGGTGGGAGACGGCATTGGTGAAGTGCACCTGATGCAGTGGAAGTCGGTGTCTGTGAGGCACGTCCATTGCGGCGGCCGACATTGTCGGTGGACCACCCGGTGTGGTGGACGAGGGCGGATATGAGGTAGCTCCGGTGCAGTGGTGAAGCACGACCATGTTCTTCTTCGTTGTTGTCGTCCGACACAGAGGTGGGGAAAGAGACGAGACGAGGGATGATTCGAACTTAGCTTGGGTTGGCGGCGAATTAGGGATTTGAGCAATCTGGGCGTGGAAGGGGACGTTGGAGAAGGGAGATTTTGCAGGGCTGGAATTGGGGCCGCGAGACATTTCAATCCGAAACATGGAAGCGCGAACTTATTTTGTCGTCATCCTTTTTTTGGGGGGGAGGGGGAGGGAGGGAGGGGGTGGGTGGCTGGGTGCTAAGCGTCCGTCCGACACACGCGACCACCACGACACGACCCTGGTCTGCCTGGTGTGCCTACATTTGAGAATGCAAATGAATCTTCTTTCATTTGCAAACGAATCTGTATGTATTATCATACCCGTGTTTTCCTTGCAAATAATTAGTCATTCGAAATGAGATACTATAAATTAATTAATGAGGAGTTATTTGAAAAACGAAACGGTATCCACGCTAATGTGGATTAGAGTGTGTGTCACATAATTAGTTATTTGAATTAGAGCGTGTGTCACATAGTGATCTCCAATTCTAACGTGGATTTTGCATTTCACTGTATCCACGCTACTTTTTTAATACAAATTCATATGTATATGATGAACACCATGGTAGTGAGAAAACTTTTGGATGAATTCAAACAGATGACCTACAAATTAGCACAACAAATCGAGTCAATGTCAACTTTTCCAAATCTAGTATGGCATGAATTTGAAATAATTACCCATATGCATGGTCCTCAGTTCAAATCTTACAATGTACACCGAATTGAAACATCGATATTATGTCTCGTACTATCTACATTCAAATGTTGTTTTTAGCCCCCCCGGCATACACGATACATACTTCCTGTATCCACCAATCTTCCTATCCTAACCACCTTAGGAAGCTATCGGTTTCCAACACATGTTCATTCTTTCTCTTCATGTTTCGATCTCTAACTCTCTCAACTAGATAACCCCCTTTTTCCATTCTGTTACCAAATGTATTTACCTCACACACCCGCCATTGCACCCCATGCCGAGCTCTCTCTCTCTCCCTCTCCCTCTCCCTCCCACCCTCTCGCGCTAGATACATGTTGTAACACCCTGGATGTAACTGTCCATATTTGTAACTCCAACTCTTGCCATTTCCGGCTATGTATTGTGATTTTACTTCGTGGTTGGGTTTTTGCCTTTTGTTTTGCATTTTGTTCATGTCATGCATTTCATCTCATGTCATCATCCGCATGTTTTCGTAAAACTCCTAGTCATTTGTAGTTGCGGCTTCTCATTTTGTCTCGGTTGACCTTGTCAGGCCCCTTTGTCTTTGTCGGCCCCCCTCGCGGGTTCGAAACCTGCCCCAGACCTGACCCGCTCAGTCATCATCGGTGGATTCGGATCATACCCCAAACATCCCAAAGATAACTTCGGCTCTTTGTTTGGACTTCCCTAGCCATATTTTTCGTCTGCCCGATCCCGATCCGATGATCCAAATCCTCCCTCCTTTTACCTACCTGCTATGTAAGCAGATGAACCCTAGATCCTAGGGAGCATGTCCCATATGTCCCGTCCCAGTGCCAGCCAACTACCCACTCGCCAGATCCACCTCGTTTTCCCCATCCACCCGAGCACCTCCACCTTGCTTTTAGCGCCACCCAGCCAGATCGCAGCCTCCTTCTCCTCTTGCCAAGCCACCACGCCCGCAGCCTCGCTGCCGCGAGCCTCCTCTCCCGACCACGCAGGCCTCCACGTTCCTCTCCCGAGCAGCCACCTCCATCCCGCGCAGGAGCTCAGCTACGTTCAAGCTCGAACCCCGCACCCGTCCTCGCGACCAGCTGCATCACCGGCAACCACCAGCCCCAGGCCCATGCTACACCTACCTCTCCCTTCCCTTCCTCTTCTTCGCTGAAGCTCTCTCTGAACACCCCCTCGTCGTGTTTCTCTCTCAGGGAACCGTGGCGCCGCCGCTTGGAGCTCCATGACCGTGGCTCCCTCTCCCGTCTCCGGTCAGATCCATGGCCCAAGGAACGGATCCGCCTCAAGCTCGTGGCAGCTCCATCCCTGTTGTCCTTGCTTTGCCTCCAGGACCAACCAAAGCCCCGTCGTCGCCCTACTTCACAAGGACGAGGACGAGGACGAGCCCCTGCCTCCTCGCCCACTAGTCCCTGCCCTTGCATCACGCCCCTGCTTCCATCCTTGTCTCTGGAGTTCCATGCCGGCTCGCGCGCTGACCTGCAAATCCCACGCCGCCGCTTCTCTGCTTCCTTTCTAGCAGAGGAGGACGGCGCCTCTCCCTCGAGTCGTTCGAGCAGCAGGAGCCCGCTCGTCCTGAGTGTTGACCGCGCCTCCAGCGGCCTCCAAGATCCATCCCCAAGCCAGCCGGCCTGCATCCTCTCCACCGACTGGGCCTGGCCCAATGTGAGCAACCCAGATCCTTTTGTTTCGGCCAATGTATTTTTTTCCATGTGCTGTGAATTTAGCTATTTTTGTCCAGAAACTGCATATTTACAAATTGCCCCCTGTTGTTCATGCATATAATCAATCACGAACCGTGCATCGGATTAAAATGTTTTACATATGTAAGATGCTTAGAATATTACGTAGATTAATAATATCGAACTTTCAACCATGTTTAAAATGTTTAAAATTGTTGTTTGCATTTGTTTGCTTAAATAACTTTCTAAAATGATTTATTTCATAAATATTTAACCGTAGCTCCGAATTTAATAAACTTCATATGTAAATGGGGTGGAAAATGCATAGATTAACTTGGTGCACTTGGTTTTACTGTTTAACAGCATTAAAATATGTTTTAGGGCAGAACAGTACCAAATTCGAAATATGCATATGGGGATTTTCCGGAGTTGTTGTTTGTTGTTTCCGGCCTCATTTAAACTTGCCTAAATAGTTAGTTTACTTATGCTTCACCTCTTGCCATGTTTAATAATATTTAATATTGTTGGGTACATAACCGAGAGAGAACTAAATAATTGATGTGGTGTTTCGTCAATATGCAACTCGTTGCATATTGAGCTCCACTTAACTTGTAGTATTGTTTGTTGCACTTTGCCATGCCATGCCTCATTAAACCGGTCATGCATCATATTTTTTTGCATCATGCCATGTTTATGCTTGTGTGCTTACCATGTTGTTTGCTTCTTTCCGGTCTGCTTCTCTCGTTAGCTTAGGTTTTGTTCCGGAGTTGTGAGGATTCATTCGACTACGTTGGTTCGAATACTTCATGGACTCGTTCTTCTTCCTTGCGGGATCTCAGGCAAGATGACCATTACCCTCAATATCACTTCTATCTTTGCTTGCTAGTTGCTTCGTTCTATTGCTATGTTGCGCTACCTATCACTTGTTTACCATGCCTCCCATATTCCCATGTCAGCCTCTAACCTTTTCACCCTTCCTAGCAAACCGTTGTTTGACTTTGTTACCGCTTTGCTCAGCCCCTCTTATAGTGTTGTTAGTTGCAGGTGAAGTTGAAGATTTCTCCATGTTGGAACATGTTTATGTTGGAATATCACAATATCTCTTATTTTAATTAATGCATCTATATACTGGGTAAAGGGTGGAAGGCTCAGCCTTATGCCTGGTGTATTGTTCCACTCTTGCCGCCTTATTAGTTTCCGTCATACCGGTGTTATGTTCCTTGATTTTGCGTTCCTTACGCGGTCGGGTTTATGGGAACTCCTTGAGAGTCCGCTTTGAATAAAACTCCTCCAGCATCCTTGGTTTTACATTTGGCTAACAACCTACTAACTTTCCCTTGGGAGTTATAAACTCGACGGTCATCTTTATTTAAATCCCCCGGGCCAGTGCTTCCCTAAGTGTTGGTCCGAACTAGAGCCACTTGCAGTGCCACCTCGGGGAAACTTGAGGGCTGGTTTTAGTTGTACGTAGTGTTCATCTGGTGTGCCCTGATTCACCTCGGGGAAACTTGAAGGCTGGTTTTACTCATAGCTAGCCTCATCCGGTGTTGCCCTGAGAACGAGATATGTGCAGCTCCTATCGGGATTTGTCGGCATATCTGTGCGGTCTTGCTGGTCTTGTTTTACCATTGTCGAAATGTCTTGTAACCGGGATTCTGAGACTGATCGGGTCTTTCTGGGAGAAGGAATATCCTTCGTTGATCATGAGAGCTTATGATGGGCTAACTTGGGACACCCCTGCAGGCTTTAAACTTTCGAAAGCCGTGCCCGCAGTTATGTGGCAGATTGGAATTTAATAATGTTCGGTTGTAGAGAACTTGGCACCTGACTTAATTAAAATGCATCAACCGCGTGTGTAGCCATGATGGTCTCTTTTCAGTGGAGTCTGGGAAGTGAACACGGTTTGGGTTATGTTTGAATGTAAGTAGTCTTTAGGATCACTTCTTGATCACTTCTAGATGACGACCGATGCGTAGTTTCTCTCCTTACTCTTGTACTTGCCTTTAGCCGCCATATTTTGCTTATCAATTGCTGCAACTCCACCTCATTACCTTATCCTACCCTTAAGCTTAAATAGTCTTAATCTCGTGGATTTTAAGATTGTTGAGTCCTCATGACTCACAAGATACTACCGAACAGTTGCAGGTGCCGATGATACTAGTGCAGGTGATGCAATCAAGCTTAGTTGCGAGTTCGATGAGGATCTGGGTCATTACTATGTTTCTTTTCTGGATGATCAGTAGTGGAGTCTAGTTGGGATGATAGGGGATCTAGCATTTGGGGTTATCTTCTTTCTTTTGGATTTCTCTGTAGACGGATCTATGTGTGTACTCTGAATGATGTATGATTTATTTAAGTACTTGTGTGAAGTGGCGATTGTAAGCCAACTCTTTATCCCTTCCTTGTTCGTTACATGGGATTGTGTGAAAATGACCCTTCTTGCGAAACAGCCACAATGTGGTTATGCCTTTAAGTCGTGCCTCGACACGTGGGAGATATAGCTGCATCGTGGGCGTGACAAGCTGGTAATCAGAGCCATCCCCGACTTAGGAGCCCCCTGCTTGATCGAATCGCTGACGTTCTTGAGCCTAGAACAAAAATGGTTTGAGTCTTAGGACTATATATTTCGGAGAGTAGGATTCTTTTTACTCCTCAGTCCCTTAGTCGCTCTGGTGAGGCCTCCTGACATAGATGTTTTGACTTTCCTGTCCTCAAATTTCACGAATTTTTTTAGGATCACACGGGTATCTTGGGATCGTTCCGATATTCTTGTGACGAGAACATTGTTCTTGGTGCCTCCTGACATTAGGGGTTGTGGTAGTGTCCCGGGGAGTTGAGCTCCGAGGTGTTGTCGTCATAATTTTATCGTTGCAGTTCTGGAATAACTGAGGTCCGCCGACATCAAAAATCTCTTTTATGCAGCTAGTGGTAAGATAACCTCGACGCCACCCAGTACTGGGGCGAGAGTTCGGGAGTATTGCCATAGCTTGTATAATGGATGCTTTTCAAAGGTTGAGGTACACAATTTCCGAAGGTTTCTTGGTTATGTGTTGATGGCTGGATACAACTTGGATGTAGGTATTGTTAGTTTGGTGAGATATTTATTGCTTCCCCTGTATATCCCCAACACCAGATTGCATAACCAGAAAGTTTCAGGAGTTTATATGTGGGAATCCAAGTAGCTCTAGTTTTCTTTTCTTTCCGACAGATGCATGATATGAGATTGGGGTTGGACGTCTAGTGGTCCGCCTATTCACGCTCATTTTTACAGTGGTCTCGTTGTGTCTTAAGGAGTCCTTGGCTATGGTAACTCGGGGACGCTTCGTATGTCATGTGCACTACCTTGTACATGATGGTGTTGTACGATCGAGCCCTTGTGGGCCCCACCATAAAAACTTCGGACGAAATCTCTATCATATGTTTGTTTCTGGCTTATTCTACAAGCCAAATTCTTTGTTTTGTTTTATTTGTGGTATTCGAGTTGCTTCGAAGTCAAATGTTGAATCCATGCCTTTCCTAAGCGGTGTTCTCATATTTCTATGAGAGTGCTAATCCTTCTTGATCATCGAGGTTGTCATGTTAATTCTTTCCAACCGGTGTGCTTCTCTTCAAGTGGATCCGATCATTTCAACATCCGCAAGATCAATTCTAAGTTTTTCTCAATGGTATCCATTACATCTGCCCCAAGTTGCCTTTGTTTTCCCGCCCTCCCACCCTTTTTCTTCAAGGACCCAGATTTCTTAATCAAGTATATTTTTATTGATGTGAAGTCACATCATTCTTTCGTTCAATGTTCTTAGCCGGCGATTCTCGCAGAGATGCTAAGAAAGCTTCGAGTTTATCATTCCTCATCCTCATTTTCTATCCGGTAGATTCAAGTCAAGCTTTCAGTGTTGATCATATTCCTTTCCTCGTGTCAAATGCTTTCTCATGCTGGTGCACCTCTCAATCACTCACCCCTTGCTATTCATTTGTTCCGGAGTGTTGAATATATTTCAAAAGATTTGTGTTTCCATTCTTAATCCGTTCGAGTTACTTTGAGGTTTTTCTCTCATTCAAGCTATATAATACTACCGGTGCGATCTCTATTTCAAGCAATTCTTCAACGATGTTTCTTTCGAGTGGGCCCTAACCCACAAGTATTTTTCCAGGATCTTACCTGACTCTCCTAATTTTCTCGGAGCTATTCCCAAATTCATTTCAAAGTTTGACGTAAGAATGAATTATCATCAGTCAAATGTCTTTCTCAAGATCTTTCAAATTCTTTCATCGTTGGTTCAACCTATCTAATTTTCATTCCTGAGTGTCTCAACAATTCATGGTGGTGTTTCTCGTCGTCATTCCTGGATTTTGAAGACCGAAGAAGAGTTCCTCTTAAATCCTTACCCATTCTTCCGGAGATTCATGGTTCTAGCTTTATACCATCCTCTCATAATTGATTTAGATTGTGAGAATTCTTCACCCATCCGGAGCATTTCATGAGTTGTTTCCATTTCTTTCCTCCGAAGGCCATCATGTCATAATTCTTCATTCTCAGCATGTAGCTATCGTTCTCCAATTCTAACTAGTGCATTGTTCAAATACCCTCTAATGAGTTCATGATCTCTTTGTTCTCATGTATCTAAATCACCTCAAGTATCTTCATTCATTTTCCAAATTCTTCTCGGTGAATTGTTCCTTTGCTACTTTCATTTTCAATTCTTACGGTGGTTAGTTCAAGATTTCACTTCCTTTGTCATCATATCAATTTATTCGTTGTTTCCAAATCCCACAGGTGGTTCCATCAATACCTTATCAAGTTCACACTATATCTCTCTTTAATCATTTTCAATGCGAATAAGTAGTATGCCAAATCCATTGCTTGTCATCAATTTAATTTGATGAAGGATAGGCATACAATAAATCTTATTCTTATTTCCTCGAAGTGATTCAATTCTTTTTATTCCGGAGATTGTTCATGATGAATTAATTATCGGTTCTAGTGTTTCATCTTTTCCTTTTCTGAAGTTCTAAGTTTTCTCGGTTATATCACCGCGAAGCTCGATCTAAATCATTGCAAGGCTTCACCTTGTGTTTTCAACTTCTCTTTCTTTCTATCATCCTTTTATTACCGGAGTTCCTCATGGAGGCTCTACATGGTGGTTCGTCAAGTATTCTTTTCATTCTTCAATTGTTCTTCAAGATTTCTCTTGAAGCTAAGATACGTCAAGCTATACTCAAAATTAAACATGGTGCCCAACACATGTTTTTTCTGAGGAATTCAAGTATTCTTCTTCTTGCATTTTGAAGTAAAATTCTTTCTACCTTATATTTTGAGGTGGTGTTATATCATTCTTGACAATTTCCATTCATGTTTCATGATTCACATGTTGTCAAGAGTGAGGTATTTTAAATCCATCAATCTTTTCGTTGGACTTATCTTGGTATATATTTCACTTAAAGCCTTCCCTAAGGAATGTTGCTAATTGTCGTCTCTATCGATAATCCAAGTTTCCACCTATTCTCGCAGTGAAAGAAGTTTTTCATCCCGTTCATGTTATCAATTATATTACTTGTTTCCATAGTGGTAGAATTTCGCCTCAGTTTTAAGAAGTTTTCCATAAGCCCACTACAAGCTTATTTGTTTCGTTGCTGGTTTTCCAACAACTCTGTTATAACCTTCTTGGAAGGGTGCTTTCCAAGCTCATTTGTGGTAGAAGTTGGCTTTTTCTTCGCCATTCTGTTATTCCAATGATCTATCTTCTATTCATTCTTCCGGAGGCATTATGATGTTGCTCTCTTCACTCATCATCTCGAATTGAGCATCGTGTTCTTTTCATGCTTATCCATTCAACCGGAGTGTTGTGTCATGTCTTCAAGTTCTTTTCATCTTATCAAGTCTTGCATCTCTTTTCAACCAGAGTGCTATCTGAATTTGATCTTCCTTGTTCCTTGTTTATCTCATTTCAACCAGAGTGGTTCCAATTCCTTCCTGTCCATTGTACTCGCCATTCATAGCTTTGCAACCTCCAAGGTTCAAATGGTGTTCCTTGTTTCTATTTTCTACTGCAGTGCTCTCAATTGTGTTCATCTCAATTGTATTCTTTTTTTCAATTTGTTCAACCTCTCAAGGCTCATGGTTTCACTCGTTTGTCAAAGAAGCAACTTAGTTTTACCTCTTCTCTTCCTCTTTCGTTTCTCTCCGGTGCCATCCTAGATCTCTAGATGAGATTCCTCTTGTAGTGGTGGAGTGTTGTAACACCCCAGATGTAACTTTCAATATTTGTAACCCCAACTCTTGCCATTTCCGGCTATGTGTTGTGATTTTCCTTCGTGGTTGGGTTTTTGTCTTTTGTTTTGCATTTTGTTCATGTCATGCATTTCATCTCATGTCATCATCTCCATTGCATCCGCATGTTTTCATAAAACTCCTAGTCGTTTGTAGTTGCGCCTTCTCACTTCGTCTCCGTTGACCTTGCCAGGCCCCTTTGTCATTGTTAGCCCCCCTCGCGGGTTCGAAACCTGCCCCGGACCTGACCCGCTCAGTTATCATCGGTGGATTCAGATCATCCCCCAAACATCCCAAAGATTCCTTCGGCTCTTTGTTTTGACTTGCCTAGCCATATTTTTCGTCTGCCCGATCCCGATCCGATGATCCAAATCATCCCTCCTTTTACTTACCTGCTATATAAGAAGATGAACCCTAGATCCTAGGGAGCTTGTCCCATCTGCCCCGTCCCGCCGCCAGCCAACTACCCACTCGCCAGATCCACCTCATTTTCCCCATCCACCCGAGCACCTCCACCTTGCTTTTAGCGCCGCCCAACCAGATCGCAGCTTCCTTCTCCTCTTGCCAAGCCACCACACCCGCAGCCTTGCTGCCGCGAGCCTCCTGTCCCGGCCACACAGGCCTCCGCATTCCTCTCCCGAGTAGGAGCTCGCCAGAGGCTCCCGCAACCACCTCCATCCCGAGCAGGAGCTCAGCTGCATTCACGCCCGAACCCAGTGCCCGTCCTCGCGACCAGCTGCGTCATCGGCGACCACCAGCCCCAGGCCCGTGCTCCACCTCCCTCTCCCTTCCCTTCCTCTTCTTTGCTGAAGCTCTCTCTGACCACCCCCTGGTCGTGTTTCTCTCTCAGGGAACCATGGCGCCGCCGCTTGGAGCTCCATGACCACGCCTCCCTCTCCCATCTCCGATCAGATCCATGGCCCAGGGACCGGATCCGCCTCAAGCTCGCCGCAGCTCCATCCCCGTCGTCCTTGCGCTGCCTCCAGGACGAACCGAAGCCCCACCGTCGCCCTGCTTCACGAGGACGAGGACGGGCCCCTGCCTCCTCGCCCGCTGGTCCCTGCCCTTGCATCGCGCCCCTGCTTCCATCCCTGTCGCCGTAGTTCCTTGCCGGCTCGCGCGCCAACCTGCAAATCCCACGCTGTCACTCCTCGGCTTCCTGAGGACGGCGCCTCTCCCTCGGTTCATTCGAGCAGCAGGAGCCCGCTCGTCCCGAGCATTGACCGCGCCTCCAGCGGCCTCCAAGGCCCAACCCCAAGCCAGTCGGCATGCATCCTCTCCACCGACTGGGCCTGGCCCAATGTGAGCAGCACATATCCTTCTGTTTCGGCCCACGTATTTTTTTCCATGCGTTGTGAATTTTGCTATTTTTGTCCAGAAACTGCATATTTACAAATTGCCCCCTGTTGTTCATGCATATAATCAATCACCAACCGTGCATCGGATTAAAATGTTTTACATATGTAAGATGCTTAGAATTTTACATAGATTAATAATATCCAACTTTCATCCATGTTTAGAATCTTTAAAATTGTTGTTTGCATTTGTTTGGTTAAATTACTTGCTAAAATGATTTATTTCATAACTATTTAACCGTAGCTCTAAA
Organism: Triticum aestivum; assembly: GCF_018294505.1. Lineage (NCBI taxonomy): Eukaryota > Viridiplantae > Streptophyta > Magnoliopsida > Poales > Poaceae > Triticum > Triticum aestivum. Next base: position 291,924,911 of record NC_057801.1, read on the forward strand.
TTTAATAAACTTTATAAGTAAATGGGGTGGAAAATGCATAGATTAACTTGGTGCACTTGGTTTACTATTTAACAACATTAAAATATGTTTTAGGGCAGAACAATATCAAATTCGAAATATGCATTTGGGGATTTTCCGGAATTGTTGTTTGTTGTTTCCAGCCTCATTTAAACTTGCCTAAATAGTTAGTTTACTTATGCTTCACCTCTTGTCATGTTTAATAACATTTAATATTGTTGGATACATAATCGAGAGAGAACTAAATAATTGATGTCCCCTGTGTACACCACAACAGTGGCCCGAACCAGTATAAATCTCGTGTCCCTTGTGTTGTTCATCGTTTTCATCTTAGATCTCACGAGGCGATCGGACGTAGATCGGTAGAGGAGAGATCTTCGTGCGCACCCCAGAGTTCGAACCTTAAGGGTCTGCCAGAACCCAACATCCGACATTTGGCGCGCCGGGTAGGGGTGCGCTGGAGCTTTCCCTTCTGTCGACCCGTTCTCCATCAACACCGCGCTCTGCCCTCATGGCGGCCAACACATCGCCTGCTCCGGCTCTCGACGCCGGCGCGGAAACCAGGGGGCTCCGAGCCCTGGCCCCCGCCTTGCGACAGGTGCAGTGGCCGAACAAGTTCAAGCCGGACATGCCATCGGGCTACAACGGTGCGGCCGACCCGCTGGCCTTCCTACTGGCATATGAAGAAGCCGTCCTCAAGGCCGGAGGCGACGGCAAGGTCATGGCGAACTGGCTGCCCATGGCCCTCACAGGCGTCCCGTGCATGTGGCTCCTCCACCTGCCACCGACTTCTGTGGCCTCCTGGGAGGAGTTGCGCAACCTCTTCCTCGCCCATCATGCTGCGCCGTCCTCAAGAGCCGCGAACCCCCCCCCCCCGGCTGGGTGGCACCCAAGGCTGATTTGGCCTTCAGCTCGGATGATCACCCCTCCAACACCACCTGTTTGGGTGCACTCCCGATGCTATGCACCCCCACCATCTACCAGGTGGCCGTCACCAGGACCCTCATCGATGGCGGTGCTGGCCTCAACGTGCTCTCGATGGAGTCCTTCAGCCTCCTCCATGTGCCACTGGAGTGGCTTCAACCTAGCAGGCCCTTCTCGGGCGTCGGAGGCGGTTCCACCGGCTCCTGGGGCAGATCTGCCTCCTAGTGACCTTCGGCACCCACGAAAACTTCCGCACGGAGCTGGTCCACTTTGACATCGCCCCCACCGGCCTTCCATACAACACCATCCTCGACTACTCAGCCTTTGCCCAATTCAAGGCAGCGACTCACCCGGCTTACAACCTCATGCCTGGGAGTAGCGACGTCCTTACCGTGCCCGGAGACACCAGAGATGCGCTGCAGGCGCTCAAGCTTGCTTTCAAGATGTCCGCAGTGGCGCAGCCCGCCAGCACGGATACTCTCGAGCCCAAGGGGGCTGCACCGACCAAGAAGAAGCAGCTATTTACCCAAGACAAGGCGGAGACCAAGCAAGTACCAGTCGATGAGGATGGATCCTCTGGTGCCACCTTCACCATAGGGGCCAATCTCGACCCTGAGCAGGAGGAGGCCCTAGTGAAGTTTCTGCGCGCAAACAAGGAGGTGTTTGTGTGGGAACCTGATCAGCTGGAAGGGGTCCCGAGGGATGTGATTGAACACCACTTCAATGGGTGCCCCAACGTGCGCCCCGTGAAGCAGAAGGCAAGCCGACAGTCCACCGAGAAGCGGGCCTTCATCGTCCAAGAAACTCACAAGTTAGAAGAGGCAGGCGTCATTCGCGAGGTTTGCTATCCTGAATGGTTGGCCAACCCTGTTGTTGTGCCGAAAAGGGAGGAAAGGAACGCATGTGTGTCGACTTCACCAACCTCAACAAGGCCTGCCCACAAGATCCATTCCCGCTCCCTCGCGTCGACCAGATCGTCGATTCCACCGCCGAGTGTGACCTGTTGTGCTTCATGGATGCCTTCTCGGGCTATCACCAGATCAAGATGGTAGTGGAAGATGTAGAGAAAACGTCTTTCCTGACCCCGTGCGGAGTATACTGCTATACCTGCATGCCGTTCGGGTTGCGCAACACGGGTGCGACCTTTCAGCGGCTGATGCACATTGCCTTGAGCCGGCAGCTCGAGAGAACACTGAGGCCTACGTTGATGACATTGTGGTGAAGTCTCGGGAGGCGAAAACCCTGATACAGGACCTGGAAGAAACCTTTGAGAGCCTTCGTGAAGTGGACATGTGGCTCAACCCGGAGAAAGTCAAAGCAGTCAAAGACATGAGTCCACCGAAGACCCTCAGAGAAATGCAGAAGCTCACCGGGCGCGTAACCGCGTTGGGACGCTTCATCTCCAAGCTGGGGGAGTGAGCGCTGCCCTTCTTCAAGCTGATGAAGAAGAAGGGCCCGTTCGAATGGACTGAAGAGGCCGACAGGGCATTCCAAGATCTCAAGAAGTACCTTACCAGCCCTCTGGTGATGGTAGCTCCGCACCTTCAGGAGCCCTTGGTGCTCTACCTCGCGGCCACACCCTACTCCGCAAGCATAGCCCTGGTGGCAGTTAGGGAGGAGCACTGGGCCAAGGCCTCGCCAGCCGCGGCCCCGGCCGAGGCGGAGCAGTGCCAAGAAAACCTTGCGAAGACCATGACCGCAGCAAAAGAGGATCAGCCTCAGCAGGTGGACGCACCCAGAACGGAGGAGGCCCCGCCAGGCGACCAGGCGCTGGGGGTTCCGCTGCCTTAGGAGGCGCCTCAACCTCCGGAAGACGCGGGCTGCGCCAGCACCCTCAACCTCTTCGAGCACCCTATATACTTCGTCAGCACGGTGCTATTGGACGTGAGGGCGCGGTGCCCCATACCCCAGAAACTCCTAATCGCGTTCTTAGTGGCTTCACGCAAGCTGTGGCACTACTTCCAAGGCCATCCCATCAAGGTCGTCTCGGCATATCCCTTGGAAAGGGTACTCAGGAGCCCCAACTCAGCTGGAAGGGTCGCTGGATGGAACATTGAGCTGCAAGCGTTTGAGCTGGAATTCAGCACGACCAGAGTCATCAAGGGAGCTGCACTTGCAGATTTCGTGGCAGAATGGATGGAGGCACCAGGGCTCAAAGCAGGCGAGGACCGGTCACTTTCCCCAGGAAGTGAGGCGCCGGACGGCTGGGTCATGTACTTCGACGGGGCATTCTCGCCACATGGCGCGGGGGCTGGCGTGGTGCTCATATCTCCCACTCAGGACAAGCTTTACTATGCCGTGCAACTCTGCTTCCAGCATGGAAAAAGGTCTCCAACAACATAGCAGAATACAAGGGCCTGATAGCTGGCTTGAAAGCTACAGTCGCCTTAGGGGTAAAGCGCCTCATCATCAAAGGCGATTCACAACTCCTCGTCAATTTCTCCAACAAGGTACACGAGCCGAAATACGAACACATGGAAGCATATCTTGCGGAGGTACGCAGGATGGAGATGCAATTTTGGGGGCTGGAGTTGCAGCATGTGCCTTGCGGCACCAATCAAGAGGCGGATGACATCGCGAGGAGTGCATCCAGGCAGTTACCTCAGGAGCCTGGCGTCTTTGAGGAACAGCTCTTCAAACCTTCAGCGGCACCATCACTATCAAGCGCAGCACATCCACGGGAGGAGCTCCCTCAACCGTCTGCCTCGAGGGCCCCGGCATGTGGCCCGACCTCAGGAGTGCGCCTGCTCCTAGCGCTAGAACCTCAGGAGGGATGCTGGAGTACGGAGTTCAAGGATTACCTGGTACAAGGGATTCTGCCAGAAAAGGAGGAGGACGCCGAACGCGTGGCGCAGCAGGCCAAGGCCTACTGCATCCAAGACGGAGAGCTCTACCGGAAGCGGCCAAATGACGTTACCCTATGGTGCATCTCCAGGGAGCAACGGAAAGAGTTATTGGGAGACATTCACGGTGGAGACTGCGGGCACCGCTCGTCTTCACGCACACTCGTCGGCAAGGCGTTTTGCAGCGGATTCTATTGGCCAACAACACTCGACGACGCAATGGAGCTAGTGAAGGCTTGTGAAGCCTGTGAATTCCACGCCAAGCAGATTCATCAGCCAGCTCAGGGCCTCCAGACCATTCCCCTCTCATGGCCTTTTGCTGTTTGGGGGTTGGACATCCTTGGCCCGTTTCCTCGGGCGCCAGGGGGCTACCGCTACGTCTACGTCACCATTGACAAGTTCACGAATTGGGCAGAGGTGGAGGCTGTCCGCACCATCTTGGCTGGCTCAGCGGTCAAGTTCATCAAGGGCCTCGTGAGCCAGTTTGGGGTACCTAATCGCATCATCACCAACAACGGTTCGTAGTTCACCAGCAATCTCTTCCAAAAATATTGTGGTAACCTTGGAACACAGATATGCTACGCTTCAGTGGCACAACCTCGCAGCAACGGCCAAGCTGAACGCGCCAACGCGGAGCTCCTGAAAGGCCTCAAAACCCAGACCTTCAAGAAGAAGCTGGAGGCCTACGGCAGGGGCTGGCATGACGAGCTCCAGTCCGTGCTATGGTCCATCCGCACTACCGCAACCAAGTCGACCGGCAAAACCCCGTTCTTCTCCTCGTCTATGGTGCTGAGGCGGTCCTTCCTCTCGAGGTCAAGCAATCGCTCCGCGCGGGTCCTCTCTTTCAATGAAGCACAGTAGGACGCCATGCGGGGGATGGACCTCATGCTTGGGAAGGGACGCTGTCGGGAGGCTGCGCTTCAGGCTGTGAGATACCAACAGGCGCTGCGGCGGTACCACTGTTGCATCATCCGCCCCAGGACCCTCGAGGTAGGTGACCTTGTACTCAGACGGGTGCTCTCTAGGGAGGGGCTGCACAAGCTCTCGCCCATGTGGGAGGGCCCATTCAAGGTTGTTCATGTCTCTAGGCCTGGCGCCGCACACTTGGAGCCTCAGGAGGGGGTGCCCATTCCGAACGCGTGGAACATCCAGCACCTCCGGAAGTTCTACCCTTGAAGGAAGGCCTAGTGTCTGTAAAGAAGGCCCGGCGCCTGTGAAGCTAGACGAACCAAGAATGGCTAATGCCTGTGAAGTTCATCGCCCCGGGAAAGGCCCGGAGCTTGTGAAGAAGGCCAATGCCTGTGAAGCTCACCGCCCATGACACTCTCACGTAATAATGAGTTGGGGCTGTACAAGCCCCGGAGTCTCCGGAGAGCCGCCCTCGGGCCTCGGGGGCTCCTGCACACGCCCAGTGGCAGCACTTAGCTCCGCGCTGGTGAGAAGACGTCGAAGACTAGATTAGGTGCCGTACGCGGCTTTTTCATTTGCTTTCTGCAGTTGGCTTATTCGCCCCTATTTGAAGTTTTATTGGAGTTGTTGCCATCCTTGACTTGTGACTCTGTCTTTTTCGCCTACTTGCCTCGTTTTCTCTCGCGCAAGTCTCGCGAGGGGGCTACGCGGGCGCCCTCGTGAGTGTTTTCTGCCCCAGTCGTGTGAGGCTTTCCTATCCAAGTCCACTACGGGAGCACCCATCCCAGTATGTGCCCCACGGGCATCACGACACGAACACAGGACCTGAGTCGGTCGCCTCCATGACCGAGACCGGAAGTTACCACTCCTGACTAATCCTTGCAGGACATGAAGCACACGGCAAGGCCTCAGCCTCGGGAACCGAAGACTGCGGCAACCCCCCCACCCCCCGAGCTAAGTAATTCCTGCACGCGGGCATGCAGCACCAAAACATAGCATAGAAATAGCGGAAACAACATGATAATTAACAGCAACAGTCCAGCACGCCCCCACGGGGCCCTAAACTACTTTCTCTTTGCGCAGGGAAGGGAGAAAGACAAAATAGGCGTGGCTTGCTCGGCACCAACTCGCGGCGAGGGCTCGTAGTACCTCTAGAGCTCAGTCAGACTCCTCCTCGTGCTTCACCGAGGCACGACAGCGGACGGACCTGCTACCTCCCTCAAGGCGAGCGCGACGGCATGGAGGCTGGTCGCAGCCACTACTGGAGGGGCTGCTGTCCGAAGGAGAGCCGCCGAAGCTTGGTGAGCCACGAACGCTGCCGACCATGCGCCTGCCATCATCTTCGTCCCGATCGTCGCCGGGGCTGGGAAGCCGGACGCGGTCCTCGCCTTCGGGGCAGCACCTAGGGCGGCGACCGTCCTCTCCGAACACCCTCACGTAGAGGGTGGCGTCGCCATCAAACTTGAAGTGCAAGGTGCACCGCTGGCTCAGGCCGCGGGCGCGGGCAAATGTTTGCTAGCCGCGAGTCAGGGCCACATTCCCGGCGACAGAGACCTCCAGTAAAGCCTAGGAGGTCCTGCTGCAGCAACCGTCCGCTTGAAGCCAGAGGCCGCCCGAAGCGCCGCCCGGAAGTTCACCTACAAAGAAGCGGGAAAGCTGGAGCTAGGTGCTAGTTGGGTCCACCGACCACACGGCGAACTCCGGCAGCACCTTTGCCGAGTGGAAGCGCGGCCTGGGAGGCCTTGCAGCCACGGCGCGCCTTCCCTCGACAACCTGGCGCCCTTCGCCATGCAGGGGATCGCCACCATGACCACGAGAAGCCGCTGCGGTAGCCGCAGGATGCTTGCGTGGACGACCTCGGCCACGCTTGGGCGGGGGAGAGTCAGGCCCTTCCTGATGAGCCTTCCCCTTCTCTGCGGCCGGGAACCTCTTCGGTGGCGCCATGGGAGATGGCGAGTAGCTGGGATGGGGAGAAAGAAGGAAGCAAGGAGGGAGATGTACAGTGGAGGCTTGCACCCTCCCGCATTTATAACCGGGAGGAAGCCAACCGTCGGCCTCCACGATCGCAGGTAATCATGACCCGTTTCTGCATACAGGGACTTGTCAAGTCGAGCGGTTGCCGAGGCAGCGTGGGAAAGCGGAGACACCCACGTCCAATCAACCGCCACGCGGCGCCCAAGGCCGCAGGCTGATGGGGCCCGCGGCGCTCCGCACTTGCCCCTTTGCTTCTCCGCTAAGCCAAGTCCGATCACGCCTTGTGCCCGGGGGGTACTGCGGCATTCTGGGAACGGGGGTCCCCAGACTTGCCTGCCTGCGGCCTGCGGCGTGGCTCAAGTGGTGACCCAGTACGGCCCACTTCATCACCATAGGACTCAAGACCCTCGCGAGGGGACAAGCCTCGCGGGGCGGACGACGCTAGGCTTCCTCAGGAACGGCCTCACCAGGCAGGCTCGCAAGGAGGCAGAGAGATCAAGGCAGGGTACCTCGCGAGGTGCTCGTGATGCAAGCCATGACAATCGAGACCAGGCGGGCGCCGGCCTGCGCAGTGTCCTTGTTTCCTCTTTGGTTCAAAGGGGGCAAGCACAGACGTGGAGTACCGAGGCATCAGGCAAAGGTTGCCATTTCAGCGCTACGAGACCAAGACCAGCAGAGCGGCATGATGGAGTTCATCATGGAGCCCAAGACAGCATCATCGCCAGTGCCTTTGGCAGCCGAAGACTAACTTTAGTCAGGATAACTTGTACTAGATGTTCCCCCTTCAAAATGGCCGTTGTTGGCACCCTTCCCGCTCAATATTTGGGAAGAGGCCCAGGGCCTCTATAAATAGGACTAGCCACCACCGAGCGAAAGGGGGAGACTGAGTAGAGAGAGAGAGGCGACCGAACTCATCCGAGTAGTTCATCGCACCAGCTCAAGAACACCTCTCGCGAGGTTGTTCTTCCTTGTACTGTTCATCATCAGCCCCTGAGGCAATCCACCACACCACACACTGGAGTAGGGTATTACACCACAACGGTGGCCCGAACCAGTATAAATCTCTTGTCCCTTGTGTTGTTCATCGTTTTCAGCTTAGATCTCACGAGGCGATCAGACGTAGATCGGTAGGGGAGAGATCTTCGTGCGCACCCCAGAGTTCGAACCTTAAGGGTCTGCCGGAACCCAACATCCGACAAAGCCATCCCCGATGCCGGTCCTTGTTTGCTGCACCCCGGTGCCACGCGCCCATGCCTCTGCGTCGACCCCTCATGTCGCCTATACCGTCAAGCGGCGCCTCCGTCCGGATCCGTCGACCCCGCCAAGCCATCGACGTTCCTTCTCCGGCAAGGATCTCCACCACCCGTATAATGCTCCCGGCCTTTGCTCATCTCCACGCCATCCCCTTCGCCAAGCCCGGCCGCAGCCGTCATCCCCTGCATCCTCTGCTTCGAGCAGGAGGATGAGCGCTCGCAGCCCCGTGTTGACCGCTCCAGCGACCGCAAGCTCGCCTAGCGCCTCGCCTCGGACGCCGTCTAGTGCCCGGATCCACACTGCTCCGCCGCCCCGTCTCCGGCCCCTGCTCGCTGGAGCCATGCCTCCCTGTGCCCTGTAGCCTCGCCGTGCTGTGCCTCTGCTTCGTTCGAGCAGAGACGAGACGACCGCTGTCGTCGCGTGTTGACCCAGTCGGCCCGCGTCCGATCTCCCCAACCGACAGCCAGATTTGGCCCAATGTGAGCAGCTGCCCAAACCCCGTGCTCTGCACTGCTGGGCTAGCCAGATTCAGCCCGTATAGTGTTTTGTTAGGTTCTGCGATTTGCTAATTGTCCAAAGAATGCCAGTTTTACAGTTTGGTCCCCCTTGTTCATGCATTTAATAAGTTCACAACCGTGCATATGATTAAAATGATTTAAATATGTAAAATGCTTAGAATTGTGTGTATTTTCATAATATCCACTTTCGTCCATGTTAAAATGCTTAAACTTGTTGTTTCTTTAATTTGCTTAAATAACATGTTAAATTGGTTTATTTCATAACTAAATAACCGTAGCTCGGTTTTAAATAAATTTTATATGTAAAGGGGGTAGAAAAATGCATAGATTAGCATGGTGCATTACTTTACATGTTTAACAACTCTAAAATTGTGTATAGGGCAGAACAGTAGCAAATTCATAAATTGCATATGAGGATTTTCTGGAATTGTTGTTTGTTGTTTTCGGCGTCATTTAAATTTGCCTAGATAGGTAGATTACTTATGTTTCACCTCTTGTCATGTTTAACAACATTTAATATTGTTGGGCAGCTTAAACGAGATCAAACTAAATAATTGAATGTGGTGTTTCGTCAATATGCAACTTGTTGCATCTTGAGCTCCACTTAATTTGTAGTACTGTTTGTTGCACTTTGCCATGCCATGAATCATTAAACCGGACATGCATCATACATGGTTGCGCATCATGTCATGATTATGTGTTGGTTGTTTACCATGTTGTTTCCTTCTTTCCAGTTGTACTTCTTCTTGATAGTTCCTGTTTCGTTGCGATCATGAGGATTCGTTCGACTATGCTTGGTTCGCCTACGGCCGTTCGTCTTGTTCATGGACTCGATCTTCTTCCTAGCGGGATTTCAAGCAAGATGACCATTACCCTGGATCTCACTACTATCTTCGATATGCTAGTTGTCTCGATGCTATCGCTATGTTGCGGTACCCACCACTTGTTTATCAAGCCTCCCAATATCCCATGAACAACCTCCAACCTTTTCCACCATCCTAGCAGCCGTTGTTTGGCTATGTTATCACTTTGCTCAGCCCCTCTTATAGCGTTGCTAGTTGCAGTTGCAGCTTGTTCCATGTTGGGACATGGATATCTTGGGATATCGCAATATCTCTTATTTAATTAATGCATATATATACTTGGTCAAGGGTGGAAGGCTCGACCTTATGCCTGGTGTTTTGTTCCACTCTTACCGTCCTAGTTTTCGTCATACCGGTGTTATGTTCCTTGATTTTGCATCCCTAGCATGATGAGGGTTTATGGGCCCCTCTTGGCAGTTTGCTTTGAATAAAACTCTTCCAGTAAGGCCCAACATTGGTTTTACCATTTGCCTAATAACAATTAAAACTTGCATAGGGACCGGCTAGCACCCGAGGACTCTTAATCAACCACCTAGGCCAGTGCTCCTCTGAGTGTTGTTCCAAACTAGAGCACCGTGCGGGACCGCCCCTAGGCAAGTTGGGGTATTTGGCTCCTGTATGCTTCACTCATCCGGTGTGCCCTGAGAACGAGATATGTGCGGCTCCTATCGGGATTTGTCGGCACATCGGGCAGTCTTGCTTTACCATTGTCGAAATGTCTTGTGCACCGGGATCCCGAGTTTGATCGGATCGTGAGATTGTCATGGGCTAAGTTGGGACACCCCTGCAGGGTTTAAACTTTCGAGACGTGCCCATGGTTATGTGGCAGATGGGAGTTTTTAATATCCAATTGTAGATAACTTGACACCAGACTTGATTTAAAATACACCAACCTCGTGCGTGACCGTGATGGTCACTTTTCGGGTGAGTTTGAGAAGCGAACAAGGTGGGGTTATGTTTGAACGTACATAGTTCGGGATCACTTCTTGATCATTACTAGTTGCGACCGTTTGCGTAGCTTCTCATCTTATTCTTGTACTCGTAAGTTAGCCACCATACAATGCTTAGTCGCTTGCTGCAACCTCACCACTTATCCATTCCATACCCATTAAGCTTTGCTAGTCTTGATACCCGTGGTAATGGGATTGTTGAGTCCCCGTGGCTCACAGATTACTACAACAACAGTTGCAGGTACAGGGAATGCGATGATCTGACATAAGTGCGATGCTTCCTTGTCTGGAGTTCTTCTTCTGCCTCTTCGATCAAGGGATTTATGTTCCAGGTCAGGACCCTGGGATAGCAGGGTGGATGTCATTCTTCTTTTTGTTTGATTTCATCCGTAGTCGGATCTTGCTCTTCTTCTTGATGAATGCTATGTATTGATGTATTGTTGTATGAATGTTGTAACTTGTGGCGAGTGTAAGCCTTTATCTTGTATTCTCATCAATTCAGTACATGGTATGTTGTAATGATATCCACCTTGCTATGCGCTCAAAATGCGATTGTGCCCCAATCATGAATTCATCATGTGATTGGGATGTAATCGAATCTTGGGCACGGCAAGTTGGTATCAGTGCCTTACTGACCTTAGGAGACCCCTTGATTGATCGAACCGCTGCCATTGTTGACTCTAGAAAAAAATTATTTTGAGTCTAGTTATATCGGAGAGTAGGATTTCTTTTTACTCCTCAGCCCCTTCGTCGCTCTGGTGAGGACTCATGACGTGGATGTTTTGACTTCACTCTCCTCTTTTTCACTAAATTTTTTTAGGATCATGCGGGTATTGTTGGAATCGTTGCGATATTGATGTGATGGGAATTCTGTCTTGGTGCCTCCCGATTGTATGGATTGGACCCGGGGAGTTGAGCTCCAAGGTGTTTTCGTCATAGTGCTATCTTTCAGTTCCGGAATACTAGAGGACGCCGACATCGAAATGCTCCCATACTTTTCATGGTGGCAAATAGTGTCGTGACTTATCCCTAGTACTAGAGGAGATAGCACGGATGATCCTCCATGACTAGTATTGTTGTGTGTTCGAAGGTCTGAGGTACACGATTTCCAGGGTTTTCTTGGTTATGTGTTGACGGATGGATATAGTTGGAGTGTAGGATTTGTTAGTTGTGTGATATATTTGTGCATCCCTCTGTCCCCAACACCAGATTGCATAACAAGAAAGTTTCAGGAGTTCATAGGTGGGAATTCAAGTAGTTACCTAGGATATCTTCCTGACAGATGCATGATGTGAGATTGTGGTCCAACGTCTAGTGGTTCGTTTTTCACGGTCGATTTACAATGGTCGCAAGGCGTCTTAAAGAATCCTTGGCTATGCTAATTCGGGGACGTCTTGTTTGTCATTTGTGATGTCCGCCCTACGTCGTGCCCATGGGGCCTCATCACGAACACTTTGGGCGAAATCTCTATCATATGTTTGTTTCCGGCTTATTTCTGCAAGCCAATCCTTTGTTTTGTTTTGAGTTGTGGTATTCAAGTTTCTTAATGTCAACGATTGATTCCATATCTGCCCTAAGCGTTGTTCTCATATTACTATGGGAGTGCTAATTCTTCTTGGTCATCAAGATTGTCATGTCAATTATTTTTCAACCGGTGTGCTTCTCTTCAAGTTAATCCTATCCTTTCAATTGTTGTTAGATCAATTATCAGTTCTTCGCAACGGTGTTTGTTTCATCCGTCCCAAGGTGCCTTTGTTTTCCCGCCATCCCACCCTTTTCTTCAAGGACTCATATTTCTTAATCATTTATCCATTTTATTCGTGATAAGTCTCTTCATTCCTTTCCTTTCATGTTGTACCCGGTGGTTCTCATGAAGATGCTCTACAAGTTCATCATTATTCATTCTCTTTCTTCTCCGGTGGACTAAACTCAAGCTTTGGCGTTGATTATATCTCTTCCTTTAGTTTCACATGTGTTCCAATGTTGGAATGCCTTATCCAAGGCTCTCTTATTTATTCACCTCTATTCATATCCAGATTGTACAAGATATCTCAGAAGATTCATGTTTCCATTCTTAACCCGTCCAAGTTGTTTCAAGGTTGATATCTCATTCAAGCCATTTAAATCAATCGGTGCAATCTCCCTTTCAAGGAATCGTTCAATGGTGTTTTCATTTGAGTGGGCCCTAACCCACAGGTCTTTTCCTAGGATCTTAACTGACTCTTCTAATTTATCCAGAGCGATTCTCAAATTCTTTCAATGTTTGACGTAAGAATGAATTATCATCATTCATATGCCTTGTCCAAGATAGCTTTCAAATTCTTTTAATCTTTGGCTTAACCTCTCTGTTCTTCATTTCTCCGGAGTTCTCAAATAATTTTGGTCGTTCTTGTCGTCATTCTCAGCATTTGAATACCAAAGAAGAGTTGCTCTCAAATCTTGCCCGTTCTCTTGAAGATGCATGGCTCTAGCTTTATGCCATCCTCTCATAATTGTTTTTTTTATTGTGAGAATTCTTTTCACCCATCTGGAGCAATTCAGGAGTCTTTTCAGTTTGATTCTACAGAACCCATCATCTCAGAATTATTCATTCTGAGCTTTCAGCTCTCGTTCTCCTAATCTTACCAGTGCATCGCTCAAGTATGCTCTAGTCAGCTCGTGATCTCTTCATTCTCTTGTACCTTTCCCCAAGTATCTAAATTCGTTTTCTAATTCTTCCCGGTGATTCATACCTTTGCTATGTCCATTTTCAATTCCTACTGGTGGTTCGCTAAACACCTTATTCAAGTTTGCGTTATATCTCACTTAACCCTTTCAACAAGAATAAGTAGCATGCCTATCCGTTGCTTGTCATCAATTTAAGTTGATGAAGGGTAAGCATGACATAATTCTTATTCTTATTCCATCAAGATGGTTTAATTCCTTCTTTCGGAGTTTGTTCACGATATTGAATTCTCGGTTCTCAGTTGTTCATCCTTCTTTTTCGGAGTTCCGAGCTTTTTTTGGATGTCTTGTCATGAAGAACCATCTAAAATCATTGCAAGGCTTCATCTCGTTCTTTTCAACTTTTCTTTCGTTGGATCATTCTTTTATTACTAGAGTTCTGACAAAGGCTCAACAAAGTGGTTCATTAAGAATTTAATTCATTCTTCAAGTGTTGGTCAACACCCTTGTTGGAGAAGATCAAGCATTGTTCATGGTGTATTCCGGTGTGCAATTCTTTCAACCTTATCTTTTGAGGTGGTGTTATGTCATTCTTGACAATTTCCCTTCGTGTTTCAAGGTTCACAAGTTGTTAAGAATGAGATATTTAAACCCATCATTTTCTCTTTCTTCATGAGATATTTAAACCCATCATTTTCTCTTCATTCAGGTGATATTTAAACTCATCAATCTCTTCGTTGGAGTTACCTTGGTAAAGATTTCTCCTAAAGCCTTCCCTAAAGAATGTTGCTAATTGTGGTGTTTAACAATGATCCAAGTTATCTTGTTATCATCTTGGTGAAAAAAAATTCATCTCTTCGTTGATCTCAAGCAAGCAATTGTTTCCGTTAGTGGCTGGTTGTCACCACATAATTTTGAGATGTTTTCCATAACCCCATTCAATCCTTCTTCGTAAGGATGCTTTTCAATTCAATTGTGGTACAAGATGCCATTGTCTTCTCAATTCTTTTCTTTCCAATGGTCCAACTTATATTCTTTCATTCCGAAGGCATCATGATGTTGCCCTCTTCGTTCCGTCATCTCCTTTTGTCAAGATCATGTTCTTTTTTCTTTCTGGTCCATTTAACAGGGGTGTCGTGTCCTCCATCCAAGTTCTCTCATCTTATCAAGTTTTGCCTCTTTTCAACCAGGGTGCTGTCTAAAATTCTTCTTACTACTTGTGCTATTCTTTCAATAGTTCTGGAGACAGTGTGTTGTTGATTTCATCAAGTATTATCCAATCTTCCCAAGTTCATGTTAATACCTTCCATTTTCAGTTGGAGTGCTGTCCGAATTATTTCATTCTTATTCCCCCTCTATCTTGTTTTAACCGCAGTGGTTTCAATGTCTATCTTGTCATTCTCACTGTATTCCTTGTTCCTCTTGTCCAACGGACTATTTGCAGTCTCATTCATCTCCATTGTATTTTTTCTTTCAAGTTGTTCAACCTCTCAAGGTTTGTTGGTTTCACTCGTTTGTCAAAGAAGCAAATTAGTTTTACCTCTTTCTTTTCCATTTCTCTCCGGTGCCATCGCTAGGATCTCGGGTCGAGATCCTTTGTTAGTGTGGGAGAGTTGTGACGCCTCGAGACCGACGCTGCAGAAGACTTCCAGCTATTCCGAGTTCCGTCGTGTGTTTTATTTGTTTCTTGCATTTCATCATAGCATCATGCGAATTGCATCCCGCATGTTTTCATAGAACTCATAGCCGTTCACACTTGCCCCTTCTCTCTTTGCATCCGTTGGTAGCCGCCACTTCTCTCCGTGTTTTCATTGACTGTTCTGAAACTAACCGCACTTGCGACCACCTAATTTCTCTGCACAACCCACTTTTCCCACATCGTAACTTGTCCAGAACTTCCCCGAAACTAAACCGGGCACTTGTGACTGATGGGTCCGGATGATCCCCAAACATCCCTAAAATATCTTTGGTTCTTTGTTGGACTCTCCTAGCCTATTATTCTCAAACCGCTCAATTACGATCGGAGGGTCCGATTAGCCCCTAGCCAAAAACCCACCTACTATATAATCGATTAGCCCCTAGCCATTAACCGCGGCGCTTGGGAGATAAGCGAGTTTTATTAGGCTGGTGGGGGCTCATAGTTTTCGGCCGCCCATATAAGGGGATAAGAATCCGCCCTTTCCATTCACGCCTTCTTCCTCCTTTGCTTATTCGTCCCTGTGCGCCCGAGCTCCAACGCCCAAGCCCGCACTTCCCACCTCAACCTTCTCCAATCATGTTCGGAGCGGGAGGTAGATGGATGACTTCCTCTGTTATGGAGGGGCAAATCAAAAGGCTGAGGAAGGCCGGATACTTGTCTAACGACATCGCGCACCGGCTTCCAGATGAGGGGCAACTCATCCCCACCCCTAGGCCCCATGAGAGGGTTGTATTTCTCCCCCATTTACTCCGCGGACTGGGTTTTCCTCTTCACCCGTTCGTCTGGGGGCTCATGTTCTACTACGGCCTGGACTTCCACGATCTGGCCCCGAACTTCATCCTCAACATCTTGGCGTTTATCGTCGTGTGCGAGGCCTTCCTCTGTATCCAGCCCCACTTCGGCTTATGGCTGAAGACTTTTAGTGTCAAGCCGAAGGTAGTGGGCGGGCGCCAAGCGGAGTGCGGAGGTGCCATGGCGGGCCGGATGGCCAACGTCCTATGGCTCGAGGGCTCCTTCATGGAGACAATAAAGGGATGGCAATCGGGGTGGTTCTACATCACTGAGCCAGGCGATCCCAAATGGGCGGCGGCCCCCGAATTTCGATCTGGCTTCCCCACACGGCTCACTTCCTGGAAAGAGATGGGCTTAACATGGGGGGATTCGGAGGAGCTGAACAAACTTCAAACATGCGTCAAAAAGCTTGTGAACAAGAATCTCAAGCTTGTCAATGTAGTCCAGGTCATGCTCATCCACCGGATCCTCCCATGCCAACAATGGGCCTTCAACTTGTGGGAGTTTGATCCGGCACAACACCAAACCTTGAGCAAGCTTTTCGACACTTCGTACGAAGATGCCTGGAAGGTGCTGTTTAAGGGTGCTGGGGCACCCGCATCCGCTACCGAAGATCACGGATTCAGCTCGCGGCGCCAGGCCAGCAAGGTAAGCTACTCTACCCTTTACGGGACCTTTATCTTTCATAGTCTGATTCTATGTAGGGTCTAATCTCCCTTTCCTTTAACATGACTGGCAGAAGACGTCCGGGCAGATGATCTGTCCGGCTCCCTTACCATAAGACCCAGCGGACGCCCATTTGACAGGGCTGCTGGTTCCGGCACCTCACGTGGTGCCGGAGAGGAAGGCCAAGAAGAAGGCCACGGAGACTCGGAAGAGCTCCCGGCGCCTGGGGGAGTCGGGTTCATCGCCCAACAACCCCGAAGCACCCTCCGCCTCTGAAGACGAGGAGGAGGAGGAAGAAGAAGCCTCTCCCCCTTCGACGGGGGGAGGAAAGAAAAGAAAGGCCGCCCCAACTGGGGAGGCCAGAGGGTCCAAGAAGGGGAAAACCCTTCCGTTGGACTACGCCTCCGGTGCGGAAGGCGGTGGGGAGGAATGGCCGTCCAGGGTCAAGCCCATGGCAAGATCGTAAGTGTCTGGCTATCCGAATAACTTACGACGCCCCTCCATTATTTGGCGTTTTCTGACGCCGTATTTGATCATGTAGTCCGCCCAAGGCTCAGCTCGACGATTCGACGAGCGGCTCCTTGGATTCGTCGGATGTGAATAGCACTTCACTTCCGACGGCCTCCTCCCCTCTCCCTATGAACGACGCCAAGGTGGAGTCCCGAAAGGGACTAAACCAGGAGGAGGTGGTCTTGGAGGCGCCGCCGGGCGACCTTCCGGACTCCAGGCCCAAAGGGTGTAAAGCCTCGGAGGGATCCAAGTCCGGCCCCGGGACGGACACTGCTCCGGAACCATCAATGGTTCCAGAGTCCGACAGGCGGCGCCTTCATAAGAAGGGAAAGCCTATGACGTCGGCGACCTCCATCCATCCGGAGGCACCGGACAATTTGCTGGAGGTGCTTAACAGCGCCTCCATCGATGAGGAACACCGCGCTGTTATGAGTGCGGTGATTCAGAAGGTTCAGTCTGCCAAGAGCGGGCTGACAGAAGGCTGTACAAGTCTGTTAACAGGCTTTGAGGTATGTGTTCATTAACATATAAAAATGTTACCGCATAGACAGTAGCCCCTGATGCTCAGTTCGGTGTTCGGAAAGAAAAGCCGAGCTGAGGATCTAAAAAGATATACGCAGGAGTCTAATAAAAATATGTCAATATGGGAATGCAGGCTGCGCTGCTGACCTCTACCGCACTGACTGTGGAGGTCAATGTATTGAAGGAAAGCCTCGAGCGGTCCGAGAGCGAGCTCGGCCGTGCCAAGAAGCAGCTCGAGGATAAAGAGGGTACGTAGTACCATATGTAAATGTATATAGAAATACTTGGTTGCAAATAATGACAGGACCAACGTAAACGTTGCAGGGGCCACGACCGAGGTGGCGACCCTGAGGGAGGCGGTGTCCAAGGCCGAGAACAGTGCGGCCTTGGAGCGCACCGAGCGAGAGAAGCAGGAGGCGCGGGTGGCGGAGGTGCGGCAAGAGCTCCAGGCTCTCGTGGAAAAACATGAGAGTTTGGAGCATGACTCGAAGACTCGAGAGTCCGAGCTCGCTTGGCTCTTGAGAGTGCCAAAAACGCGAAGGCCGAAGCCCAGAAGGCCCTCCAAGAGATCGAGGCGATAAAGAAAATAGCATAGGGGAAGGCATTCTTTATGCAAAGCAAGCATGTAAAAGTAAATTATCTATTACTTACCCGAATCCGGAGCTCTCCAGGAGCGTTCGCCGATCTGCCCCGTAGTGTGTCTGATGCTGCCGCATTTTACCGAGCCGAGGAGGGGAGTCAACGGAAAAGGTGTTCTGGTCTCAGTATGCTAAGGCCGAGCATCCGGTGCCCCTGAGCGACCAGCTGAAGCAGCTGGTCGAGCTCCACAAGGTGGCCGAACAGGCCATGAAGGGCCTCATAGTTCGACTATGGCCTAGGGAAGCCATGCCTGGGAGCTACTTCGGTCTGGTGCAGCGGCTGGTGGATGCTTGTCCGTGGATTGAGGTCATCAAGCGCTCTGCATTGAAGGTGCCCGTCGGGCCCTTGCCCGTGCTAAAGTGCACTGGGGCAAGCTAGATGCGGAGAAGCTTTTGACGGATGCGCCACCGCCGGGCAAGGAGTATCGCACGCCCGAGATGTATTATAAGGGCGTCCTAAAGGGTGCCTGCTGTATAGCGGATGAGTGCTCCAAAGATGTAATTTTTGAGTAGACTCGCATTTGTTATCATGTACGCTGAAAACTTTGTTCATGTGCGTTAAGCAACGCTTGTTAATTTAAAATATTACCTTCTGTGCGGCCGTTTATCAAATCTGAGAGATGCAAGTCGTCGGCTTTGACCCCCATGCCACGAGTGCTGGGGTGTTCGGGATAAACCTGAGCGCTCTTGTTCCCATTCTTGGGTCCATCTAGGGAGGTGCTCAGCACAACGAACCAGGCCGTTGGACTTATAATGCTTTATCACTCTCACTTAGCCATATAATTCTATAATTTTAAATTTCGGCGAAGCCCCTAGTATTCGGAAGACCGAGTTCGGGGCGCTATCCACGCCTAGGCCGGATAAGTCCGGTTCCTCGCTCTAAGCGGCATAAGTCTTTAAGGACTCGAAAAACCTCGCGAACAGCGACCGGTCTCTCGCACTATCATGACGGTCAGTTTTAGCTTTCTCTACTGAGGTGTTAACCCAGCTCAACTGGGGCACAATCGCAGTAGTTCTCCCAGCGCTACCTTAGCCAACATTGCGGAACGTAAGGTACCAAAACATGGGAGCCGGGCAAACCCAACTATTGACCAAAGACATGATTCGGAGCCGATGCATATAGTGCTATAAGTTTGGGGTGCTGCACTCATGAGAGTGTTCGGTCTTCTCACACCATGTTATGGGGTGCTTAAGCCCCTGGTGTATTGGCCGTACCAAAGTGTACGGTTGCAGAATGTCATGACTGAACATATTTGTATATATAAAAAATAAATGAGTACAATAATAGATAAGAGCTATGTATTGTTTATTAAAAAAGGGCTGCTACGAAAGCAGAACGATACAAGTAGTGCGATAAGAAAGAGATGGGATTATTTGACATGTTCCCCTCCAGGGGAAAGCTGCGGGATTTTAAGTAAAACAGGTATTAAGCTTGTTATAGAGACCACCTGGACATTTGACGCGGCTTGTTCTCTCCCTGGCTGTTGCATCGTGTGTTCGGCGAGTGTATTGCTGGACAGGCCTTCCGAATAGTTGGTCCTGAAAGTGTGTAAGAAGGAAACGGCGGAATAAGGAGCCCCTTAGTGCGGTTGAGCCGCATTCTGGGCATGCCGTAGTTGTGCCCCTCCCCTTATGCCCATGGTATCTCTAAGGCGTAATTATGAACGCGTGGTACCGATATCACCATTTAGCGAGGGCTGGAGTTGGGGCCGCACTGCTATGCTTGCTCGGAACGTGCCAGCCGGATTTGTTGTAGGTTACTTCGGGCTCGCTTGACGTTGTCCGGACGTTTGACACCTGTATTGGAGAATTGCCTTGAGAGGCTACTCTGTACTTCTGCCGCCAGGGCCGCCGTGTTCTCCTCCGTTCGGAGAGAGCGTTCGGTGTTTCCATTTACCGTGATGACTCCGCGAGGTCCTGGCATCTTGAGCTTGAGATATGCGTAGTGCGGCAACGTGTTGAATTTTGCAAATGCGGTTCGTCCGAGCAGGGTGTGATAGCCACTATGGAATGGGACTATGTCGAAGATTAACTCTTCGCTTCGGAAATTATCCGGGGACCCGAAGACCACTTCGAGTGTAACCGAGCCTGTACAGCTGGCTTCTACACCTGGTATGACACCTTTGAAGGTTGTCTTTGTGGGCTTAATCCTTGAGGGATCGATGCCCATTTTTCGCACTGTATCCTGATAAAGCAGGTTCAGGCTGCTGCCGCCATCCATTAGGACTCTGGTGAGGTGAAATCCGTCGATAATTGGGTCTAGGACCAATGCGGCGAATCCACCGTGACGGATGCTAGTGGGGTGGTCCCTTCAATCAAAAGTGATCGGGCAGGAGGACCACGGCTTGAACTTTGGGTCGACTGGCTCCAACGCATAAACGTCCTTGAGAGCACGCTTCCGCTCCCTTTTGGGGATGTGGGTTGTGTATATCATGTTCACCGTTCGAACTTGCGGGGGGAATCCCTTCTGTCCTCTGTTGTTCGGCGGCCGGGGCTCCTCCTCGTCATCGCTATGCAACCCCTTATCTCTGGTTTCGGCACTTAACTTGCCTGCCTGCTTGAACACCCAACAATCCCTGTTGGTGTGGTTGGCTGGCTGTTCGGGGGTGTCGTGTATCTGGCATGAGCGATCGAGTATCCGGTCTAAGCTGGATGGGCCCGGAGGGTTTCTTTTGAATGGCTTCTTCCGCTGACTGGGTTTAGAGCCTCTGAATCTGGCATTGACTGCCGTATCTTCAGTATTGCCGCCGTTAATGCTGCGCTTATGTTTGTTACGATGTGACCTGCCATTGTTGTCCTTGGTATCCGAATTGCCAGGGCTCTTGGTTATGTTATTGCTATGAGCTAGCCAGCTGTCTTCTCCCGCGCAAAAGCGGGTCATGAGTGTCATGAGGGCTACCATAGATTTCGGCTTTTCCTGTCCTAGGTGCCGGGCAAGCCATTCGTCTCAGATGTTGTGCCTGAAGGCTGCAAGGGCCTCGGTGTCCGGACAGTCGACTATTTGATTTTTCTTGGTTAGGAACCATGTCCAGAATTGTCTGGCCGATTCCTCTGGCTACTGGATTATGTGGCTTAGGTCATCGGCGTCTGGTGGTCGCACATAAGTGCCCTAGAAGTTGTCAAGGAATGCGGATTCCAGGTCCTCCCAACAACTAATTGACTCTGCTGGCAGGCTGTTAAGCCAATGTCGAGCTGGTCCTTTAAGCTTGAGCGGGAGGTATTTGATGGCGTGTAGATCATCACCCCGGGCCATGTGGATATGAAGGAGGTAATCCTCGATCCATACCGCAGGATCTGCTATGCCATCATATGATTTGATGTTTACGGTTTAAAGCCCTCGGGGATTTGATGATCCATTACTTCGTCTGTGAAGCATAGTGGGTGTGCGGCGCCCCTGTACTGGGCTATATCACGACACAGCTCGGATGAGCTTGGTCTGTTGTATTCGGCCTAGCCGTACTTATCATGTCCGGCGTGACGGCTAGCGTCACGTGAAGTGGGGCACCCATGCGATCCGTAGATCGATCTTGTTTGCCTTGCCTTATTCTCCAATATGTCTTGCAAGTCTGTTGCGTCTCCCCATACTCTGGTATGTTTTGAGCGGTGCCGGGGTGTGGCTTGGGTCGAGGGCCTGAAGGACTCTCTATCGCGGCCACGGGGTGGCTGTTCGGGCGCATCGTATGCTGGTGATGTAGGTTTAATTGCTTCCTCCTCAAGTTGGGGTAGCAGCCTGCGCTTTGGGTAGCTCTTGGAGGGGCGTTCGAGTCTATACTCTTCGGCCGCCAGGACTTTGGTCCATCTGTCGGCTAGCAAGTCTTGGTCAGCTCTAAGCTGCTGCTGTTTTTTCTTGACGCTGCTTGCCGTGGCCATAAGCCTGCGTTTGAAACGCTCTTGTTCGACGGGATCCTCTGGCACGACAAATTCGTCGTCGTCGAGGCTTGCCTCGTCTTCAGAGGGAGGCATATAGTTGTCGTCCTCAACCTCTCTGTCGGCCGCTCTCTCATGAGGGCTGGCTCCTTCGTCCTCCTACACTGGATCCTGCTGGAGGGGGTTATCTTCGGCACTGTCCGGCGTGTTGTTATCTCCGGTGCCGGAATCGCTGTTTTTGCTTTGGCGGGACTTAGAGTGGCGCCGCTGACGTCGGCGCTTGGGTTGCTTCTTGGAGGGGTCATCCTTCGTTTTTTCCTCGCCATCCCCTGCTTTGGGGGTGTCCACCATGTGTATGTCATATGACGAGGTGGCTTTCTAGTTCCCTATAGGTGCTGGTTCTTGGTCGTCTCCTTCATCGGCGTCCATACCGTCGATGTCTTCGGAGTCAAAGTCCAGCATGTCGGTTAAATCGTCGACAGCGGCTATGAGGTGGGTGGTGGGTGGGCCTCGAATTTCTTCGTCATCCGCATCCCAACCATGCTGACTGTAATCCGGCCAGGGCTCTCCTGACAAAGAGAGAGACTTTAGTGAATTCAGGATATCTCCAAAGGGCGAGTGCTGAAAGACGTCCGCGCCGGTGAATTCCATGATCGGAGCCCAATCGGGTTCGATCGGAAGGGGTGCGGAAGATTCGGAGTCCGGAACGGAGTCCGGCACCTTGGAGTCACGGGCCTTGCAAAGGACTAGGCTGGTATTTGGCTCTATCGCCGTAGAGATTGCAGCTCCTGGGGCGGCGTCTAACCGTCCGTCCCTGGTTAGCGTAGTCGGCTCCGGGCTAATGGTCGGAGCGGACATCTGAGCGGCGCTCTGGGCGCTGTCCGGTGGCAGAGCTAGATCATGCCCATCGAGACAGTGCGGCATGCTCGGTCGTGGCTCAAATCCATCGAAGATCAAGTCCCCGCGGATGTCGGCCGTGTAGTTTAAGCTTCCAAACCTGACCTGATGGTCAGGGGCGTAGCTTTCGATCTGCTCCAGATGGCCAAGCGAGTTGGCCCGCAGTGCGAAACCGCCGAATACGAAGATCTGTCTGGGGAGGAAAGTCTCACCCTGGACCGCGTCGTGATTGATGATCGAAGAAACCATCGGGCCTAAAGGTGACAACAGAGAGGAACTCTCAATGAAAGCACCAATGTCGGTGTCAAAACCGGCGGATCTCGGGTAGGGGGTCCCGAACTGTGCGTCTAGGCGGATGGTAACAGGAGACAAGGGACACGATGTTTTTACCCAGGTTCGGGCCCTCTCGATGGAGGTAAAACCCTACTCCTGCTTGATTAATATTGATGATATGGGTAGTACAAGAGTGGATCTACCACGAGATCAGAGAGGCTAAACCCTAGAAGCTAGCCTATGGTATGATTGTTGTTCGTCATACAGACTAAAACTCTCCGGTTTATATAGACACCGGAGAGGGCTAGGGTTACACAGAGTCGGTTACAATGGGAGGAGATCTTCATATCGTATCGCCAAGCTTGCCTTCCACGCCAAGGAAAGTCCATCCGGACACGGGACGGGGTCTTCAATCTTGTATCTTCATAGTCCGGGAGTCCGGCCGAAGGTCATAGTCCGGCCATCCGAACACCCCCTAATCCAGGACTCCCTCACTCTCGCTCCTGCAACTAACGCCCGAGGCATCTGGTTTCCCTGCATCACGTCGACCTCATCGAGCAGCACCTCGAGGCCAAGCAGCTCTACCGCGCTAATCTGCCAGGCTAGCCTCCTGTCTCCTTCTCCTTCTGATCCCTCCTTCCCTCATCTCTATCGTAACTCTCCTTCTCCCCCTTCATTTCTCTCTTAGGGAGCACAGGATGCACCGACCACCATGGTTTTTGCACCGGAACTCTGTGCCCCTTGCTCGTGAGCTCCCCTGCTCGAGCCTCCTCTGCTTCGCGCCTCCCCGAGCGACAGGGGCTCGTCCCCGAGCTCGACCTCGCCCTCTGCCTCGCCAAGTTCCGCGCCAAGCCTGCCTCCTCCGCTCGGTTCCAACAAGCACCGGCGTCCTGCCGTTCTCCTTCGATGCCAAAGCTCCCCCGATGTTGGTCCTTGTCTGCAGCACCCCGGCGCTGCACGCCCATGCCTCTGCCTGAACCCCTCGCGTCGCCTCTGCCGTCAAGCGCCACCTCCGCCGGGATCCGTCGACCCCGCTGAGGGAGTCCTGGATTAGGGGGTATCTGGACAGCCGGACTATATACTTTGGCCGGACTGTTGGACCGTGAAGATACAAGACTCAAGACTCCGTCCCGTGTCCGGATGGGACTCTCCTTTGCGTGGAAGACAAGCTTGGCAATCCGGATATTATATTTCCTTCTTTGTAACCGACTCCATGTAAACCCTAGCCCTCTCCGGTGTCTATATAAACCGGAGGGTTTGGTCCTTACAGACAAAATCATAATCATCATAGGCCAACTTCTAGGGTTTAGCCTCTACGATCTCGTGGTAGATCAACTCTTCTAACACTCATATCATCAATATGAATCAAGGAGGAAGTAGGGTTTTACCTCCATCAAGAGGGCCTGAACCTGGGTAAAACATCGTGTCCCTTGCCTCCTGTTACCATTAGCCTTAGACGCACAGATCGAGACCCCCTACCCGAGATCCGTCAGTTTTGACACCGACATTGGTGCTTTCATTGAGAGTTCCTCTGTGTCGTTGCTGCAAGACTTGATGGCTCCTTCAATCAACAACAACATGGCCCAGGGTAAGACTTTTCTCCCTGGACAGATCTTCGTGTTCGGCGGCTTCGTACTGCTGGCCAATTCACTTGGCCATGTGGAGCAGATCGACAGCTACGCCCCTGGCCATCAGGTCAGGTTCGGAAACTTGAACTACACGGCCGATATCCGCGGAGACTTGATCTTCAACAGATTCGGGCATGCGCTAGGAGCGCCAGACAGTCGCGATGAGCACGGCTTAGGCCTGCTGTCGGACAATGCTCGGGATATCGCCCCTGCAGGAGCCCCGAACCTAAATCTGGAGCAGATTACGTCCCCCGAGGACGGGTGGATGAACCCTGCCCCGGAGGCCGCACACTCATCGGCGGTAGAGCCGAACACAGGCTTCACACCCAAGGAAGCCTGTGACACCGGACCCCCGGACTCGTATCCGGCTATAGGTTCCAGTCTGCGCACTCTCGAGCCTGCCGAATCTGGTTGGGCTCCGGTAAGGGAGTTCACCGCTGCGGATATCTTCCAGCACTCGCCTTTGGCGATGTGCTGAACTCGTTAAAGTCTCTCTCTTTGTCAGGAGACTCTTGGCCGAACTATGTCCGGCTCGAGTGAGAAGCAGGTGGCGAAGGAATTCGTGGCCCACCCACCACCCACTTCATTGCCACGGTCGATGATTTAACCGACGTGCTTGACTTCGACTCTAAAGACATCGACGGTATGGATGATGATGTAGGAGAAGAACCACCGCCCACGGGGCGGTGGACAGCCACCTCCTCATATGATATATATATATTATGGACACTCCGAAAGAAACCAATGGCGATGAAGAAATGGAGGATAACCCCTCAAGGAAGAAAGCAAAGCATGGACGTCGTCGGCGCCGCTCCAAGCCCCGCCACAGCAATACTGGCACAGGAGATGAAAACAATTCGGATGATGCCGAAGATGAATACAACCCCAATCAGCCTGCCTTCGAGAAGGCCGAACAGGAAGACGGGCATGTCAGCCCAGACGAACAGGCGACGGAGGGATATCCAGAGGAGGACAACTACATGCCCCCCTCTGAAGACGAGATTAGCCTCGACGACGACGAGTTCAGCGTGCCCTGAGGACCCCATGGAGTAGGAGCGCTTCAAGCGCCAGCTTATGGCCACTGTGAGGTGCCTGAAAAAGAAGCAGCAGCAGCTCCAAGCTGATCAAGACCTGCTCACAGACAGATGGACCGAAGTCCTGGCAGCTGAGGAATACGGACTCGAGCGCCACACGGCTGACCGGCCACCTCGTGGCCGGGATAAAACGGCGTATCAACCCGAATACCACCCCGCACCCCTACACCAATACACTAAGGCCCGGGGCAATAGGTAGGACCTGCAAAACATACTGGAAAACAAGGCAGGACAGCCAAGATCGATCTACGGATCACGGGGGCGCGCCCCAACACGTGACGATGATCGTAACGCCGGATACACTATCAACAAGTCTGGCCGGGCCGAATACAGCCAACCAGAATCATTCGAACTGCGTAGCCACATAGCCCGGCATAGAGGCGCCGCACACCCCCTCTGCTTCACTGATGAAGTGATGGATCATGAATTCCTAGAAGGGTTCATACTCGTAAACATCGAATCATACGATGGCACAGTGGACCCCGCAGTATGGATCAAAGATTTCCTTCTCCACATTCACATGGCCCGCGGAGACGATCTACACGCCATCAAATATCTTCCACTTAAGCTCAAAGGACCGGATCGGCACTGGCTAAACAGCCTACCGGCAAATTCCATTGGCAGTTGGGAAAACCTGGAGGACGCGTTGCTCGACAACTTATAGGGCAAATACGTGCGACCACCGGATGCCGATGACTTGAGCCACATTAGCCAACAGCCCGGAGAGTCAGCCAGGAAATTCTGGACTCGGTTCCTAACCAAAAAGAACCAAATAGTCGACTGTCCGGATGCCAAAGCCCTGGCGGCCTTTAAGCATAATATCCGTGATGAGTGGCTCGCCCGACACCTCGGCCAGGAAAAACCAAAGTCCATGGCGGCCCTCACGACACTCATGACCCACTTTTGCGCGGGTGAGGATAGCTGGTTGGCTCGCAGTAGCACCACGCCAATCAATTCCGGTACCTCGGATGTCCGCGACAACAATGGCAAGCCACGGTGCAACAGACATAGCTGACGGAACAACGGTAAAAACACTGAAGACACGACAGTCAACGCCGGATTGACTGGCTCGAAATCCGGTCAGCGGAAAAAGCCGTTCAAGAGAAACAATCAGGGACCATCCAGTGTGGACCGCATACTTGACCGCTCGTGCCAAATTCAGGGCACCCCGGATAAGCCAACAAACCACACTAATAGAGACTGCTGGGTATTCAAACATGCCGGTAAAAAAAATGTCGAAAACAAGGACAAGGGGCTGCACAGCGATGATGACGAGGAGCCCCGGCGTCCGAACACGGGTGGACAAAAGAAATTTCCTCCCCAGGTGAAAACAGTCAACATGATCTACGCCACCCACATTCCCAAACGGGAACGGAAGCGAGCACTATGGGACCTCTACGCGATGGAGCCAGTCGCCCCAAAATTCAACCCATGGTCAGCCTGTCCGATCACCTTCGATCGTAAGGATCACCCTACCAGCATCCTTCATGGCGTTTCACCCGCATTGGTCCTAGACCCAATCATCGACGGATTCCACCTCACGCGAGTCCTTATGGATGGCGGCAGCAGCCTGAACCTGCTTTATCAGGACACAGTGTGCAAAATGGGCGTCGACCCTTCAAGGATCAAGCCCACCAAAACCACCTTCAAAGGTGTAATTCTAGGAGTAGAGGCCCGTTGCACGGGCTCCATAACACTGGAAGTGGTCTTCGGATCTCCGGATAACTTCCGAAGCGAGGAGTTAATCTTCGATATCGTCCCTTTCCGCAGTGGTTATCACGCACTGCTTGGACGAACCGCATTCGCTCGACTCAATGCGATACCATACTATGCATACCTCAAGCTCAAGATGCCAGGACCCCATGGGGTCATAACAGTCAACGGAAACATGGATCGCTCTCTCCGTACAGAAGAGCATACTGCAGCACTCGCGATAGAAGTACAATGCAGCCTTCTCCGGCAAACAACCAATCCGGCGACAAAAACCCCGAACACCGCCAAGCGAGTCCGGAGCACCCCGCAACAGGATCGCCAGGCATGCCAAGAGCACGAGTAGCAGTCTGGCCTCCGCTCCAGCCCCATCAACGCAGCATTCGTGCCGCGCATACACAATTAAGCACTAAAAATACCATGGGCATAGGCGGAGGCAGAATAGTGACTCAGTCAACAGTACGGTTCAGCCGCAACATACTTTAATAACCCCCCTTTATTTTTCAAGACACTGCTTTCGGGCAGCCTCTTCAGAAGAGCTGGATTGTCGGACTTGCACAGGAGAGAAAACCAAGGAGGCAAACGGCTTTGCGCACAAAGGGAATACCCAGGTGGAATCTGTTCACGATCGTTATACCTGTTTTATAACTTGCCTCCTGCTCCGGACATGTTTGGCTATGCGGAGAAGGTGTGAACTAGGGCGCTGGAGCTCGAGGGTGTGGGAATGGATAAGCAGAGGAAGAAGAAGGCGTGGGTAAAAATGAGGAATCCTTATCCCTTTATAGAGGTGACGAAAACGGGGCGCTTCCCCACTTGCCCGTTGAGGGTTGCTTATTTCCCAAGCGCCATGATTGATGGCGCGCTTGGGTTACCCATACCCGTATTGATGGGAATCCCGTGATAAGGGGACATGATGTCTGCTTTGGCAAGACGTGCCGAGGAAACCGCCTCGCAATATGCACTATTGATGGTTGTGGGAAAATGGTTCGAATAATGAATCGACCGTAGTGTTATGCCACGTTGTCTAAAGTGGTCAGCAGATTACATTTGTGAAATATCATTCTCTCTACAGTGGTATGTGAAGATCATCTTGCAGATCCGGACACGATTTAATTGTTCGATAATTACTTTGGAATATTCGGCGATGGAACCCGCCTTGCAATGCCGAAGACAAACTGCGCGTCGGACTCATCATCATTGAAGCCTGGTTCAGGGGCTACTAAGGGAGTCCTGGATTAGGGGGTATCCGGATAACCGGACTATATACTTTAGCCGGACTGTTGGACCGTGAAGATACAAGACTCAAGACTTCATCCCGTGTCCGGATAGGACTCTCCTTTGCGTGGAAGACAAGCTTGGCGATCCGGATATTATATTTCCTTCTTTGTAACCGACTCCATGTAAACCCTCGCCCTCTCTGGTGTCTATATAAACCGGAGGGTTTGGTCCTTAGAGACAAAATCATAATCATCATAGGCTAGCTTCTAGGGTTTAGCCTCTACGATCTTGTGGTAGATCAACTCTTGTAACACTCATATCATCAATATCAATCAAGCAGGAAGTAGGGTTTTACCTCCATCAAGAGGGCCCGAACCTAGGTAAAACATCGTGTTCCTTGCCTCCTGTTACCATTAGCCTTAGACGCACAAATCGGGACCCCCTACCCGAGATCCGCCGTTTTTGACACCGAGAACCACCAAGTCGTCGAGTTCCTTCTCCGGCGAGGACGTCCACCACCCATACGTTGTGCCCAGCCTCCGCTCGTCTCCATGCCGTCTCCATTTCCATGCCCGGCCGCAGTCGTCGACCCCTGCATCCTCTACTTCGAGTAGGAGGATGAGCGCTCGCTGCCCCGCGTTGACCGCTCCAGCGACCGCACGCTCGCCTAGCGCCTCGCCTGTGACGTCGTCCAGCGCCCGGATCCATGCCGCTCTGCCGCCCCGTCTTAGGCCCCTGCCTGCTGGAGCCACGCCTCGCCATGCCCTGAAGCCTCGCCGTGTCACGCCTCAGCTTCGTTCGAGCAGAGACGAGATGACCGTTGTCGTTGCGCGTTGACCCAACCGGTCTGAGTCCGATCTCCCCAACCGACAGGCCAGATTTGGCCCAATGTGAGCAGCTGCCCAAACCCCTCTTCTGCATTGCTGGGCTATCCAGATTCGGCCCATATAGTTTTTTTAGGTTCTGCGATTTTGCTAATTATCCAAAGAATGTCAGTTTTACAGTTTGGCCCCCCTTGTTCATGCATTTAATAACTTCACAACCGTGCATCAGATTAAAATGATTTAAACATGTAAAATGCTTAGAATTGTGTGTACTTTCATAATATCCACTTTCATCCATGTTAAAATGCGTAAACTTGTTGTTTCTTTAATTTGCTTAAATAACATGTTAAATTGGTTTATTTCATAACTAAATAACCATAGCTTGGTTTTAATTAAACTTTATATGTAAATGGGGTAGAAAAATGCATAGATTAACATGGTGGCATTACTTTACATGATTAACAACTCTAAAATTGTGTATAGGGAAAAATGGTAGAAAATTCATAAATTGCATATGAGGATTTTCCGGAATTGTTGTTTGTTGTTTCCGCCTCATTTAAACTTGCCTGGATAGGTAGATTACTTAGGTTTCACCTCTTGCCATGTTTAACAACATTTAATATTGTTGGGTAGCTTAAACGAGATTAAGCAAAATAATTGCATGTGGTGTTTCATCAATATGCAACTTGTTGCATCTTGAGCTCCACTTAATTTGTAGTATTGTTTGTTGCACTTTGCCATGCCATGAATCAATAAACCGGACATGCATCATACTTGGTTACGCATCTGGTCATGATTATGTGATGGTTGTTTACCATGTTGTTTCCTTCTTTCCGGTTATGCTTCTTCTTGATAGTTCCTGTTTCGTTGCGATCATGAGGATTTGTTCGACTACGCTTGGTTTGTCTATGCCCGTTCGTCTTCTTCATGGACTCGATCTTCTTCCTAGCGGGATTTCAGGCAAGATGATTGTCGGTGTCAAAACCAGCGGATCTCGGGTAGGGGGTCCCGATCTATGCATCAAGGCTGATGGTAACAGGAAGCAAGGGACACAGATGTTTACCCAGGTTCGGGCCCTCTTGATGGAGGTAAAACCCTACTTCCTGCTTGATTAATATTGAAGATATGGGTAGTACAAGAGTAGATCTACCACGAGATCGTAGAGGCTAGACCCTAAGAGCTAGCCTATGATGGTATGATTGTAATTGTGATCGGCCTTCTAAGGACCAACCTCTCCGGTTTATATAGACACCGGAGAGGGCTAGGGTTTACATGGAGTTGGTTACAAGGAAGGAAATATAATATCCGGATCGCCAAGCTTGTCTTCCACGCAAAGGAGAGTCCCATCCGGACACGGGCCGAAGTCTTGAGTCTTGTATCTTCACGCTTCAATAGTCCGTACATTGTATACAGTCCGGCTGTCCGGATACCCCTTAATCCAGGACTCCCTCAGTAGCCCCTGAACCAGGCTTCAATGACAATGAGTCTGGCTTGCAGTATTGTCTTCGGCATTGCAAGGAGGGTTCCTTCTCCGAATACTCCAAAGTAGTTATCGAACACTTGAATCATGTCCGGATCCACAAAATGATCTTTACACACCGCTGTAGAGAGAATGATATTTCACAAACGCAATCTGCTGACAACTTTTTCTGATGACGTGACATGTTATTACGGTCGGATCATTACTCGAACCGTTTTCCCACAACCAGCTACAACGCATATTACGAGGCAGTTTTTGTGACACGTCTTGTCAAAGCAGAGATCGTGTCCCCTTATCACGGGATTCTCATCAATACGGGTATGGGTAATCCCACCACGCCATCAATCGTGGTGCTTGGGAAGCAAGCGATTCCCAACGGGCAAGTGGGGAGGTGTACCGCTTTCAGTGCCTCTATAAAGGGATAAGATTTCCCCATTTTTGCCCACGCCTTCTTCCTTCTTTGCCCACTCTTGCCCCCGTGAGCTCCAGCACCCAAGCCCAAGTCTTCTCCGCACAGCTAAACATGTCCAGAGCAGGAGGCAAGTGGGTGGCTTCCACCGTCAAGGAGAAGCACATCACAAATCTTCGGGCGGCCGGATACTTGGCCGTGGACATAGCGTACCGGCTACCGGACGCCGGGCAGGTCATTTTGACCCCATGACCCCATGAGAGGGTCGTATTCATCGCCCACTTCGTCCGTGGACTGGGATTTCCACTCCATCCCTTCGTCTGTGGGCTCATGTTCTACTACGGGCTAGATTTCCATGATCTAGCCCCGAACTTTGTCCTCAACATCTCGGCGTTCATCGTCGTATGCAAGGCCTTCCTCCGCATCCGGCCTCATTTTGGCCTATGGCTGCAAACCTTCTGCGTGAAGCCGAAGATTGTAAGCGGCCAGCAAGCGGAGTGCGGAGGGGCCATGGTGGGCAAGATGCCTAACGTCACCTGGTTGGACGGTTCCTTCACGGAGACCATAAAAATATGGCAATCGGGGTGGTTCTACATCACCGAGCCACGTGGCGCCAACTGGGCAGCGGCCCCCGAGTTCCGATCCAGAGCCCCCATGCGGCTCACTTCCTGGGAAAAGAAGGGCCTGTCCTGGGACAATTCTATGGAGCTGACCGTACTCTAGACATGCATCAAAAGCATGAAGGACAAGAACATCAAGCTTGTCAACGTGGTCCAGGTCATGCTCGTTCGCCGGATCCTTCCCTGCCAAAGGCAGGCATTCAATCTCTGGGAATTCGTCCCGGCCGAACACCAGACGCTCTGGAAGCTCTACGACATGATGCATAAAGTCGCATGGAAGGTGTTGTTCAAGGCCTATGAAGTACCTCCTTCCACATCCGAGGACTGCGGGCTTCACGCCGTGCGGGCTCCTAGTCAGGTGAGCTCTCAGACTACCACCGGACCCGGTTCTTCCCAATATATCCATGGGAGAGCTTTAAGTAGTTATACATATTTGCTTCAGGATTATGTGGAGACAGCGGAGCAAGTTTACTGTCCGGCTCCACTGCTAGAAGGCCCAACTGATGCTCTCCTGACGGAGATGCTGGTCCTGGCACCATACAAGGTGCCGGAGAAGAAGGCCGAAAAGAAGGCCCTAGGGACCCGAAAGGGTATCCGGCGTAAGGTTATGCCAAAAGCCTCGTCCGAAGATGACGAGGCACACTCCTCCCACGAAGGGGAGGAGGAAGAAGAAGAAGACGCCCCATCCGAAAAGGATGAGGGGCACGGGTAGGCGGACCAGGGGGCCGGAAAAGGCCCTCGGCGTAAGGCCGTCATACCCCTGTCGTCTGATGATGACAAGACAGATTCCTCCTGCGGAGGTAGGGGAATCAAGAAGAAAATCCACCTCCCCGCACTGGGGGGAGAAGAAGAGAAAAGCCACCCCGGAGGGGGAGGCTGGGACGTCCAAGAAGGGGAAGGTGTCCCTTCTGGACTACTCCGCCATGGCCGCTCATAGTGAGGAGGGGTGGCTGCCCAGGGGGAAGCCCCCAGTGCGATCGTCAGTGTCCGCACTCCATCATAACTTCACTCTATAGCTTTTGTTTAATGCCGAACATATGTGCAGTCTGGCCAGGGCTCACCCCGAAGTGTCTTCCTCCGGGTCCCTGAGCGATTCGGAGATCAATTCGCTTCCGACAGCCACTACTCCTCAGCCCGCGGATGACACGGAGGTGTTGTCCCGAAGGCTCCCAGAGCATGGGGAGGTGACTCTGGAGACGCCCCGAGGCGGGATCCCAGACGTCGGACACGCGGGGTTCAAGATCCCCGCGGATCGTGTCGATGAGAGCCACACTAGGCCGGGCTCTCAGCCGCACACTGTCCCGGAATATTCAATAGTTCCGAACTCAGGCAGATAGCCCCTCGTTAGGGAGGGCAATCCGTCTGCATCGAGGACTTCCGTCGCGCCCGAGGCGCCGGATTGTCTGCTGGAAGCGCGGCGCGGCGCTTCCATGGATGAAGAGCACCGTACTCTTATGAGTGCGGTGATTCGGAAGGTTTCGTCCGCCAAGAGCGAACTAATCGAAGCTTGCACCAGCCTCCTAACAGGCTTTGAGGTAAGTAATAAAAGTCTGAGAAATTACCACCCGATAGGTAGTAGCCCCTGATACTCTGTGTGGTGTTCGGAAAGAAAAACCAAACAGAGGGTCAATAATAATCCGTAGGAGTCTAACGATAAATATTCGTGTGCATAAGCAAGCTGTGCTGCTTGTTGCTGCTGCTCGTACTGCCGAGGTTGCCGAACTGAAGCAGGACCTAGAGCAGGCGCGGGGAGAGCTCGGCCTCACGAAGAGGCAGCTCGAGGGGAATAAAGGTGAGCGATTCCCCGCTCGCATGTATTTAAAGATAGGCAAAATTGGCTAGTCTAACGCCAAAGCGTCGTGACTGTGTAATAGGGGCCACCGCCGAAGTGGCGTCCCTGAAGAAAGTGCTGTCCGAGGCCGAAGACAAAGCGGCCTTGGAATGCAAGGAGCGCGAAAAGCAAAGTGCTAGAGTGGGCGAGGTACAGCAAGAGCTCCGGGACCTCGGCAAGAAGTGCGAGTCCGTGGAGCATGATCTGAAGATGAAAGAGGCCGAGCTTGCGAAGGCCCTTGTGAATTTGAAAGACGCCAAGGCCGAAGCCGAGAAAGCACAGAAGGAGATCCAGGAGGCCAAAAAGATAGCAGCGGGTAAGAAGTTCTTTATGCAAAGCAAACATGTGCAGGAGGCGTTTGTTTTACTTACTCGAATTCGGAGCTCTCCAGGGGCATGCGCAGATCTGCCACGCAGCGTATCAGACGCTGCGGAGTTCTACTGTGCCCAGTAGGGGAGCTCAATGGAGAAGTTGTTCTGGTCCCAGTATGCCGGGGCTGAACATCTGATGCCTCTGAGTGACCAACTGAAGCAGTTGGTCGAACTCCACAGGGCGGCCGAACTGGCTATGAAAGGTTTCATAGTCTGGATTTGGCCTGGTGAGCTCTTGCCCACTAGCTACTTTGGCCTGATCAAGCGGATGGTGGAGGCCTGTCCGCGGCTTGAAGTGATCAAGCGATCCGTTTGCATTGAGGGTGCCCGCCGGGCCTTTGCCCGCGTCAAGGTGCATTGGGGCAAGCTGGATGTGGAGAAGCCGGTCAAGGACGGGCCGCCGGAGGGAAAGGCGCATCGCCATCCCGATATGTACTATGATGGCGTTATGAAGGGTGCTCGTCTCGTGGCCGATGAGTGTACCAAGGACACCATTTTTGAATGAATTCACTTCTGTCATGTTTGTAATTTAAAGACGAAGTTACTCGTGCTATGTAGTGCTTTTGTTATTTAAAATATTACCTTCTGTGCGGCTATTTATAAAACTCTGAAAGTAGGCCAGTCGTCAGCTTCCGCCCCCACGTAACTAGTACTGGGGTGTTCGTGGAAAACCCGAACACTCTTTATCCAAGTGTTTGGTCCCTTAAGGAGGTGTCCGGCACTGCGAACAAGGCAATCGGACTATACGGCTTTATAACTTTCACTTAGCCATAGAAGTCTACAATTTTAAATTTCGGCGAAGCCCCTAGAATTCGGAAGGCGGAACTGGGGCGCTGTACACGCCTAGATTGGATGAAGCCGATTCATCGCCTAAAGCGGAAAATCTTTAAGGATTTTAGGACCTCTCGAACAGCGACCAGCTCTCGCCACATCATGCCGGTCAGTTTTCGGCTTTCTCTACTGAGGTGCTCGTTCGGAAGAATCGGCACACAATCACAGTAGTTCTCCCTGCTCTACCTTAGCCGATATAACGGAACGTAAGGCACCAAAACAAGGGAGCCGGGCTATCCCAACTGTAGACCCAAGACATTATTCGGAGCTGATGCATATAGTGCTATAAGTTCGGGGTGCCGCACTGTTGAAAGTGTTCAGACTTTTACTTGCCATATTACGCGGCGCCATGAGAAGCCCCTGGCAAATAGACCGTACCAAGGTGTACGGATGCAATATCAAATAAACATTTATAAGTGTAAAAATTCTCAAATAAGAATAATAAGCCGACGCTATATATGATCTCCCATTAATGAATAATACATTTAAGCGTATGTTTACAATGGATGCCTTAAGCGGAGATAAATAGGACTGTTTGACATGTCCGATCCAGGGGCAGGCTGGGTACAGATAGATAAATCAAGTATAATGATCGTAAATAGATTCCACCTGGGTATTTCCTTCTGTGCACAACGTCTGTAGCGTCTGTGGATGTCTCTACCATGTAAGTCCGGCAATTCGGCTCTTCTGAGGATGCTACACTAGAGCGATGTCCTGAAAGGTAAGAGGGAAAGATTATGAAGGTATTTGGCGGTTACCCGTACTATTGTCTGAGTCGTTGATGCGCCTCCACCCATGCCCATGGTATCTCGAGTGCGTAATTATGTACGCGTGGCACGAATGCTGCTTTGATGGGGCTTGAGTGGAGGCCGGACTGCTAATCACACTCTTGGCGTTCCCGATGATCCTGTTGCAGGGTGCTCCGGACTCGCTTGATGGTGCTTGAGGTTGTCGTTGCTGGATTGGAGGTTTGCCAGAGGAGGCCGCATTGTACTTCTGCCGCGAGGGCTACGGTATGCTCTTCTGTACGGAGAGAGCGGTCCATGTTTCCATTTACTGTTATGACCCCGCACGGACCTGGCATCTTGAGCTTGAGGTATGCATAATGTGGTACCGCATTGAATCTAGCGAATGCGGTTCGTCCGAGCAGTGCGTGGTAACCACTACGGAAAGGGACGATATCGAACATTAACTCTTCACTCCGGAAGTTGTCCGGGGATCCGAAGACCACTTCCAATGTTATAGATCCCGTACAGCGGGCCTCTACTCCAGGAATGACACCTTTCAAGGTGGTTTTGGTTGGCTTGATCCTTGAAGGATCAATGTTCATTTTGCGCACTGTGTCCTGATAAAGCAGGTTCAGGCTGCTGCCGCCGTCCATAAGGACTCGCGTGAGATGGAATCCGTCGATGATCGGGTCCAAGACCAATGCAGCTGAGCCGCGGTGATGGATGCTAGTAGGATGATCTCTACGATCAAAGGTGATCGGACAAGCTGACCATGGGTTGAATTTGGGGGCGACTGGCTCCATCGCATAGACGTCCCGTAGTGCTCGCTTCCGTTCCCGCTTTGGGACATGAGTGGCGTATATCATATTGACCGTTTTCACCTGGGGGGAAATTTCTTTTGACCCCCCGTGTTCGGATGCCGGGGCTCTTCGTCGTCGTCGCTGTGCAGCCCCTTGTCCTTATTTCCAGCGTTTTTTCTGCCGGCCTATTTGAACACCCAACTGTCTCTATTGTTTTGGTTGGCTGGCTTGTCCGGGGTGCCATGAATTTTGCACGAGCTCTCCAGTATGCCGTCCAGACTGGACGGTCCCCGGTTATTTCTTTTGAACGGCTTTTTCCGCTGACCGGACTTAGATCTGTTGACAGTCGTGTCTTCAGCATTGTCACCGTTGTTCCATCTCTTATGTTTGTTACGCCGTGGCTTGCCATTAGTATCACGGCCGTCTGAAGTGCCGGAATATGGCGTGGTGCAGCTGCGGGCCAGCCAGCTGTCCTCACCCGCACAAAAGCGGGTCATTAGTGTTGTGAGAGCTGCCATGGACTTGGGTTTTTCTTGGCCGAGGTGTCGAGCAAGCCATTTGTCACGGATATTATGCTTAAAAGCCGTCAGGGCTTCGGCGTCTGGACAGTCGACTATTTGGTTCTTTGTAGTTAGGAACCGAGGCCAGAATTTTGTGGCTGACTCTTCGGGCTGTTGAGTAATGTGGCTCAGGTCATCAGCGTCCGGTGGTCACACATATGTGCCCTGGAAGTTGTCGAGGAATGCGTCTTCCAGGTTTTCCCAACTGCCAATGGAATTTGCGGGCAGGCTATTTAACCAGTGTCGGGCTGGTCCTTTGAGCTTAAGGGGAAGGTACTTGATGGCGTGTAGATCATCTCCACGGGCCATGTGAATGTGGAGAAGGAAACCTTCGATCCATACAGCGGGGTCTGTTGTGCCATCGTACAATTCGATGTTTACGGGTTTGAACCCTTCTGGGAATTCATGATCCATTACTTCGTCAGTGAAGCAGAGGGGGTGTGCGGCGCCTCTGTGCCGGGCTATGTGGCTACGCAGCTCGAATTGGTCTGGGTTGCTGTGTTCGGCCCGACCGGACTTGTTGATGATGTATCCGGCACGACGGTCATCCTCGCGCGCTGGGGCGCGCCCCCGCGATCCGTAGATCGATCTTGGTTGTCCTGCTTTGTTTTCCAGAATATCTTGCAGGTCTTGCCTGTTGCCCTGGGCCGTAGTGTATTGGCGTGGGGGTGCAGGCTGGTATTCGGGCTGATATCCCGTTTTATACCGGCCACGGGGTGGCCGGTCAGCCATTTGGCGTTCGAGTCCATATTCCTCGGCTGCCAGGACTTCAGTCCATCTATTTGTGAGCAGGTCTTGATCATCTTGGAGTTGCTGCTGCTTCTTCTTCAGTCTCCTCGCAGTGGCTATAAGCCTACGCTTGAAGCGCTCCTGCTCCATGGGGTCCTCAGGCACGCCGAATTCGTCGTCGCCGAGGCTAATCTCGTCTTCGGAGGGGGGGCATGTAGTTATCCTCCTCTGGGTATGTGTCTGTCGCCTGTTCTTCTGGGCTAACCTGCTCATCTTCTTGTTCGGCCTGCTCGAAGGCGGGCTGGTCAGGGTCATATTCTTCTTCGGCGCCATCCGGATTACTTTCGTCTCCGGGGCCGGTATTGCTGTGGCGGGGCTTGGACCGGAGCCGACGACGCCCATGCTTTGCTTTTCTTCCCGAGGGGTTATCCTCCGTTGCCTCATCCCCATTAGTTTCCTTCGGAGTGTCCACCATATATATATCGTATGAGCCATCCTCCGTTGCCGTCCGCTGCCCTGTGAGCGGTGGCTCCTGTACTTCTCCTGCATCGTCGTCCATACCGTCAATGTCTTCGGAGTCGGAGTCATGCACGTCGGTTAAATCATCGATCGTGGCTATGAAGTGGGTGGTGGGTGGGCAGCGAATTCCTTCGTCGCCTGCCTCCCACTCGAGCCGGACATAGTTCGGTCGGGAGCTTCCTGACAGAGAGAGAGACTTTAATGAGTTCAGCATGTCGCCGAAGGGCAAGTATTGAAAGATGTCCGCAGCGGTGAACTCCATTACCGGAGCCCAACCAGGCTCGGCGAGCTCGGGAATGCGCAGACTGGATCCTACAACCGGATACAAATCTGGAGGTCCGGAATCACAGGCTTCCTCAGAAGCGAGGCCTGTGTTCGGCTCCATCGCCGATGAGGGTACGGCCTGCGGGGCGGAGTCCATCCCTCCATCCCTAGGCAACGCAGCCTGCTCTCGATTTGAGTTCGGGGCTGCTGCAGGGGTGACATCCGAGCATTGTCCGACAGCAGGTCCAGGCCATGGTCGTCGTGACTGTCCGGTGCTCTTGGCGCGGGCCCGAACCCGTCGAAGATCAAGTCTCCGTGGATATCCGCCATGTAGTTTAGGTTTCCGAACCTGATTTGATGGCCAGGGGCGTAGCTGTCGATCTGCTCCAGATGGCCAAGCGAATTGGCCCGCAGTGCGAAGCCGCCGAACACGAAGACCTGTCCGGGGAGGAAAGTCT
This sequence comes from Triticum aestivum, assembly GCF_018294505.1. Classification (NCBI taxonomy): domain Eukaryota; kingdom Viridiplantae; phylum Streptophyta; class Magnoliopsida; order Poales; family Poaceae; genus Triticum; species Triticum aestivum. Next base: position 291,963,766 of record NC_057801.1, read on the forward strand.
CACCCTGGACCGTGTCGCTGACGATGATTGAAGGAGCCATCGAGCCTTGTGGCGACGTCACAGAGGAACTCTCAATGAAAGCACCAATGTCGGTGTCAAAACCGGCGGATCTCGGGTTGGGGGTCCCGATCTGTGCATCAAGGATAATGGTAACAGGAAGCAAGGGACACAGATGTTTATCCAGGTTCGGGCCCTCTCGATGGAGGTAAAACCCTACTTCCTGCTTGATTAATATTGAAGATATGGGTAGTACAAGAGTAGATCTACCACGAGATCATACAGGCTAAACCCTAAGAGCTAGCCTGTGATGGTATGATTGTAATTGTGATCGGCCTTCTAAGGACCAACCTCTCTGGTTTATATAGACACCGGAGAGGGCTAGGGTTTACATGGAGTCGGTTACAAGGAAGAAAATATAATATCCGGATCGCCAAGCTTGCCTTCCACGCAAAGGAGTGTCCCATCCGGACACGGGCCGAAGTCTTGAGTCTTGTATCTTCACGCTTCAATAGTCCGGACGTTGTATACAGTCTGGCTGTCCGGATACCCCGTAATCCAGGACTCCCTTAATGACCATTACCCTGGATCCCACTACTATCTTTGCTATGCTAGTTGTCTCGATGCTATCACTATGTCATGCTACCCACCACTTGTTTATCAAGTCTCCCTATATGCCATGAACAGTCTCTAACTTTTTCCATCATCCTAGCAGTCGTTGTTTGGCTATGTTACCGCTTTGCTCAGCCCCTCTTATAGTGTTGCAAGTTGCAGGTGCAGTTGCAGGTTGTTCCATGCTGGGACATGGATATCTTGGGATATCACAATATCTCTTATTTAATTAATGCATCTATATACTTGGTAAAGGGTGGAAGGCTCGGCCTTACGCCTAGTGTTTTGTTCCACTCTTGCCGCCCTAGTTTCCCTCATACTGGTGGTATGTTCCTTTGTTTTGCGTCCCTTACATGATGAGGGTTCATGGGACCCTCTTGACAGTTCGCTTTGAATAAAACTCTTCCAGCAAGGCCCAACATTGGTTTTACCATTTGCCTAATAACAACTAAAACATACATAGGGATAGGCTAGCACCCGAGGACTCTTAATCAACCCCCCGGGCCAGTGCTCCTCTGAGTGTTGGTCCAAACTAGAGCATCGTTCGGGACCGCCCCTAGGAAACTTGGGGTATTTGGCTCCTGTACGCTTTGCTCATTCGGTGTGCCCTGAGAACGAGATACGTGCGGGGATTTGTCGGCACATCGGGCGGTCTTGCTGGTTTTGTTTTACCATTGTCGAAATGTCTTGTGCACCGGGATCCCGAGTTTGATCGGATGTCACGTGATGGAGGATTGTCTCCGCGGATCGTGAGCTTGTCATGGGATAAGTTGGGACACCCCTGCAGGGTTTAAACTTTCGAGAGCCATGCCCGCGGTTATGTGGCAGATGGGAGTTTTTAATATCCGGTTGTAGAGAACCGGACACCAGACTCGATTTAAAATACACCAAGCATGTGTGTAACTGTGATGGTCTATTTTCACATGAGTTTGAGAAGAGAACACGGTGGGGTTATGTTTGAACGTAAGTAGTTCAGGATCACTTCTTGATCATTACTAGTTGCGACCGTTTGCGTAGCTTCTCATCTTATTCTTGTACTCATAAGTTAGCCACCATACAATGCTTAGTCGCTTGCTGCAACCTCACCACTTATCCATTCCAAACCCATTAAGCTTTGCTAGTCTTGAAACCCTTGGTAATGGGATTGTTGAGTCCTCGTGGCTCACAGATTACTACAACAAGTGTTGCAGGTACAGGTAATGCGATGATCTGACGCGAGTGCGATGCTTGCTTGTTTGGAGTTCTTCTTCTGCATCTTCGATCAAGAGATTTAGGTTCCAGGTCGGACCCTGGGATAGCAGGGTGGATGTCGCTCTTCTATTTCGTTTAATTTCATCCGTAGTCGGATCCTTCTCTTCTATTTGATGAATGCTAGGTATTGATGTATTTTTGTATGAATGTTGTAACTTGTGGCGAGTGTAAGCCTTTATCCTGTATTCTCATCTATTCAGTACATGGTATGTTGTAATTGTAATGACATCCACCTTGCTATGCGCTCGAAATGCGATTGTGCCTAATCATGGATTCATCACGTGATTGGGATAGAATCGCATCTTGGGCGCGACACCGTTGGCCCATTCACTATGCACAAATAGGGGCTGGATGTCCGGGCCCTTGTTGTTGGGCTAGACGTCTGGTGTCAGTGCAACAAACCATGGTCTGTTGCCTAGACTGTGCACAGGTCTAAGGATAAGGTTGCAGCATCCAAGACGAAGACCAAGCATAAGAGATCAACTCTTTGAAGAATTAGAATGCAGATCAAGAAGACCAAGTCAAGCTAGAGGAGCAAGATGTTGCTAAGGGCAAAACCTCCCTTGCCGGGCTAGAGAGCCTGGTGAGGGCAAGGTTGCCCCGGAGACAAGACAACATACCGCCCCGACAGGCTTGCTGGGCATAGCAAGGGCGGATTACCCCGCCAAGGCTTCACCGCTCTACCTCACCACAACGCAAGTCATCGATCGGTGCGGTGTCTAGCCCCCAATTGACTAAGTGGTTGTTTCCTGCCACATGGCGGCCACTTCCTACAGAAAACACCTCCAAATGACACCCGTCCTGAGACATGTCAAGCAAGCAGGCGCGAAGCTGGCAAAATTAGCCCGGCAAGGCTTGCCGGGCATGCTATGATGTGACACTAAGCAATGCATTTAATGCGCTCTATCCGCCTGCAGAATCATGTATGATAGGTATGATAGCTCGTTTGCTATCTAATTAGTACACAAAGACTGATTTGCCATTGTGGTGACCCCTTTCTCTATAAAAGGAGGCCCATGGCAACCTTAGAAAGGGTGGGGAGCTTTGGCCATTCGGATCCCTGTACACTCATACAAATAGCTGCTCTTTCCCCGAGGCAACCCGGCCGGGCAAGAGCACTGCATCTTCCACCACAGTCCACCATCAATCCACCAAAGCATGAGTAGGGTTTTACGCCTCGCAGTGGCCCGAACCTGGGTAAAACTGCCCGTGTGATCTCTGCCATGCTGTGTTGTGCTTCTTCTCTCTTTGTGCAACGTGTCTATCCCCGTGCCGAACCAAAAGGGGCTCACGGCCCCATAGGTGGTCGTGGTTTCCCACGACATCTTTGGCGCGCCAGGTAGGTGTAGCACCCAAGATGCGACTCACAATCACATTTCGAGCGCATATCAAGGTGGATATCAATACAACATACAATGTACTGAATAGATGATAGTACCAGATAAAGGCTTACACTTGCCACAAGCTACAACATCAATACAACAATACATCAATACATAGCAATCATCATATAGAAGAGCAGGATCCGACTACGGATGAAATCAAGCGAAAGAGAAGAACGACATCCACCCTGCTTTCCCAGGCTCCCGACCCGGAACCTATATCCCTTGATCAAAGAAGATGCAAAAGAAGAACTCCAAAGAAGCAAGCATTGCACTCGTGTCAGATCATCGCATTACCTGTACCTGCAACTGTTGTTGTAGTAATCTATGAGCCACAAGGACTCAGCAATCCCATTACCATGGGTATCAAGACTAGCAAAGCTTAATGGGTAAGGAATGGATAAGTGGTGAGGTTGCAGCAAGCGACTAAGCATTTTATGGTGGCTAACTTACGAGTACAAGAGAAAGAAGAGCAACTACGCATGACGGTCACAAACTAGTAATGATTAATAAGTGATCCTGAACTACTTACGATTCAATCATAACCCCACCGTGTTATTTTCCGAACTTGCTCGAAAAGAGACAGTCACGGTTACACACGCGGTTGGTGTATTTTATTTTGGATCTGGTGTCCAGTTCACTCGACCAGATATTAAAAACTCCCATCTGCCAAATAACTGTGGGCATGACTTTTGAAAGATTAAACCCTGCAAGGGTGTCCCAACTTGGCCCACGACAAGCTCTCACAATCAATGGAGAAAAATCCTCCACCAGAAACAACCCAATCAAGCTCGGAATCCCGATTCACAAGACATTTTGACAATGGCAAAACAAAACCAGCAAGACCTCCCAACGTGCTGACACCCTAATAGTAGCAGCGCGTATCTCGTCTTAGGCTATGATCGAATGGGACAAACTAAGAGTAAAACCAGACCTCAAGTTTCCTCGTGGTGGCCCCGCAGGTTGCCCGGTTAGGACCAACACTCATGAGGAGCATTGCCATGAGGAACACTCATGAGGAGCTAGCCGGTCCCTATGAAAGTTTAGTTGTTATTAAGCAAATGGTAAAACCAATGTTGGGCCTTGCTGGAAGAGTTTTATTCAAAGCGAACTATCAAGGGGGCCCATAAACCCAGACCATGTTAGGAACGCAAAATCAAGGAACATAACACCGGTATGATAGAAACTAGGACGGCAAGAGTGGAACAAAACACCAGGCAAAAGGCCAAGCCTTCCACCCTTTACCAAGGTTATATGTGCATTAATTAAATAAGAGATATTGTGATATCACATGATATCCATGTCCCACATGGAACAACCTGCAACTGCACCTGCAACTAGCAATGCTATAAGAAGGGCTGAGCATGCGGTAACATAGCCAAACAACGGTTTGCTAGGATGGTGAAAAATGTTAGAGGCTATCATGGCAAATTGGAAGGCTCGATAAACAAGTGGTAGGTAGCACGACATAGCGATAACATCGAGACAACTAGCAAAGCAAAGATAGTAGTGGTATCCAGGGTAACAGTCATCTTGCCTGAAATCCCGCTAGGAAGAAGACCGAGTCTATGAAGTATACGAACGGGAGTAGTCGAAGGAATCCTCACAATCGCAACATTACAGAACTAAGAAGCAATAGTGGAAAGAAGCAAACAACATGGTAAGCCAAAAGGCATAAACATGGCATGATGCACAATCAAATATGATGCATGTCCGGTTTAAAGATGCATGGCATGGCAAAGTGCAACAAATAATACTACAAATTAAGTGGGTGTCAATATGCAACGAGTTGCATCCACATTCGAATTATTTAGTTCGCTCTCATTTATGTGCCCAACAATATTAAATGTTGTTAAACATGGCAAGAGGTGAAGCATAAGTAAACTAACTATTTAGGCAAGTTTAAATGAGGCCAGAACAACAAACAACAATTCTGGTAAATCCCAACATGTCATTTAGCAATTTTAATGCAAACAACAATTTCAAACATTTTAAATGTTGTTATCATGATGTGAATGACATATTCAAGTTATATGCAATTTTATGAAAAGTTAGGATGAAGATGATATGGGGCCGTGGTGGGAAGAAAGGGTGCCATGGCGACGAATCCAAAAATGATGCCACGGCAATATTTCGGTAGCTCATGGAGATACCGGTGCAAAAGAGAGTGTGATGGTAGCGTGTCATGCAGGATGGTGTGGGATCCCGGTTATCGGGTTCCCACATGATGGTGGCATGGCAAAAGAGGGACCTACAATGACAACTCGAACACGGTGCAAACACGAGCATCTCATACAACACCCATGCATTCATCCACGAGCGGTGACTCGGGGTTATACCTTCAAAGCATGCATTCGGGACGGATTAAGTTCGTTGAGGGAAGTAGTGGTACATGACGACGGTAGAGGTACTCGCGATATTTGCGACCATAGTGGTACATGTTTCCTAGACGTTCGAGTCATCGGTAGAGGAACTTGGCGGTTCCTGTAGTTAAACTTGGCGCATCTGAAGGGTACTTGGCGAATCCCCGTAGTCGTACATGGGTCGTAGAGGAACTTGGCATCCACGAGTGTTGCAGCTGATGTCTTCACGTCAATGGGAAAAGGCAGCAACGGATGTAGCTTGGGCCAGGAGGCGGAGCAAAGCAGGCGGCCGGAGATGGCAGATCGTCAGCAGGCAGAGAGGACTGGCGGGAGGAGGTAGGCGAGGTGGCTGTCCATGCAGCGTCGGGCAGGGCTCGAGCTCGAACTCGAGGCAGAGGGCAACGAGGCACGACAATAAAGGGGATGTCGATGTCGCGGAACGGTGGCGTGGGACAGGAGGTCGGGCTATGAGGCAGGAGGTTGGTGGCGGCACCATGCAACGGTGCATGGTGGTGGTGGTGGATTCGGGCCGGCTCGATCCGCCCGGATCCGGCGGTTAAGGTCGGGGACGAGGCCGGACGCGAGGACGAGGCGGGTCAACAGGGCGACGCGGTCCATGAGATGGTGCAGGGCGGCGGCCTGGTTCTGCGATGACTGGTGGCGAATGACGGAGGGGCGGTGCTCCAACGGCCTAGGACGTCTCTGGGTGGCAACGCACAGGAGGGGAAGGGGGAGATTGAGGAGAGGGGCTCCTCTAGCGCGCGAGGTAGATGAGTGGGGATCGGGCAGAGGGGTGGCTTACCTCTGTGCATGACGGCACACAGGAAAGGAGAGGCATCGATAGGATTGGGAGAGGACGTGGTGAGGGGTTAGGGTTAGATGGGCACCAGTTGGGCCTAGGTGGGCCAGCGCTGCAGGCTAGGCCAAGCTGCGGTAGCTGGGAGGTCCAGTTGGGCTGGATCTCTTCTCTCTCCCTCTAATATTCTCTATTTCAAAGAAACAGAAACTTAGAAATGATGTCAAGAGAGATCGGAGTAGAGTTTGGGCATGGAGTTAATTTTCTCAGACTTACAAAAATGAGCTTAATCCAAGAAAATAAGAGTGGGCATGGATGCAAGGTTTAGATTCAAACACATTTGACTTCAATTCAAATGTGTGAATAGGGAGTGGGGGTTTGGAAGGTCCAAAAAAGTTGATATTTTTGGTGGAGCTTTGATAAATGGAGAAAGAATTATCGACAAGGTTTGGAGGTCAACTCGAAGCACAAAGGCATGGGATTTATTTGCACGTGTGTTATGGTCAATCCCAAATTAATGGAATATTTTATAATAGCTCCCTAAATATTGAGAGGATATATTATAAAGAGATATCACCATGTGAATTCCCTCGATTTAAATGGACCGAAGATCCATACAGTTTACTTATGTGAGTTTAAGTTAGTTTGCGAAATTGATGGCATGATGACATGATGCAATGCAAATGATGCTATGAAGATTGCAACGGATAAATAAGTCACACGGTGAAACTAAGAATCCATGGAATGCATCTGGAGCGTCGGTCTTGGGTCGTTACAACTCTCCTCCACTTACATGAGATCTCGCCCCGAGATCTAGGAATGGCAAACAGAAGAGGAATAGAAGAGGTAAAACTAAGTTGCTTGTTCGACAGACGAGTGAAACCTCGAGCCTTGAGAGGTTGCAAAGACATGAAAAGAACACAAGGGACAAGAAAGAATTGAAACCACACAGGTTTAAACGAGATAGAAAACGAGTGAGAAGGAAAGAATTTGGATGGAACTCCGGTAGAAACGAGAGGCAAGAATTAATAAGATGAAAAGAACTTGAGTAGAGGCACCACACCACTTAAATGAATAAGCAAGGAAAAGAACATGATCTTGACAAAACGAGATGATACTTGACGAGAGAAATAACACAATGCCTCCGGAACAAAAGAAAGAATGGAATGAAAATAACAGAGAAGACAACAACATATTCTACCACAAGCGATCTTGAAAGAGCATCCTTAGGAGAAAAGGCTTGAACGGAGTTGTTGACGAATCAAAAATCAAAATAATAAGCTTGTTGTGGGCTTATGGACAACATCTCAAAACTTGAGGTGAAATTCTACCACTACCGAATGATTGACTAGTTGAGAGGAACGAAGATACAAAACTCCACTCCAAAAGATAACGGAGAATGAATTGCACTTCGAAATGCAAGAAGAAGAATACTTGAGCTCCTCCAACAAAATCTTGAAGAACACTTCAAGAATGGATTAAATCTTTAATGAACCACTCTGTTAAGCCTTTGTGAGAGCTCCGATAATAAAAGAAAGATGAAACGAAAGGAAAGTTGAAAAGAACAAGATGAATCCTTGCAATGATCTAGATGGAGCTTCGTGACGACACAACCGATAAAACATGGAACTCCCGAAAACAAAAGATGAATGGCTTATAACCAAGAATTTATTCATCATGAAAAAACTCTGGAAGAATGAATTAAATCATCCCGAGGAAACGAGAGTAGTAATTATTCCATGCTTACCCTTCAGCAACTTAACTTGATGACAAGCAACAGATAAGCTTGCTACTTATTCTTCTTGAAAAGATTGAAGAGAGATATAGCGCAAACTTGAAGAAGTCTTTGACGAATCATCGGTAGGATTGAAAATGAATGAATCACCGGAAAGAATTAGAAAGTGAATGAAGATACCTGAGGGAATTTAGATACAGAGCACGAAGAGATCACGAGCTGACTAGAGAATACTTGGACAAACCACCGGAAAAAGATGGAGAAGAACGAAGAGGCATGAATTGAGAAGAATTGCGGAAATGAAGTTGAAAGATGAGAATGAAGAAATCTTCTGAAATGATGGCCTTTGTTTGATCAAGAAACAAAACAACTCCTAAAATGCTCCGGATGGGTACGAAAAGAATTCTCACAATCGAAAACAGATATGAGGTCGGTATCAAGCTTGAAGTACGAATCTTCAAGAGAATGGACAAGGATTTAAGAGAAACTCTCCTTCGGTCTTCAAAATCCGAGAATGATGATCAGAAACACCACCATGAATTGTTGAGGCACTCCGGAATGAAGAATATAAAGGTTGAACCAACGATGAAAATAATTTGAAAGATCTTGGAGAAAGAATATGACTGATGATAATTCATTCTTACGTCAAACTTTGAAAGAATTTGAGAATCGCTCCTGGTAAATTAGAAGAGTCAAATAAGATCCTGGGAAAAGATCTATGGGTTAGGGACCACTCAAAGAAACTCCGTTGAATGATTTTTAAAGAAAGATTGCACCGGTTGATAAATGGCTTGAATGAGATAACAACCTCAAATAGTTTGAATTGATCTAGAACAGAAACACGAATCTTCTGAGATATAATCAGCACTCCGGATATGAATAGACAAAGGTGAATGATTAAGAGGTCCACCAGCATGACAAAGCATTTGAAAGGAGGAAAGAGATATGATGAACATTGAAAGCTTGATTGAATCCACCGGAAAATAGTATGAGAATGAAGAATGATGAACTTGAAGCTTCCTTAGGATCTTCATGAGAATCACCGGGTACGAACATGGAGGAAAAGAATGAAGAGATTTCACATGAATTAAATGGATACTTGATTAAGAAATTTGAGTCCTTGAAGAAGAGGGTGGGATGGTAGAAAAAACAAATGCAACTTGGGACGGGCAAAACGAACAAATCCTCAGGCTTCTCAACGGTGCCCGTATGGAATAACTTGAAGATAAGTGCACCGGTTAAAAAGGATTGACATGACAATCTCAATGATCCAGAAGGATCAGCATTCACATCGAAATATGAGAACACCGCTTAGGAAAGGTATGGAATCAACACTTGACATCGAAGCAACTCGAATACCACAATTCAAAAGAAAACAAAGGATTTGGCTTGCAGAATAAGCCGCAAACAAATACATAACCCCTCATGCATTTGTCGGAAGGATAAACCTAGGTAACTACTTGAATTCCCACCTGAGAACTCTTGAAACTTCTTGGTTATGCAATCTGGTCCCACGGCTACACGGAGCAAAAATAATCACACAACTCCTAGCAGAATTCTACGCTCCAATGTTCCAAATGCATTCAACACATAACCCAGAAATCTTGCAAACTCGTGTAACTTAGACCTTCGAACACACAATGATACTAGTCATGGAAGATCATCCATGCCATCTCCTCCAGTACTGGGGATAAGTCACGTCACTATTTACCACCATGAAAAGTATGGGAGCGTTTCGATGTCGGCATCCTCTGGTATTCCGAAACTGAAACGATAGCACTATGACGAAAACACCTTGGAGCTCAACTCCCCGGGTCCAATCCATACAATCTGGAGGCACCAAGACAGAATTCCTGTCACATCGATATCGCAACGATTCCAACAATACCCGCGTGATCCAAAAAAAATTGAGTGAAAAAGGGGAAGAGTAATAGAAAAAAACACCTACGTCACGATTCCTCACCAGAGAGGCGATGGGGATGAGGAGTGAAAAGAATTCCTACTCTCTGAATATAACTAGACTCAAAATAGTTTCTTCTAGACTCAACAATGGCAGTGTTTCAATCAATCAAGGGGGCTCCTAAGGTCGGTAAGGCTCTGATACCAACTTGTAGCGCCCAAGATGCGATTCTATCCAAATCACGTGATGAATTCATGGTTGGGGCACAATCGCAGTTCAAGCGCATAGCAAGGTGGATATCATTACAACATACCATGTACTGAATAGATAAGAGTACCAGATAAAGGCTTACACTCGCCACAAGCTACAGCATTAAGACAACAATACATCAATACATAGCAATCATCATACAGAAGAGCAGGATCCGACTACGGATGAAATCAAACGAAAAGGAAGATTGACATCCACCCTGCTAGCCCAGGCTCCCGACATGGAACCTATATCCCTTGATCGAAGAAGAAGCATAAGAAGAACTCCGAACAAGCAAACATCGCACTCACGTTAAACAATCACATTACCTGTACCTGCAACTATTGTAGTAATCTGTGAGCCACGAGGACTCAGCAAACCCATTACCATGGGTATTAAGACTAGCAAAGCTTAATGGGTAAGGAATGTATAAGTGGTGAGGTTGCAGCAAGCGACTAAGCATTGTATTGTGGCTAACTTACGAGTACAAGAGAAAGAAGAGCAACTACGCATGACAATCGCAAACTAGTAATATTCGATAAGTGATCCTGAACTACTTACAATTCAATCGAAACCCGACTGTGTTCTCTTCTCGAACTTGCTCGAAAAGAGATAGTCACCGTTACACATGCGGTTGGTGTATTTTATTTCGGATCTGGTGTCAAGTTCACTACAACCGGATATTTAAAACTCACATATGCAACATAAACGTGATGACCCACAAGTGTAGGGGATCTATCGTAGTCCTTTCGATAAGTAAGAGTGTCGAGCCCAACGAGGAGCAAAATGAAATGGTACGCGGTATTCAGTAAGGTTTTCTCTGCAAGCACTGAAATTATAGGTAATAGATAGTTTTGTGATAAGATAAATAGTAACGAGTAACAAGTAAATAAAGTAAATAAAGTGCAGCAAGGTGGCCCAATCCTTTATGTAGCAAAGGATAAGCCTGGACAATTTCTAATAATGAGAAAGGAGCTCCCGATGACAGATGGAATTATCTTCAAGCTAGTTTTCATCACGTTCATATGATTCGCGTTCGGTACTTTGATAATTTGATATGTGGGTGGACCGGTGCTTGGGTACTGCCTTACATGGACAAGCATCCCACTTATGATTAACCCCTATTGCAAGCGTCCGCAACTACAAAAGAAGTATTAAGGTAAACCTAACCACAACATTAAACATATGGATCCAAATCAGCCCCTAACGAAGCAACGCATAAACTAGGGTTTAAGCTTCTGTCACTCTAGCAACCCATCATCTACTTATTACTTCCCAATGCCTTCCTCTAGGCCCAAATAATGGTGAAGTGTCATGTAGTCGACGTTCACATAACACCACTAGAGGAAAAGACAACATACATCTCATCAAAATATCGAACGAATACCAAATTCACATGACTACTAATAGCAAGACTTCACCCATGTCCTCAGGAACAAACGTAACTACTCACAAAGCATATTCATGTTCATAATCAGAGGAGTAATAATATGCATTAAGGATCTGAACATATGATCTTCCACCAAGTAAACCAATTAGCATCAACTACAAGGAGTAATCAACACTACTAGCAACCCACAGGTACCAATTTGTGGTTTTGATACAAGATTGGATACAAGAGATGAACTAGGGTTTTGAGAGGAGATGGTGCTGGTGAAGATGTTGATGGAGATTGACCCCCTCCCGATGAGAGGATCGTTGGTGATGACGTTGGTGATGATTTCCCCCTCCCGGAGGGAAGTGTCCCCGGCAGAACAGCTCCTCGGAGCCCTAGATTGGTTCCGCCAAGGTTCCGCCTCGTGGCGGCGGAGTTTCGTCCCGTAATCTTGCCCATGATTTTTTCCAGGGTAAAAGCCTCATATAGCAGAAGATGGACACCGGGGGCCCACCAGGGGGCCCAGGAGACAGGGGCGCGCCCAGTAGGGGGGGCGCCCCCCACCCTCCTGGACAGGGTGTGGGCCCCCTGATGTATTTCTTCGCTCAATAATTCTTATTAATTCCAAAAACAGGTTTCGTGGAGTTTCAGGATTTTTGGAGCAGTGCAGAATAGGTTTCCAATGTTTGCTCCTTTTCCAGCCAGAATTCCAGCTGCCGGCATTCCCCCTCTTCATGGTAAACCTTGTAAAATAAGAGAGAATAGCCATAAGTATTGAGATATAATGTGTAATAACAGCCCATAATGCAATAAATATTGATATAAAAGCATGATGCAAAATGGACGTATCAACTCCCCCAAGCTTAGACCTCGCTTGTCCTCAAGCGGAAGCCGATATCGAAAAATATGTCCACATGTTTAGAGATAGAGGTGTCGATAAAAAAATACGGACATGAGGGCATCATGATCATTCTTATAATAGCAAAATATATAGGTTTTATCATATGATTTCCTATGCTCAAGTAACAATCAATTCACAATGTCAAGTATGGTTCAAAAACTTCATTGAGAACTAACAAACTATAATCTCAGTCATTGAAGCAATTGCAATTTATCATAACATCAGAAAGAGTCAACAATAGAGCTTTTCAGCAAGTTCACATACTCAACTATCTTGTAGTCTTCTACAATTGCTAACACTCACGCAATACTTGTGGTTATGGAGTTTCAGCCGGACACTGAGAAAGATAGGGGCTTATTGTGTTGCCTCCCAACGTATTCACCTTTAGGTGATGTCAACAATAATAGCCCATGCTAACTTACATCCAATTGGATATATATATCATGATCTTTCAAACACGAGGAGCTTGCCAAAGGATAAAATGAAAAAGGGAAAGGTGAGGATCACCTTGACTCAAGCATAAAGTAAAAACATAAAGTAAAAGATAGGCCCTTCGCAGAGGGAAGCAGAGGTTGTCATGTGCGTTTAGGGTTGGATGCACAAAATCTTAATGCAAAAGAACGTCACTTTATATTGCCCCTTGTATGTGGACCTTTATTATGCAGTCCGTCGCTTTTATTACTTCCACAACAAGATCGTACAAAGCTTATTTTCTCTGCACTAATAAGTCATACATATTTAGATAGCAATTTTTATTGCTGCAACATGACAACTTACTTGAAGGATCTTACTCAATCCATAGGTAGGTATGGTGGACTCTCATGGCAAAACTGGGTTTAAGGATATTTGGAAGCACAAGTAGTATCTCTACTTGGTGCAAGGAATTTGGCTAGCATGAGGGGGAAAGGCAAGCTCAACATGTTTGGAAGGTCAATGACAATATACTTTAACTGAGATGTGAGAAAACATAAACCATTACGTTGTCTTCCTTGTCCAACGTCAACTCTTTTAGCATGTCATACTTAATGAGTGCTCCCAATCATAAAAGGTGTCCAAGATAATATATTTATATGTGAACCTCTCTTTCCTTATCACTTCCTATTAATTGCAACGATGACCAAAACTACGTTTATCAACTCTCAACAACTTTTATGTCTCATACTTTCTATGTGTGAAGTCATCACTAACCATAAGATCAATATGAACTCTTTTATTCTTTCTACTTTCTCAAGATCATAGCAACATAGCAAAGCCCTTGACTCAACACTAATCTTTATTATAGATAGCTCACGGACTCGATTACAAAAAGAGATCACAAAGCAAAACTCAAAACTACTTGATATCAAAACTTCAATCTACTAGATCAAGATACTACTAAAAGGATCGAACTAAATAAAACAGTAAAGATAGGAGTGTGATGGTGATACGATACCGGGGCACCTCCCCCAAGCTTGGCAGTTGCCAAGGGGAGTGCCCATACCCATGTGATTATGTCTCCTTCTTCACGGTTGGTGTTATGATCTTCTTGGCGATGATGCCCTTCAGGATACGGTTCTCCTCCTCGAGCTTATTGACTTGTTGTTTGAGGTCCATAATTTCTTTACGGAGCTTGCCCGTAACGGCCAAAGCTCCCTTTACCCAAGGATGCTGCATAGCTTCTGGAGAACAAGTGAAGCTTTTCTTTTTCATATTTTCATAAGAAAGAAATCTAAAGTTGGAAGGGATGACCGAAGCTGAAGTAGCCAGGCTAGGTAGTTCCCCCATCATGAATTCTGCTTGGAGATGAGAGGTAACTTCTTGATCTTCCTCCATGGCATCTATCCTTTTCAAGTAAGCCTCCATCTCATCCTCCGTTGATGGTCCAAAGTGATAAGCATCGCTATTTGCTCCTGGACCTGGTGTTGGGTGAGACACCCGACTCTCCCCGACTGAATCTTGAGAAGACATCTTGCTTTTAATCTGCAACAGGAACAACTCGAAACGAAAACAGAGGATATTTGCGTGGTACGGTGGTCAAAACCTTTGGGAGTATATATAATGAATTTTTACTGACCAAAATATGTAACGTGCAAGAAAACGGAGTCCGGGAGGCACACGAGGTGCCCACGAGACAGGGGTGCGCGCCCAGTAAGGGTGGGCGCGCCCTCCACTCTCGTGGGGGCCTCGTGTCCCTTTTAGACTACTTCTTTCTTCCTAAAATTCTTAAATATTCCAAAACTGATAAAAATTGCCATTGGAGTTGTTTTGGAGTCGGTTTACTTACCGTACCACATACATATTCCTTTTCGGAGTTTGGAACATTCTGGAAAGTGTCCCTTATGTATTCCTCCGGGGTTACGGTTTCAATAATATTAGTTTCAACATTGATCGGATTACCTGAAATATAATGTTTAATTCTTTGACTGTTTACCACCCTCGGACTTGTGCCTTCGAAGTTGTTGATTTTTATGGCACCAGAACGATAGACCTCCTCGATAACGTAAGGACCTTCCCATTTAGAGAGAAGTTTTCCTGCAAAAAATCTTAAACGAGAGTTGAATAATAACACATAATCTCCTACGTTAAACTCACGCTTTTGTATCCTTTTGTCATGCCAGCGTTTGACTTTTTCTTTGAATAGCTTGGCATTCTCATAGGCTTGGGTTCTCCATTCATCAAGTGAGCTAATATCAAACAACCTCTTCTCACCGGCAAGTTTGAAGTCATAGTTGAGCTCTTTAATAGCCCAATATGCTTTATGTTCAAGTTCAAGAGGTAAATGACACGCTTTTCCATAAACCATCTTATAAGGAGACATACCCATAGGATTTTTGTATGCAGTTCTATAGGCCCATAATGCATCATCAAGTTTTTTGGACCAATTCTTTCTAGATCTATTCACAGTCTTTTGCAAAATTAATTTGAGCTCTCTATTGCTCAACTCTACTTGACCACTAGACTGCGGATGATAAGGAGATGCGATTCTATGATTAACATCATACTTAGCAAGCATCTTACGGAAAGCACCATGAATAAAATGTGAACCACCATCAGTCATAAGATATCTAGGGACTCCAAACCTCGGAAAAATAACTTCTTTAAGCATTTTAATAGAAGTGTTATGATCAGCACTACTAGTTGGAATAGCTTCTACCCACTTAGTAACGTAATCAACAGCAACTAAAATATGTGTGTAACCATTAGAGGCAGGAAAAGGTCCCATATAATCAAAGCCCCAAACATCAAACGGTTCAATAACAAGAGAATAATTCATAGGCATTTCTTGACGTCTACTAATGTTACCTATTCTTTGACATTCATCACAAGATAAGACAAACTTACGAGCATCTTTGAAGAGAGTAGGCCAATAAAAACCAGATTGTAGTACCTTGTGTGCAGTTCTATCTCCAGCGTGGTGTCCTCCATAAGATTCAGAGTGACACTTGCGTAGGATCTGTTCCTGTTCATGCTCAGGCACACAACGTCTAATAACACCATCTACTCCTTCTTTATAAAGGTGTGGGTCATCCCAAAAGTAATGTCTTAAATCATAAAAGAACTTTTTCTTTTGCTGGTATGTGAAACTAGGCGGTATAAATTTAGCAACAATGTAATTAGCATAATCAGCATACCAAGGAGCAGTACGAGAAGCATTAATGACCGCTAATTGTTCATCAGGAAAGCTATCATCAATAGGTAGTGGGTCATCAAGAACATTCTCTAACCTAGACAAGTTGTCTGCAACGGGGTTCTCAGCTCCCTTTCTATCAATAATATGTAAATCAAATTCTTGGAGCAAGAGAACCCATCTAATGAGTCTAGGCTTAGCATCTTTCTTTTCCATAAGATATTTAATAGCAGCATGATCAGTGTGAATAGTAACTTTGGAATCAACAATATAAGGTCTAAACTTATCACATGCAAACACAACTGCTAAGAACTCTTTTTCAGTAGTAGCATAATTTCTCTGGGCAGTATCAAGAGTCTTACTAGCATACTGGATAACATTCAATTTCTTATCAACTCTTTGCCCTAGAACAGCACCTACAGCATAATCACTAGCATCACACATAATTTCAAAAGGTAAATTCCAATCAGGTGGCTGAACAATAGGTGCAGTGATCAAAGCTTTCTTAAGTATTTCAAATGCTTCTACACAATCATCATCAAAGACAAAAGGAATATCTTTTTGCAATAAATTAGTCAGAGGCCTAGAGATTTTAGAAAAGTCCTTAATGAACCTCCTATAAAAACCGGCATGACCAAGGAAACTTCTTATACCTTTTATGTCCTTGGGACATGGCATCTTTTCAATAGCATCAACTTTGGCTTTATCAACTTCAATACCTCTCTCGGAAATCTTATGCCCCAAGACAATGCCTTCATTAACCATAAAGTGACACTTTTCCCAATTCAGGACGAGACTAGTGTCTTCGCATCTCTGCAAAACTCGATAAAGGTTGCTCAAACAATCATCAAAAGTGGATCCATAAACGGAGAAGTCATCCATGAATACCTCACAAATCTTTTCACAAAAATCAGAGAATATAGCCATCATGCATCTTTGAAAGGTAGTAGGTGCATTACATAAACCAAAAGGCATGCGTCTATAAGCAAAAGTACCGAAAGGGCAAGTAAAAGTAGTTTTTGATTGATCCCCGCTGACACAGGTATTTGAGAGAAACCAGAATAACCATCTAGAAAGCAGAAATGGGTGTGTTTGGATAGTCTTTCTAGCATTTGATCAATAAAAGGTAAAGGGTAATGATCTTTCTTAGTAGCCTTATTTAATTTACGGAAATCAATTACCATCCTATAACCTGTAATAATTCTTTGCAGGATCAATTCATCTTTATCATTAGGAACAACGGTAATACCTCCCTTTTTAGGAACACAATGGACAGGGCTTACCCAATCACTATCAGCAATGGGATAAATTATACCTGCCTCAAGGAGCTTTAGTATCTCCTTTCTTACCACTTCTTTCATCTTGGGATTCAGTCGTCGTTGAGGATCTCTAATTGATTTGGCATCTTCCTCCAAATAAATGTTGTGTTGGCATAACGTGGGACTAACGCCCTTAAGATCATCTAGAGTATATCCAATAGCAGCTCGGTGCTTCTTCAGAGTTTTCAATAATCTTTCTTCTTCTTGCTCTGAAAGGTTAGCACTAATAATAATAGGATATATTTTCTTTTCATCAAGATAAGCATACTTCAGATTATCAGGTAATGGTTTGAGTTCAAACACGGGATCACCCTTGGGTGGAGGGGGATCCCCAAGAATTTCAACAGGAAGATTATGTTTCAGCACAGGTTCCTGTTTAAGGAACACTTCATCTATTTCCCTTCTTTCTTTCATAAACATATCATTTTCATGGTCTAGCAAATATTGTTCTAACGGATCAGTAGGAGGCACGACAATGGAAGCAAGACCAATAATCTCATCCTTACTAGGTGGTTCCCTATCACGAGGTTGTCTATGAAACTTAGCAAAATTAAACTCATGAGACATACCATCTAAGCCAATGGTGATAGTATCTTTTTCACAATCAATCTTAGCACTAGCTGTATTCAAGAAGGGTCTACCAAAAATAATGGGACAAAAATCATCTTGTGGGGAGCCAAGAACAAGAAAATCAGCAGGGTATTTAACCTTCCCACACAAAACTTCAACATCTCTAACAATCCCAACTGGTTTAATGGTATCCCTATTAGCAAGCTTAATAGTAACATCAATGTCTTCTAATTCAACGGGTGCAATGTCATGTGTAATTTCTTTATATAAGGTATAAGGTATTGCACTAGCACTAGCACCCATATCACATAAACCATGATAACAATGATCTCCTATTTTAACAGAAATAACAGGCATGCCTACGACAGGTCTATGTATCTTAGTATCTGGTCTAGCAATATTAGCAGTTTCATCACAGAAATAAATAACATGCCCATCTAAATCATCATCCAAGAGATCTTTAACCATAGCAATACTAGGTTCAACATTGATTTGCTCAGGAGGTGTATAAGTCCTAGTATTACTCTTACGAACAACAGTCGAAGTTTTAGCATGATCCTTTATCCTAACAGGAAATGGAGGTTTCTCAACATAAGTAGTAGGAACAATAGGATCACTATAGGTGATAGTCTTTTCTTCAACTGTAATAGGTGCAACTACTTTCACTTCAACAGGAGGATTATATTTAAACCACTTCTCTTTAGGGAGATCAACGTGAGTAGCAAAAGATTCACAGAAAGAAGCTACTATCTCAGAGTCAAGTCCATACTTAGCGCTAAATCCACAAAAAGCATCGGTATCCATAAAAGATTTAACACAATCGAACTTAGGTGTCATACCTGACTCCTTACCATCGTCGGAACCCCAATCTTCAGAGTTGCGTTTAATTCTTTCCAATAAGTCCCATTTGAAATCAATAGTCTTCAGCATATAAGAACCAGCACAGGAAGTATCGAGCAGGTTGCGATCATTAAGAGAAAGCCGAGCATAAAAGTTTTGAATAATCATTTCCCGGAGAGCTCATGATTGGGGCATGAATATAACATTGACTTAAGCCTCCCCCAAGCTTGAGCGATGCTTTCTCCTTCGCGAGGCCAGAAATTATATATGTAATTACGATCACGATGAACAAGATGCATAGGATAGAACTTCTGGTGAAATTCCAACTTCAATCGTTTATAATTCCAAGATCTCGTATCATCACATAGCCTATACCATGTCAATGCATCTCCCTTCAAAGATAAAGGGAAGACCTTCCTTTTGACAACATCATCGGGAATACCTGCAAGCTTAAATAATCCACAAACTTCATCCACAAAGATAAGGTGTAAATCGGGATGCAATGTTCCATCTCCTGCAAATGGATTAGCTAGCAGTTTCTCTATCATACCCGAAGGAATCTCAAAGTAAATATTTTCAAAAGTTCAGTAGGTTGAGGAGCAACTCTTTGCTCTTCTGGTCGGGGTGAAGATACCCCGAACAAGCCCCTCAAAGGATTAGTTTCCATAGTGACAAGTAACAGAAAATTTCAGCACACTATATAAATGTTTCCTTACCAAGTTCCACTCACCAAAAGCGCTACACTCCCCGGCAACGGCGCCAGAAAAGAGTCTTGATGACCCACAAGTGTAGGGGATCTATCGTAGTCCTTTCGATAAGTAAGAGTGTCGAACCCAACGAGGAGCAGAAGGAAATGATAAGCGGTTTTCAGTAAGGTTTTCTCTGCAAGCACTGAAATTGTAGGTAATAGATAGTTTTGTGATAAGATAAATAGTAACGAGTAACAAGTAAATAAAGTAAATAAAGTGCAGCAAGGTGGCCCAATCCTTTATGTAGCAAAGGATAAGCCTGGACAATTTCTAATAATGAGAAAGGAGCTCCCGAGGACACATGGGAATTATCGTCAAGCTAGTTTTCATCACGTTCATATGATTCGCGTTCGGTACTTTGATAATTTGATATGTGGGTGGACCGGTGCTTGGGTACTGCCCTTACTTGGACAAGCATCCCACTTATGATTAACCCCTATTGCAAGCGTCCGCAACTACAAAAGAAGTATTAAGGTAAACCTAACCACATCATTAAACATATGGATCCAAATCAGCCCCTAACGAAGCAACGCATAACTAGGGTTTAAGCTTCTGTCACTCTAGCAACCCATCATATACTTATTACTTCCCAATGCCTTCCTCTAGGCCCAAATAATGGTGAAGTGTCATGTAGTCGACGTTCACATAACACCACTAGAGGAAAAGACAACATACATCTCATCAAAATATCGAACGAATACCAAATTCACATGACTACTAATAGCAAGACTTCACCCATGTCCTCAGGAACAAACATAAATACTCACAAAGCATATTCATGTTCATAATTAGAGGAGTAATAATATGCATTAAGGATCTAAACATATGATCTTCCACAATGTAAACCAATTAGCATCAACCACAAGGAGTAATCAACACTACTTGCAACCCACAGGTACCAATTTGTGGTTTTGATACAAGATTGGATATAAGAGATGAACTAGGGTTTTGAGAGGAGATGGTGCTGGTGAAGATGTTGATGGAGATTGGCCCCCTCCCGATGGGAGGATCGTTGGTGATGACGTTGGTGATGATTTCCCCCTCCCGGAGGGAAGTATCACCGGCAGAACAGCTCCGTCGGAGCCCTAGATTGGTTCCGCCAAGGTTCTGCCTCGTGGCGGCGGAGTTTCGTCCCATAAGCTTGCCCATGATTTTTTCCATGGTAAAAGCCCTCATATAGCAAAAGATGGACACTGGGGGGCCACTAGGGGGCCCAGGAGACAGGGGCGCGCCCAGTAGGGATGGGCGCGCCTCCACCCTCTTGGACAGGGTGTGGGCCCCTTGATGTATTTCTTCCTCTCAATAATTCTTATTAATTCCAAAAATAGGTTTCGTGGACTTTCAGGATTTTTGGAGCAGTGCAGAATAGGTTTCTAATGTTTGCTCCTTTTCCAGCCAGAATTCCAGCTGTCGGCATTCCCCCTCTTCATGGTAAACCTTGTAAAATAAGAGAGAATAGACATAAGTTTTGAGATATAATGTGTAATAACAACCCATAATGCAATAAATAATGATATAAAAGCATGATGCAAAATGGACGTATCAAACCACGGGCACGACTTTCTAAAGATTAAACCCTACAGGTGAAAGTGCAACTATCCCTGGGTGGTTTTGGTAATTCCTAACAACATATCTCTCATTGAGCTAATGCTACTTCAAGATAAATATTTCAGGAAAGCTCAATGATTGGCATGGCATGGATGAGAAAAGTGGATCCCTTAAAATGCTATGGACAAAAGGATTGGCTCAAGCTCAAAGCACAAGACTCTACATTTTCTATTTTAGTGATCCAAGATCACATTGAGTCTATAGGAAAAGCCAATACTATCAAGGAGGGATGAGGTGTTTCTTAATGGGGCTCTTGCTCAAAATGCTTAGTGATATGCTCCAAAATCCTCAAGTACTTTCTCATATCCACATATGACCTAAACCAAAAATCCAACTCGGCCCCATCGATTCTTCCTATCCGGCGCCACCGACTTCAGATGTAATAGCCACTGCCACAAACCCTAGGCAAATCGGTCTCACCGATAGGGATCTCGGTCTCACCGAGATGAGGTTGTAATCTCTCTGTTTCCATTTGTAACGTTTCGGTCAAACCGAGATGAGCGATCGGTCCCACCGAGATTACAATGCAAACTCTTTGTTTCCTTTTCGTAACGTTTCGGTCTTACCGAGATGAGCAAATTAGTCCCACCGAGTTTGCCTGACCAACCCTCTGTATATCCATTACCAAAATAGGTCTCACCGAGTTTGTCTAACCAGTCTCACCGAGATTACGTTATGCCCTAACCCTAATCATATCGTCCTACCGAGTTGCATGTCGGTCCCACCAAAAATCCTAACGATCACATGATTTCCTAAATCGGTCCGACCGAGTTTCTCAATTCGGTCTCTCAATTCGGTCCCACCGAGATTGGTAAGTTCTGTGTAACGGTTAGATTTTGTGTGGAGGCTATATATACCCCTCCACCCACTCTTCATTCGTGGAGAGAGCCATCAGAACATGCCTACACTTCCAACCTACATTTTCTGAGAGAGAACCACCTACACTTGTGTTGAGACCAAGATATTCCATTCCTACCATATGAATCTTGATCTCTAGCCTTCCCAAGTTGCTTTCCACTCAAATCTTCTTTCCACCAAATCCAAATCCTGTGAGAGAGAGTTGAGTGTTGGGGAGACTATCATTTGAAGCACAAGAGAAAGGAGTTAATCATCAACACACCATTTGTTACTTCTTGGAGAGTGGTGTCTCCTAGATTGGCTAGGTGTCACTTGGGAGCCTCCGACAAGATTGTGGAGTTGAACCAAGGAGTTTGTAAGGGCAAGGAGATCGCCTACTTCGTGAAGATCTACCCCTAGTGAGGCAAGTCCTTCGTGGGCGACGGCCATGGTGGGATAGACAAGGTTGCTTCTTCGTGGACCCTTCGTGGGTGGAGCCCTCCATGGACTCGCGCAGCCGTTACCCTTCGTGGGTTGAAGTCTCCATCAATGTGGATGTACGATAGCACCACCTATCGGAACCACGACAAAAACATCCGTGTCTCCTATTGCGTTTGCACTCTCCAAACCCTTCCCTTTACATTCTTGCAAGTTGCATGCTTTACTTTCCGCTACTCATATACTCTTTGCATGTTTGCTTGAATTGTGTTAAGATTGCTTGAACCGTGCTAAGTTGCTAAAATCTGCCAAGAACTAAAATTGGGAAAAGGATAGATTTTTATTTGGTCAAGTAGTCTAATCACCCCCCTCTAGACATACTTTCGATCCTACAAGTGGTATCAGAGCTTTGGTCTCCATTTGCTTTGATCTCCATAGCTTTTGGTGGTCATAGCCTTGGTTTCACAACCTAGGAGAGTATGGCGTCTAGCGAGGGAAATTACCACCGTAGAGGTCCTTACTTTGATGGTACTAATTTTGCTAGTTGGAAGCATAAGATGAAAATGCATATTCTTGGACATAACCCCGCCGTTTGGGCTATTGTGTGTATTGGCTTGCAAGGTGAATTCTTTGATGGGAGAGAACCGAACCGTGAAGCTACCGCGGAAGAGTTGAAGATGCTGCAATACAACGCTCAAGCTTGTGATATCCTCTTCAACGGATTGTGCCCCGAAGAATTCAACAAAATCAGCCGTCTTGAGAATGCAAAGGAAATTTGGGATACTTTGATTGATATGCATGAAGGTACCGACTCCGTCAAGGAATCCAAGTTGGATGTGCTTCAAAGTCAGCTTGACAAGTTCAAAATGAAGGATGGTGAAGGTGTCGCTGAAATGTACTCTAGGCTTGCTCTTATCACAAATGAGATTGCCGGCTTAGGAAGTGAAGAGATGACCGACAAATTCATCATCAAGAAGATCCTAAGAGCTTTGGACGGAAAATATGATACCGTGTGCACATTGATCCAAATGATGCCCAATTACAAAGATCTCAAGCCAACGGAAGTCATTGGAAGAATTGTTGCTCATGAGATGTCACTCAAGGATAAGGAGGAGCTCCACAACAAGTCAAGTGGTGCTTACAAAGCCTCATGTGAAGCTCCCACATCATCAAGTGAGAAACAAACCTTCAATGAAGAATTGAGCCTAATGGTGAAGAACTTCAACAAGTTCTACAAGAGTAGAAGCAAGGAAAGAAGTTCCAAGTCAAGGTCATACAATGACAAAAGATCTTCTAGTCGTGAGCGTAATTGCTACAATTGTGGAAGACCCGGACACTATTCCAATGAGTGTACGGCACCCTACAAAAGAAGAGAAGATTCTCCAAAAAGAAGAAGTAGAAGAGAAGAATCACCATCAAGAGAGAGAAGGAGTAGAGATGATCGTTATGAACGAAGAACATCCCGGAGAAGCAAGGATTCGGAAAGGAAGGACAAGTCATCAAGGAGCTACACAAAACGAAGACATCAAGCTCATGTTGGTGAATGGGTATCCGGCTCCGACTCCGACAATCACTCCGAGAGAAGCTATCACTCCGACTCCGAATATACTCAAGATGAAGGTGTTGCCGGTCTAGCACTTGTGTCAACCAACTCCTACGACATATTTGATTCACCAAATGAAGGACTTGGAAGATGCTTCATGGCTAAAGGCCCAAAGGTATCACACCCCGAGTATGTTGATTTCAATAGTGATGAAGATGACTTGTTAGGTGATGATGATTTACTTGTTGACAACTCTAGTGATGAATACTATGATGAAATGTCAATTAATCATGCTAATCAAGATAAAACGAATGACAATGATAAGGAGAAGATTGAGCACCTAACTAAAGAACTAAACACTCTTAAGTTAGCTCATGAAACTATCTTAGAAGATCATCGAGAACTTTTAAGGACTCATGAAAAGTTACGTTTCGAAAAGCTCAACCTTGAGCAAGAGCATGAGTTCTTAAAGGCAATCAATGATGATCTTCGTAACAAAAGTTCTTCTTACATTGCCAAGCGTTTACTCTTATCCACTTACATGCCTCAAGTCAAGTCTAGTAACAAGAACAAGAAAGATTCTTCCTCTAGTAGTAACAATAATCATGCTAAATCCAATGTTGTTGCTTCTAGTAGTTCTATTGATTCCACTAATGATTCTCTTAGCCAAGTTACACTGGAGCAAGAAAGTAGCTTATTGAAGGGAATTATAGAGAAAGGTGTTTACAAGAGCCTTGCCGGGAGTAAGCAATCGAGGAAATTGTACGCAAGCAAGGAAGGCACCGGAAGAACCAAGGTGTTGGTTTTGAGCGAAAGTTCAATGCAAATGGAGTTGAGTGGGAAGAAGATCAATACCCCAAGATGAAGTTTGTTCCTCAACAAGAGAAGTATGATCCTACTTCCTTCAAAGGGACACAAGCTCAAGATGATCTTCCACCACAAGACCACAAGCAAAAAGGCAAGGACAAGCTTCAAGAGGAGATTGATGCATTCGAAGAAGCTCCTCAGGCCTTGGTCAAGTGGGTTCCCAAGACTAGTCAAGTTCTACTTCATCGAGTACAACTACAACTCCAAGGATTCCCATCAAGATGATGTGGATCCCGAAGAAGAAGAACTAGAGAGTTCTTGAGGGTGACTCCGCCAACATATTTCACTCATATCATTTTGGCAAGGACAAGTGCAATCAACTTCCACATCTTGCACTAGTTCAAGGAGTCACAAACCCTCTTGTTGGTAAGACAAGGGACAAGGTAACCTAATGCTTTCATGGACATCATCTTGTGTGTGCATCACTCTATGTCTATGGATATCCTTGTTTGTTCCTTGTGGGACTAACCCATGTAGGTATTGAAAGTGCAACTCACTCCAAAGGATTGCTCCAAATGATCTACATCAACATTGAGCATCCACATCTTCAACACCTACATGAAGTCATCATCGACAAAACCCAAGGTTAGTTCATCCCTCTTAGGGGGGACCTCACATCTAGGGGGAGCTTTACTCTAAGAATTGAGCTAAAGCAACTCTAATGGTGTGAACACAACAATGCTTTATGTAAAAGTGGTAACACCACTTGTGCTTAAACGATGACCTCTGATCAAATGTTCTCATTTGACTCCTAAGTCAATATACTCATATATAGATGACCTAGTAATCGTCAATTGCTTGATAGATGCTAGAATGGTTGTGCATGCTTTGCCACATATTTCATTTGTCATTTTATTGTGTGAGCATGTTGGTTGCATATTTTACTCATTCGAGGACATCCACTTGTAGTTTTGATTGTTTGGTTTCTTTTCTTTTGCCAAGTGGATGGATAAGAATGCCTAAGAACCTTCTCTAGCTATCTATGCTTTTCTTGTCTCAAACTCTATTCATGCTACATCACAAAGTTTGATCAAGTCAGATTCGAACCAATTTGTGTGAGGAGCACTCGGAGTCCCCGATTTGTCATAGACTTAAACTTCCAAAACCTCTTTGTGCATTTCAGTCTGACCGATTCATCCATTTCGGTCACACTGAGATCACTAAGTTGATCTAGGTTTTCAATCTCGGTGCAACCGATTTGAACTTTTCGGTCACACCGAGTTGCAGTAACTACTTGCAGTTATGCATCTCGGTGCCACCGAGTTGTTCCACTCGGTCACACCGACAGGGTCAGGCTATATATACCCCCGGGCCAAAATTTGGAAATTTTTCTGAAACTCTTCGCCCGCACACTGCCTGCTCTGCCTCCTCAGGTCTCCGGATCGTCCTCCTCGTTGCCAGCAACCTCCCGTCGCTGGTCTCCGCCGCTGTCAACGGGATTCAACTCCGTTGTTGCCGCCGTAGCAAATCCATTGCCGAACTAGGGTATGGATTTGAAACCTTGTGCCATTCCTCACTCCGATTCCTAGCACATTACATTGCCATGTATCTTGCCACGATTGAGATCTTCCTATCCAGTGAAAACACTCCGTAGATTAGTTTTGGATTGAAAATTTAGGGTTAGATTTCCGCCGAACTCATCTTGGACCGACCGAGTTGAAGAAATCGGTCCCACCGATTTGGCTCAGACCAGTGCACATGTGATTCTCGGTCTGACCGAGAATTGCAAATCGGTGTGACCGACTTCAGGACTATGTGAAACCCTAGCAGTCTCGATGCCACCGAACTGTGACTCGGTCTGACCGAGTTCACTACTTTAGGTTCCAAAAGCTGTTTCGGTATCACCGAGTCTACAAATCAGTAGCTCCGAAATGCTTTCTGTGGAAAACTAAAACTAAGTTTTTGACTCAATTCTTTTGCAAAAATCTCTGCACTTTGTGATGCTCATCCACTCTACCTCATCTATATCTATTCACAGGGTGTGCTGTCAGAGTTTGCATCATGTCAGATCAGAGTGATAGTCAGAACAAGTCTGAGGAGCAAGTCTGAGGAGCAAGTCTAGCAGCTATGATGATGGCAGCAGGAGCACACCTAGCAACTTGCCAAAGGCAGCCACCAGGGCCAGAAAGAAGAAGACCTCAAATTCTGAGGATGAGGACTATGTGACTGTTGAGGATGAGACCACCTCAAAGAAGAAAGTGTTGAAGAAGGAATATGGCACAGCTGCCACCACTAAGCCAGGAATGCAGAAGAAGACACCTGCAAGGAGAATTCCAACTTCCAAACCTAGGAAGGTTGCCACTGGTGAAACCATGAAGTTCACCCTTGAGTCTGAAGATGAAGCTGCAGGCCAAGAAAAGAAGAAGAAGAGAGTCAAAACCACTACTGCCAAGGTACTTGGCAAGCCCTCTATGAGGAGAGACTCTGAAGATGAAGAAGAAGAGGTTGCTGCACTAGCACCTAAAGCTCAAAAGCTGATGGGAGATGCTATAAGGTTAGGGGCTGCTCCATCTAAGCCCAAAGATGCTCCCAAGGCTGCTACTCCAAAACCAAAGTCTGCACCCAAGAGGAACACCAGCAGTATTCCAGCTGCAGAGAAGAACAAGGCCCCAGTGCTTGAAGTTGCTGAAGAAGAAGATGAAGACTCACTTGTCTTGAGAAAGCTGAAGCCCAAGATCCCAGATCATAATGATGCTCACCCAATTGCAGAAGACATGAAGCTCAGGAAGGATGCAAGTCTGAGACAGTGGAGACTGACTGACCCCTATGCTGTCAGGAGAAGAACTATTGTGGACTACCGGTTCCATACTAAGGAACAACATGATTTCTATGAGACAGTGTTGCTTGACAAGAAGCCCATAGTCTGTGACATGAGATGGGTTGATTGGGAGTACATCAGGAAAAATGAAGATCATTATCAGGAGTTTATGACAGTTTCAAGTCTTGTGGAGTAGTAGACTTTGTTGGGCAGAAGCTCACAAAGTGGAATGATGAGCTCATTATGCAGTTCTACTCCACAGCTCATTTCTACCCAGATGGGAGGATAGTATGGATGTTTGAGGGTACCAGGTACCAGTCAACAGTTGAGGAATGGTCTGAATTGATCAATGCTCCAAAGGAGTATGAGGATGACTTGGATGTCTATGCCAAGAAGAAGAAAGATCACAACTCCATGGCTCACATGTACAAAGAGATCCCAAATACTGCACTTGAGGCAAAAAAGTTTGGATCTGTACACTATCTGTTGTTAGGACTGCCCACTATCAACTGGATTTGAAGGCATACTTTGCTACCCAAGTCAGGTGATCACAAGATGATCAGAGGCCATGCAATTAATTTTCTCCACATATTTTATGTGCCTCAGAAGTTCAAAGTCATGAGCCTGATTGTGGAAACAATCAAAAGAAATACTGCTGATCAGAAGAGGAGTTGTGGGTATGCCCCACAGATTCAGGAGCTTATAAACTCCAAGATGGGCACTGGCACATATCTCTTGGACAAGGAACACTTGCCCATCTACCCTGATTTTGATGACAACACTGTTGTGATGGATGAGAATGAACCATCTTCTGTGCAAGCTCAAGAGAAGAAGGAGAAGGCAAGGGCTGAGAAGGCTGCTAAGAGGCCAACTGCTGAAGAGGCATCTCAGATTTTCCTGAAGAGGAAGCAAGATCATCTTGGCTACTTGATTGCCTCCACTCTGAGGATTGAGAAGGGCTTGGCCACCCTGACTCAAAACCAGGAGAGCTTCGAGAGAATCATAGAGCAGAAGTTCTATGCTCTTGATGTTAAAGTGACTGAGATCCAGACTGCAGTTGAGCAACTTCAGGAGGATGTGGAGGAGAAGAAGGGCAAGTCAACTATTGATGCTTTTGCTAGAGTGCCCAGAGGACAGAGATCTGCTGCAGTGCCTGTGGCAGACACCGGAGCTACATCATCTGCACCAGGTACAACTTCAGTGCATCTAGCTCCAGCACCCACTCCACCAGCTCCAACTACATCAACAGAAGTCTTCGTCCAAGGAGCCATCTCTACACCATCCCATGAAGACCAAGCCTGAGAGTCGTTTAGCACTGTGCATTTTTTATGAACATTTTGATAACTTTTTGCCAAAGGGGGGGATGTACAGATCATAGGCTTCGAGAGAGAGTGTTGCTTTTGTTCTCTCTTGTATTTTTGGTGGTTGAACTTTGTTACTTGCTTGTTTCCTTGATACTCTATGCCTTTTGTGAGATAATTGGATGATCATGTGTTTGATCATATGCAACCTTAATGCTTGTTGGATGACATTATCCTTTATATCCTTATATGATCATTCACTTTGCTTGGTGACGAGTGCATGTGTTTAACTATTATCATTTTGAGCGCTCCACCAAGATGTATGTGACATGGAACAGTAACCCATGATTCTAACTCTTTGTGCATTCGCAGTCCAAAGAAAATTTTAAATAATGCACAAATTTAGGGGGAGCTCTTACTTTTCACATACTTCTCAAAGCGATAATGTTTTTCAATCTTATTATCATTTCTCGAAGCTTTGATCTATATGTTGTCATCAATTACCAAAAAGGGGGGGATTGAAAGTGCAACTATCCCTGGGTGGTTTTGGTATTTCCTAACAACATATATCTCATTGAGCTAACACTACTTCAAGATAAATATTTCAGGAAAGCTCAATGATTGGCATGGCAAGGATGAGAAAAGTGGATCCCTCAAAATGCTCAGGACAAAAGGATTGACTCAAGCTCAAAGCACAAGACTCTACATTTTCTATTTCAGTGATCCAAGATCACATTGAGTCTATCGGAAAAGTCAATACTATCAAGGAGGGATGAGGTGTTGCTTAGTGAGGCTCTTGCTCAAAAACCTTAGTGATATGCTCTAAAACCCTCAAGTACTTTCTCATATACACATATGACCTAAACCAAAAATCCAACTCGGCCCCACCGATTCTTCCTATCCGGCGCCACCGAGTTCAGATGTCATAGCCACTGCCACAAACCCTAGGCAAATCGGTCTCACTGATAGGGATCTCGGTCTCACCGAGATGGGGTTGTAATCTGTCTGTTTCCCTTCGTAACGTTTCGGTCAAACCGAGATGAGCGTTCGGTCCCACCGAGATTACAATGCAAACTCTCTGTTTCCTTTTCGTAACGTTTCGGTCTTACCGAGATGAGCAAATCGGTCCCACCGAGTTTGCCTAACCAACCCTCTGTGTGTCCATTACCAAAATCGGTCTCACCGAGTTTGTGTAATCGGTCTCATCGAGATTACGTTATGCCCTAACCCTAATCTTATCGGTCCTACCGAGTTGCATGTCGGTCCCACCTAAAATCCTAACGGTCACATGATTTCCTAAATTGGTCCGACCGAGTTTCTCAATTCGGTCCCACCGAGATTGGTAAGTTGTGTGTAACGGTTAGATTTTGTGTGGAGGCTATATATACCCCTCCACCCACTCTTCATTCGTGGAGAGAGCCATCAGAACATGCCTACACTTCCAACCTACATTTTCTGAGAGACAACCACCTTCACTTGTGTTAAGACCAAGATATTCCATTCCTACCATATGAATCTTGATCTCTAGCTTTCCCCAAGTTGCTTTCCACTCAAATCTTCTTTCCACCAAATCCAAATCCTGTGAGAGAGAGTTGAGTGTTGGGGAGACTATCATTTGAAGCACAAGAGCAAGGAGTTCATCATCAAGACACCATTTGTTACTTCTTGGAGAGTGGTGTCTCCTAGATTGGCTAGGTGTCACTTGGGAGCCTCCGACAAGATTGTGGAGTTGAACCAAGGAGTTTTTAAGGGCAAGGAGATCGCCTACTTCGTGAAGATCTACCCCTAGTGAGGCAAGTCCTTCGTGGGCGACGACCATGGTGGGATAAACAAGGTTGCTTCTTTGTGGACACTTCGTGGGTGGAGCCCTCCATGGACTCGCACAGCCGTTACCCTTCGTGGGTTGAAGTCTCCATCAACGTTGATGTATGATAGCACCACCTATCGGAACCACGACAAAAAAATTCGTGTCTCCTATTGCGTTTGCACTCTCCAAACCCTTCCCTTTACATTCTTGCAAGTTGCATGCTTTACTTTTCGCTGCTCATATACTCTTTGCATGCTTGCTTGAATTATGTTAAGATTGCTTGATCCGTGCTAAGTTGCTAAAATGTGCCAAGCACTAAAATTGGGAAAAGGATAGATTTTTATTTGGTGAAGTAGTCTAATCACCCCCCTCTGGACATACTTTCGATCATACAGCAGGTGTGTCCCAACTTAGCCCACGACAAGCTCTCACGATCGAAGGAGAAAATTCCTCCTTCCGAAACAACCCAATCAAGCTCGAAACCCCTGTTCACAAGACATTTTGAAAATTGTAAAACAAAACTAGCAAGACCATCCGACGTGCCGACACCCTGATAGTAGCCGTGTGTATCTCGTCTCAGGCCATGATCGGATGGGACATGCTACGAGTAAAACCAGACCTCGAGTTTCCTCGTGGTGGCCCTGCAGGTTGCCTAGTTTGGACCAACTCTCATGAGGAGCACTGGCCCGAGGATTGATTAAGAGTCCTCGGGTGCTAGCCGGTCCTTATGCAAGTTTTAGTTGTTATTAGGCAAATGGTAAAACCAATGTTGGGCCTTGCACTATAAGAAATATGTCAACTAGTGACCTTCTGTCAGTGACCCTAAAAGAATTGGTCATAGATCTATGACCATTTCAGACCAATTGGTCAAAAGCTGTTCGGGGGGTTCGAAACCCTAAACCATTGCGACCATTTTGGTAAGAAAGGTCGTAATTTCCTTACACAAAATGGTCACAAAGCAAATAGTGCTAGTCCGCTGCCTTATTTCTAGTTGTTAACGACCAATATATATGGTCATAGCCTTGTAGATTGTGGTGGGTTGTGATGACTAGGCGCCATCTCATCAGTTTTGCCTATGTGTCATGTCCATGTGGCAGTTTTTGCCCTAGGTTGTGAAGCAACCTATATTTCTGTCGTTCCCAAAATTCCCAAAAAAATCTCATAAATTCTTTGGGTCTTATCTTCGTCAAATATGTAAAAAACCTTCCTTGCCTAGTTCAAAAATAATTCGAAAATATTCATTTTCCTATTCTGTTCAGAGCAGCACTTTGTGAAGGAAGTACCACTTTGGCATGTCCAAATGGTATCCATTTTCTACAGTGCTTTCCTATGCCCAAATAACCATCCTCCACCAAATGCCAGCTCAATCCATCCATTATTTTGAGCCCAGCTTCAACATTCATATTTATATCCAGTGTGGTACTTTGTAAAGCAAGTACCACCTAGGCTCTTCCTTTTGAGGTGAAAATTTGTGAAGACGGTCTTCTTAGTAACTGATCATCCTCAGCCAAAACTCAATCCCATTAGCCATGTGCATTTCCCGTACCGCAAATCAAACACTTGGCTGCTTATTCATGTTTGAGCATCGATCGGTCTCCTCGTCAGAATCTTATGTTGTGATTTTCTTCGTAGCACCTACCTGGGGAGTGCCCAACCCACTAGACATGCCTAGGCCGCCCAGAATGCATGGCAACGCCACGGTCACGCAGCGACCACGCGACAGGCATGCGAGCTTACGCGCTCTAGAGTTGGGGCTCTCGGCCACCGTCCAAACCTCTATGTCTCGCCATCAAACCATGTATTTATGATTAAATAGATACTTATTTACCTAGAAATGATTTTTGGACAAAATAAAGAGCAAACTATGAGGCAGCTGTAGTTCAAATTTGACCCGCTTCCAGCTGAATCGACGGGAATTTGTCTTTTTCATCAGAGGTGGATCAAAAATTTTGACATCCATCCATTTTGTCAATTGCGCATTAAATATGGCCTAGTATTTTATAGAATTGATTAGGTCCAATTTTGCAACAAATATATGGTAGGTCCTTCACAAAAAAAACTCATTTTAGGCACTCAGAAAATGGAAAATGGTTTTTTCATCCAAAGAAAATGAAAACTTCCTTAGGCAACATTGATTGTCATTCCAATATGCACCCTTGTGCACAATATGAGATCATTTGAACAAACTATGCCATGAATGTGGCCATAAGATTGATCATTTGGCTTGAAAGCCATGAATCTTCACACTTGATAGCTCGTTTCCATGAACACTTTTTTAAAATAATTACCATATTACAAGTTTATAATTTTTCCTGGTAACTTGGTCACATATAATGACGCAATGCGAAGGTTTTTCCAATTTTTTGATTTTTTTGAATTTTTTATGCCCGTTTCAAAATGCGGTCAAAACGACACGCTTGACCGTTCCTAGCTAGTGGTTGAATCTTGGAAAACTTTTGATGTTTCTCTGATTAAATAGATACTTATGTACCTAGAAATGATTTTTGGAAAAAATAAATAGCAAACTATGAGGCAGCTGTAGTTCAAATTTGACCCGCTTCCAACTGAATCGGCGGGAATTTGTCTTTTTCATCAGAGGTGGATCAAAACTTTTGACACCCAACCATTTTGTCGATTGTGCATTAAATATGTCCTAGTATTTTATAAAAATGATTTGGTACAATTTTGCAACAAATATATGGTAGGTCCTTCACAAAAAAACCTCATTTCGGGCACTCGAAAAATGGAAAATGAATTTTCCGTGCAAAGAAAATGAAAACTCCCTTTGGCAACATTGTTTGCAATTCCAAAATGCACCCTTGTGCACAATATGAGATCATTTGAATAAACAATGCCATGAATGTGGCCATAAGATTGATCATTTGGCTTGAAAGTCATGAATCTTCACACTTGATAGCTCGTTTCCATGAACACTTTTTTAAAATAATTACCATATTACAAGTTTATAATTTTTCCTGGTAACTTGGTCACATATAATGATGCAATGTGAAGGTTTTCCAATTTTTTGATTTTTTTTGAATTTTTTATGCCCGTTTCAAAATGCGGTCAAAACGGCGGGAATGACCGTTCCTAGCTAGTGGTTGAATCTTGGAATTTTTTTGGTGTTTCTCTGATTAAATAGATACTTATGTACCTAGAAATGATTTCTGGAAAAAATAAAGAGCAAACTACGTGGTAGCTACAGTTCAAATTTGACCCGCTTCCAACTGAATCGACGGTAATTTGTCTTTTTCACCAGAGGTGGATCAAAACTTTTGACACCCAACCATTTTGTGAATTGTGCATTAAATATGTCCTAGTATTTTAGAAAAATGATTTGGTACAATTTTGCAACAAATATATGGTAGGTCCTTCACAAAAATACCTCATTTTGGGCACTCGGAAAATGGAAAATGATGTTTTTTCAAAAGAAAGTGAAAACTTCCTTAGGAAACATTGTCTGCCATTCCAAGATGCACCCTTGTGCACAATATGAGATCATTTGAACAAACTATGTCATGAATGTGGCCATAAGATTGATCATTTGACTTGAAAGCCATCAAACTTCACACTTGATAGCTCGTTTCTGAGAGTACTTTTTTAAAATAATTGCCGTATTACAAGTTTATTATTTTTTCTAGTAACTTGGTCACATATAATGATACAATTCGAAGGTTTTCTAATTTATTGATTTTTTTGAATTTTTTATGCCCGTTTCAAAATTCAGTCAAAACGGCGGGCATGGCCGTTCCTAGCTAGTGGTTGAATATTGGAAAAGTTTTGGTGTTTCTCTGATTAAATAGATACTTATGTACCTAGAAATGATTTTTTAAAAATTAAAGAGCAAGCAATAAGGCAGCTGCAGTTCAAACATGACCCGCTTCCAGCTGGATCGGCGGAAATTTGTCTTTTTCACCGGAGGTGGGTCGAAACTTTCGACACCCAACCATTTGATCAATTGTATATTAAATATGTACTATTATTTTAGAAAATTGATGGAGTCCAATTTTGCAACAAATATTTGATAGCTTCTTCACAAAAGAACCCATTTTTGCCACTCGAAAAAATGATTAAAAATAGCTAAAAAGGTAAAAAAAATGCATACAAATTGGTGCTCATCCATAAAATGTGGTCTAACTTTAGTGAAAATTTGTGTGGTGCCCTTTTGCAAAATATTTTTGATAGTTGCTTCACAAAATCCTTCTCTTTTTAGGACATGAAAACTATTTTAAATCAATGATTTTTCCAACAAATCAGAACTCTTCTCACGGATCACCCCATTGTAGCTGATCTGAACCGTCCATATCCAACAGATCCAACACCTCCCACGCCTCTCACCCCATTGTAGCCCAACCAAAACCCTAGCAGCCCAAGGCCGCCTCTCTCTCCCCCAGAACACACCCGCCGCCGCCTCTCTCTCTTCCCCTCTCCCCGATCCAGATCGACAACGACGGCCCCCATCGCTGCCCCCTCCTTCCCCATCCCGCCGTCGCCTCTCTCTCCCACCCACCCCGATCCATCCCCTTCCTTTGTCTCTCACATCACCTCCACACCCATCCCCTCCCCTGGCGGGATTCGCCGCTCCCTCTTCCTCCGTCTCGCTCACACACACAGCCGCTGCCGCCGCTGCAACCCAAACCCTCTCCCTCCCACCCTGATCCGCTGTCACCCCACCGTCTATGACCCAGATCGAGCAAGCGAGGCGGTGCTTCCAGACACGCGATGGCGGCAGAGGGACGGGGCCGGGGGCGTGTGCCAGATCTGCACTGACGGCCTAGGCACCACGCTCGAAGGCAAGTTCTTCAGCGCAACCCCCCAACCCCACCACAGCAACAAGGGCAAGCGTGCTTCAACATCAGACGACTCGTCCCGGATTGTGATTCACGGAGGCGTTTCTCGGCGGCCAGATGAGCTCCCGGATGGCCGGATCGGTCCTCCTCCGCCGTGTCGGCGCCGGCGCCAACCGCCTCTTCGCCACCACCGCGACGTCCCCGGGGGCCAGGACCTCCCTCACTGGCGGCAAGGGGGCGTTGGTGCGGATGATGTCCACTTCTGCGGCCTCGCAGGTGGTCAAGGCGGAGGCGGCCAAGGGCGATGGTTAGAAGAAGGAGGTGGCGATCAGCAGCTACTTGGGGATCGAGCAGTCGAAGAAGCTGGTGAGTGAGGAAGGCACCGAGTGGAAGTGGTCTTGCTTCAAGGTACGCTCTTCCCTTGCTTCCTCTGCTCTGCTTTTCCCATTTCGGTTCCATCGCCGGCGACGGGTCTCCAGATGGGAGCACGCGTGCTGTCGATGTGCGCTGTAATTTGATTTACTTGTTGCACCGCCGCTGTGTGTAATTCATTAGTTGGTTTTGCTGCCGCAGCCATGGGAGACGTACACCGCGGACATGTCGATCGATCTGACCAAGCACCACGTGCCCAACACGATGCTCGACAAGATCGCCTACTACACCGTCAAGTCCCTGCGCTTCCCCACCGACATCTTCTTCCAGGTACGCGCGCTTCCTGGTCTGGCGCCCCTGCTACATGTACGAGTGCAAGCGTCACGTGGCCGTGAGTAGGCCAGTTCCACGCCAACAAGATGAACCTGGGCACTGCAACTACCTATGTGAACACGTGATTCTTCTTCCTGATTTGATTTGGTGTTGATTTGATTGATTCCTGGCGCATCTAATTCTTCTTCTCAGGTACTCTTCTGTTGATGAACTTCCTCCACACCTGCAGTGACAAGAAAACACTAAAGAAGTGGTTCTTCATCGACAAGACAGTTGGTTAAGAAAATCCAGCTGAAAGAGAGACAACCATCATACCTGCCTGAGAAAGATCCTGCCTACAGTGCATGGATGGTAAGGTTTGTTTCATGATTCAGTTTTGGGTTATGTAGTAAGCAGTAGTCTAGTTACAATGCCTCTTCTGAAGAAAGACATGCAGATATCCGTCTTGTGCTGCATGCCTATGAAGCGTATCTGTTGTCAATGCTATCCGTCTTGGCACCTGTCTTCTCGCCTGGCCCTGCATGTGGTATGCTTGCTAGTTCCTTCTACTGGCATCCCCATCTCTCACCACCATTGTGTAGATAGATTAGCAGAATCAGCTCACTGGAGACTACTAGAGAGCATACTGAGCTCACATTTTCAGATTTGATGTGTGCATAAACAGATTTTACTTAAAAGCTCCCTGTAACCTTTTGTTTCATTGGTCAATCACGATAGCAGCGATGCCGGGGGAGCTCCCCTACACACCTATGCATTCTAATGGTCACATACATGTATCTAGTTCTCCTCATAAATTTTTTGCATGCATGACAAAGCTCTAACGCGTACACTGTCATGCTTACTTAGATTAGAAGCATTCTGTACAAGACAAACTACTATATGCTAGTCTTACTTACACTCTGTGTGGGGCACTCTCATTTAATTTTCTAGCATGTTAAATTTAACATTCTAATATATTTCTTTGAACCAATAGTCTAGCATAACTTATTAACTTCATTTTTATAAAATAGATAATATATATTGAATTATTCATATTAATCTAAAATAATAACCAAACAACTACAGGACTGTGCATTAGTAGCATGCATGTGTGACTTTGTTTTTGGTGTGTTCTGCTTGCAGGTCATTGTTGTGAATGCCCCACAGGAAGGCGTGGGGGATTTGGCACAAGGCCGGTGATCGAGTCTATGCTCTCTCCTCCATGGAAAGACATATGTTCAGCTTGCTTGAATGAACAGTGTGTGTGGAACAGATTCTTCTCTGAATTCTCTTCTTGTGGGAGTATGAACTTGCTTGTAGTATCTTGGAGTATCAACTTGGAGCATCTGGTTAGAGTAGAATCTTGCAACACATTCGATTACTCCAGTACTGATAGTTACAATAGCATCTTGAAAAATGGAGTAGTTAGAGTAGCATCTTTGATTAACTAAATTGATGATTACTGCTGTTAAATTGGGACTTGCAAGCAGTAGGTCCCTCTTCTTATCTCTTCTCTCTTGCAGTAGTTGTTGTAGTAGTAGTTTCTTGCAGTAGTTTAGTGTACGATTTGTCTTTGGTGGAGTATTGCTTGAACTGTGTTGTATTTCCTATGACTAAATAGTGAATCTAGTTACAACAAAGCATGCCAGTACTTGTCTTTGGTGGAGTAGTTTGACAGTGAGGATCAGTGATGTTCCCAATTAATTAGGTGTATTTTTGATAGTTAGAGTAGCATGTTGGAGTAGGGCAGTCCACATTTGTCTACATTAGACCAGATTATTCTGATTAGTCTACATTTCATATTATTCTTGGGGCACTTTACTATAGCAGCAGTACTGTACTGTAGCAGCAACATGAGTAAACTAAATACTCCTTCATATGCTTGGTTCCTTCTTATTCTTCCTCAAATTGTGAAAATGGATTCATTCCTCCTTATGCACTGCACTGTACTGTAGTATAGGTCATCTTTGAATTAATACTCCAAAATTTATCAGTATTGGAGGATTGATTGTTTCCAAATCAATACTCCTGGGCATCATTCATGGCTGTCTAGTAGTCGACATACTTCTGACTCCATTTAGTGTATGCAGGTAGCAACAACTTAAGTGTAATGGAGTTGTTTTGTTACTCTATGCCTACTTCGTTAGAGTTGGCATCATCTCCTTGTCGTTTATAGCATAAACGCCTTCACTATTCTTGCTCTGAACCTCTGATCCTGATGCTGATTGTATTTGTCCTGATGGAATTACATGCAACATGGTGACTCTAGTGCAGGCAGCATTGGCCATCCTCTTCGAGGCTGTGTTTAGGTGATAACTCGGGTAGCCATGACACTACTCTAGCTGATTAGTACCCAGTGGCATGTTTGTAATATTTATATGCATTTTACTTGTAGAAATAATGCTCATGGTATATTTATAAGTCCTGCAGCGCATGCTCTTTTTCGGTCTGTACATGATCTTGATATGGTGTTTTGGCACCTGTGATATTAGATTGCACTTCTTTATGTGATTTACTCATGTTGGTACTACTTGTTAAGTGATTCCTCCGTAACTTGTCTTTTTCGGAACAGTTTGCTTGGTCTTTCATATCTGACTATGTAATGTAGAAGCTCTACTTTATCCTAATAGTTGCATGTAGCATTGTGCTACTATCTGTGTGATGCTAAACAATATGCTCTTAATCTGTTGATATATTCTCAAGTGTTGTTCACCATTTACATTGTTTTTACATTTGCTAGTAGTGTCTGGTCTAGATAAGCAAACAAGGTATGATCTATGCAGTTGTTCATCTGAATTATTTCTTTCTAGGCGGTGTAGGACGAGCTGCAGCAGGACAACCTGGAGCGGAAGAACTTCGAGGGCAAGATCAAGGAGAACCAGGAGACGATCACCGGTTACCTCATCCTCGTCGCCATGCTTCGCTTCTTTGGCAGTCCCCTCTTTGGCCCCGACCAACTTACTTCTGTCGCTGGCTAGCAGCATTTCCAGGTAGAGTTGCGTCCTGCTCTCTTGCCCTCCGTTTAGTTTGCATGGTGGCATCCTGAGCTCGCACTGTAAAATATGCTTTGCCTTCTTCCTGGGCTGGCACTGTAAATTTTGTTGTCTTGTTGATAATGCCATATGTCCTAAGCGATCATATTACATTTCTGTTTGTATGGTAATATAAAAAATATTGATGTTGTCGTAATTTTCATTTTGTGTGCCTTTCATTTCTTTATTTTGATTGTTTCCCTTGTATTCTATATGCTTCTAATGGTCGATCCTTTCAATGACAGGTGTTGTGTTCTGGAAGATGAAAGAGGAAGAAATTTATTTTGTTGAACTAAATTTTTTGTATTCTGTTTTGTTGTACGTATGATTTGATAGTTTTGTATAGGAACATGTGATACTATTTTGTAGGGATTTATGGCCTGTGATGTAAACATATTTAGTGATTAATTACGAAATTATTTGCAAAATTTATTGAAAAGGAGAATCATTTGTATGAATATGGGCCGCATATATGTGAATGGGCTGAAAAGTATACTGGACCAACTCCAAGATTGAATTATTATTTGACTGTATAAAAAGGCTGAATGTAAACAAGAAAATGGGCTCCACAAAATAGTACCTATATTATTGAAAGGCCAAACGTGCATAGAAGTTGATGGGCTGAATAGTAGGGCTTGGCCCATGAAGCTAACAAAAATTGACAGAAAAAATACACTAAATTGGCTGAATTAATGTGCTCGGCCCATATAAACACCCAATTGGATCGGGCTGATTCTAATTTTTGACCTTTTGAATTGGTCGTAATTTTGCCACATCAGATTGCCACGTCGGATCCGACGTGGCCTGGGCAGACAGCTAGTGACCAAAACAAAAGGTCATGGTTTCAACGACCTTCTGTTTTGGTCGTAAACGTCTACGACCTTCTCAGAGAGAAGGTCGCTATAGTCAGTTTACGACCGCCAGCTTTTGACCTTCTGTTTTTGGTCACAAAAAGGACGCAAATGAAAAACCATGACCTTTCAGTGACCAATAGTGATGGTCACAAGTTGACATATTTCTTGTAGTGTTGCTGGAAGAGTTTTATTCAAAGCGAACTGTCAAGGAGGGTCCATAAACTCTGACCGTGTTAGGAACGCAAAATGAAGGAACATAACACCGGTACGACAGAAACTAGGACGAGAAGAGTGGAACAAAACACTAGGCAAAAGGCCAAGCCTTCCACCCTTTACCAAGTATATATGTGCATTAATTAAACAAGAGATCTTGTGATATCTCATGATATCCATGTCCCAACATGGAACAACCTGCAACTGCACCTGAAACTAGCAAGCTATAAGAAGGGCTGAGCAAGCGGTAACATAGCCAAACAACAGTTTGCTAGGATGGTGAAAAAGGTTAGAGGCTATCATGGCAATTTGGGAGGCTCGATAAACAAGTGGTAGGTAGCGCGTCGGCCATGGGTAAAGGCCATCTTGCCTGAAATCCCGCTAGGAAGAAGACCGAGTCCATGAAGTGGACGAATGGGAGTAGTCGAATGAATCCTCACAATCACAACGTTAGCGGAACTAAGAAGCAACACGGAAAAAGCAAACAACATGGTAAACCAAAAAGCATAAACATGGCACAATGCACAATCAAATATGAGGCATGTCCGGTTTAAAGGTGCGTGGCATGCCAAAGTGCAAAGAACAATAGTACGAATTAAGTGAAGCTCAATATGCAATGAGTTGCATATTGACAAAACACCACATTCGAATTATTTCGTTCGCTCTCATTTATGTACCCAAAAATATTAAATGTTGTTAAATATGACAAGAGGTGAAGCATAAGTAAACTAACTATTTAGGCAAGTTTAAATGCGGCCGGAACAACAAACAACAATTCGGTAGATCCGCACATGCCATTTCACAATTTTAATGCAAACAACATTTTTAAACATTTTAAATGTTGTTATCTGATGCAGATGACATATTCAAGTTATATGCAATTTTATGAAAACTTGGCATGAAGATGATATGGGCATTTGTCACCGTGGTGGAAAGAAAGGGTGCAACAGCGACGAATCTGAAAATGAGGCCACGACAATATTTCGATTCCGGTAGCTCATGGAGATACTGGTGCAAAAGAGAGTGTGATGGGAGCGTGTCATGCAAGGATGAGGGTCCCGGTTATTAGGTTCCCACGTGACGGTGGCATGGCAAAAGAGGGACGTGCAATGACAACTCGGACACGGTGCAAACACGAGTATCACGGGCATCATCTCAGGGTTATACCTTCGATGCATGCAGTCAGGACGGATTACGTTCGTTGAGGGAAGTAGTGGCACATGATGATGGTAGAGGTACTCGCTATATTTTCGACAGTAGTGGTACACATTTCGTAGACGTTCGAGTCATCGATAGAGGAACTTGGTTGTCCCTGTAGTCAAACTTGGCGCATCCGAAGGATACTTGTCGAATCCTCGTACTCGTATACGGGTCATAGAAGAACTTGGTGTCCATGGCTGTTGCAGATGCAGTCTTCACGTCAATGGAAAAAGGCAGCGACTGATGTAGCTCGGGCTGGGAGGTGGAGCACAGTAGGCGGATGGAGATGGCAGATCAGCAGCAGGAAGAGAGGGCCGACGGGAGGAGGCAGGCGAGGTGGCTGTCCATGCAACATCGGGCAGGGCTCGAGCTCGGACACGAGGCAGAGGGCAATGCGAACCGCGGAGGTACGACAACAGAGGATGAAGGGAAGGTCGATGTCGCGGAACGACGGCATGGGACAGGAGGTCAGGCTGCGAGGCAGGAGGTTGCTGGTGGCGCCGTGCAACGGCGCATGGTAGTGGTGGTGGACGTGGGCCGGCTCGATCCGACCGGATCCGACGGTTAGGGTCGGGAACGAGGCCGGACGCGATGACGAGGCAGGTTGACGGGGCGGCGCGGTCCATGAGATGACTGGCGGCGAACGACGGAGGGGCGGTGCTTTAGAAGCCTCGGTCATCGGCAGGTGGCGACGCACAGGAGGGGAAGGGGAGATTGAGGAGAGGGCCTCCTCTGGCGGTGCGAGGTGGAGGAGTGGGGATCGGGCAGAGGGGTGGCTTGCCTCTATGCGTGACGGCGCACAGGAAAGGAGAGGGAGCGAGTGGATCGGGAGAGAGCGTGGTGAGGGTCTAGGGTTAGATAGCCGCCGGATGGGCCTAGGTGGGCCGGTGCTGTGGGCTAGGCCGAGCTGCGGTAGCTGGGAGGTCCAGTTGGGCTGGCTCTCTTCTCTCTCCCTCTAATTTTCTCTCTATTTCAAAGAAACAGTAACCTAGAAGAAATGTTGAGACAGGAGTAGAGTTTGGGCATGGAGTTAATTTTCTCAGACTGACAAAAATGAGGTTCATCCAAGAAAATAGGAGTGGGTATGTGTCGGGGAAACTGATCCATGAACACATATGGGGCCGGCGGACCGTGGCCCCTTTCGGTTCGGCGGGGGGCGGAGGTCGCACGAAGAGCAGATCAAGGCGAAGCACACGAGCAGTTTACCCAGCTTCGGAGCTCTCCAGAGAGATAATACTCCTACTGCTGCTTGTCTGATTGTATTATGTTCTTGCTCGAGAGTGAGCTAAGTGTTTTTTTGGCTTCCGAATGAACCGAACCCCCTCTACGTTGCGCATGGGCCTCCTTTTATATGCTCAAGGGGTCACCGACCGGTGGCAACGCAGAGAAGGGTAAAAGTGTAAAAAGAGAGGTGGTTGGTACAGTTACTTGTACAGTGTTTCCTACCTAACCCTGACAGCAGGGGACAAGGGCATTAAATGCCCGTCTGTGTAGCCCAAACAGTGCAGAAAAGGACCATCAGGGGCGCCACCGCTCGCCACGATGGCGATCTTGTCAGCTTCGCATGCCACCGTGCACCGCTGGCTGCACAGCCTCCCGCCACGCGCGCCTGGAAAGGCCCCCAGAGCGACAGTTGGTGGATGCGCTGGAGCGTGGGCACAGAGTGGCCACCTGCCGTGGCCGTTGCCTTGTCGGGTCCGGAAGCTTGTCGCTCACCGGGCCTTGCCGGGACGCGCGACGTG
Organism: Triticum aestivum; assembly: GCF_018294505.1. Taxonomy (NCBI): domain Eukaryota; kingdom Viridiplantae; phylum Streptophyta; class Magnoliopsida; order Poales; family Poaceae; genus Triticum; species Triticum aestivum. The sequence goes on from NC_057801.1 coordinate 292,007,086, forward strand.
TCGCGGCAAGTTCCTTGAAAAGCCTTGGTTGGCCTTCCTGGCAAGCTCCTCTTGCCGGGGCCTTGTCTCCTGAGCTTAAATACTTTGTTCTTGAATGGCTCCAAGGGAACCACGGAGGACCTTGGCGGTCGCCTGGCAAGGCTTGCCGCGGGGTGCTGCAACTGCCCGTGCACAAGTTCGGGGTACTAGGGTACCCTTATTCTAGTACACCGACAGGAGCCCCCGGGCCTGGGCCATACACGGTGCCGAGCGCTGTTGGGCCAGGCCCAAGACAGGGCACGGGCACACGCGGCCTGGGCCATGCCGAATCTGACTCCGTATCCACCGCGCCCTCCCTAACGGCACGCGTCGAATGCGGCGTCGTGGGAGAGATCGTGGGTGGATTCTTTATTCGGAAGGGAGAAACGTCCGCCCCCTCCCTCTTTATAAGCAGGGAAACAGGGGCAGTTCGTCCCCCCCCCCGCTGGTTGCTACTACTCCATCTTCGCAAACCTCCGCCGCTCCCCCCTTCTTCTCCAAGCCGAGAGAGAGTAGCGCTCCGCCCCCCATTGCCACCAGCATCACCAACGCCGTCGACCTCCCCCACCACCTCCGCCATGGCTCCGAAAGCCGACAAGGGGAAGGGCGTGAAGTCGGCCGAGGCGCAGCGGCTCGCGGCGCTGTGGAAGGAGCGGGCGATCTTCTCCCCTCAGCTCGGTGCGCAGGAGCTGAGGGAGTACTACTACCTCTTCTGGTCGACGGAGACGCGAGCGCATCCGCGCACGAGGGTACTCCCGGCCGCCGCTTCGGAACTGGCTCCAAACGGGTACCCATTCTTCGCGCTGTTCTTCTATTGCGGGCTCTGCCCGCCCTTCTCGGAGTTCTTCTGCGACATAATGAACACCTACGGGCTCCGCCTCCTTGATTTCACCCCCAACGCCGTTCTGACCATGGCAGTTTTCGCACATTTGTGCGAAAACTTTGTCGGAGTCCACCCCAATGTAGCCCTTTTCCGCCACTTCTTCATGCCTCGGGTCGAGAGAGGAGAGCCGCTTGCCGGAGGGATCGCCTGGATCTCGAGAGTCGGCAAGAAGGAAGCGTATCTGGAGGGTGAGCTTCGCAGCAAATGGGAGGAGTGGAGAGCGGAGTGGTGCTGGATCGTCGAGGAGAACCCGCAGCCGTTCACTGCCCTGCGCCAAGCCCCAATCGTGCGCGGCAACGATTGGAGCAACGTGGCCCCGGAAGACGACAGATTGAAGATCGCCGTCACCCGGATCCTTCGCCTCAGGCTTGCCGGGCTCACCGTAGGCGCCGTTGGCGCGGATTTCCTTCGCCGCCGCATCGCCCCCCTGCAGGAGAGGGGGAGACCCGCTTGGGAGTTCAAGAACTCGGCGGATATAATGCGGCTGCGTCCGGGCCTCAACTTCAACTTCACCGTCCTGGAGTTGGATGCAATGCTTCTGGAGCTATTCAAACGCGACCCCCAGCACCCATTCGTTTTGCTGAGGAGCGTCGTTCCATTGTGCAATAATTCATCGCTTGACCGGATCCGCGCCATGATGCTGTTGTGCGATTCCTACGGAATCATTCCAACTTGGCAAGAGCCTGCGGATGACGTCGTGCGGGCGTTCTTCGACAACTTGGAAGAAGTGCCGGTCCGCACCGACGAGCAGAAGAGCCTCACCCGCGACACCACCGACGCGGAGCTGCAGCGCATCGCCACCAGGACGGAGGAGGCTGAGGCAGCAGCTGCCACAGGCGCGTTCGGGTTCACCATAGAGGAGGCAGAGGCGGCAAGCCTTGCCGAGCGCGAGGAGTTTTCCGGTGAGGAAGATCTTGCCGGCCCTGAAGCTGAGCCGAGCGAGGCCGGCGAGGAAGAGCCCAAGCCTTCAGACAGCTTGCCGCAGGCGGAGCCCCCGGCCTCGCCAAGAAGGTGTCTCCGCAGGGCCGGGGACATAGCGGGGCGGCAAACGAGCCAACAGCCACCAAGCCGTGCGACACACTCTACCGCGGCAAGCAATGTTGCCGCGGGAGCGCCTCACGCTGCTGCGGCAACTGGAGCGGGATCTTCCCGGTCCACCGCCACCGCCCCTGCCAAGCGGGCAAGGGATCCTACTCCTCCGCCTCGCCGCACCGGAGGGGAGCCGGACTTCGATCTCTCCATGCTCAGCTCCGACGATGAGGAAGAAGAGTAAGTTTCTTTGGTGTTCTTGTAGTTCTTCAATTCTTGCTGTTTTTGTCTTGTATCTGACTTGCTTCGATCTGAATCCATTCCTTTTCAGGACGCTGGCCCAGAGAGCGGCGAAGAGAGCCAAGGCCCCGGTGATTGTCATCGAAGATGATCCCACCGTGTCAGCAGGTGGTGTGTCTGAGACCACCTTGACGGACCCTGCAGCCACTCCCCAAAGCAGCCCCCAGCGCAGCCCCCAGCGTAAGTTTGTAGTTTACTTCCTGCTATCGGGCGCGCATGGGTGCTCTTTTCTCTACTGATATCTTGCTTGTTGATTTGTGTAGGAGCAGAACAACCTCACCAGGAGGGCCCGGAAGCCGCCCCCGAAGTGCCATCTGCTTCGACTACGCCGCCAAGGGAGGAGTCCCCGGCAAGGGAGTGCTCTCCGGCAAGGGAGAACTCTCCGGCAAGGGACAGTTCTCCGGCAAGGGACGGTACCAGCGATCCTCCGGTGGTTGAGACCACAACCGCAGATCCCAGCACAGGTAACCTTTTTGCCTAAGAACTTCCCTTGGGTTCTTCTTCTTCTGAATTTCCTTTCTTGGATTTTTGCTTGACTTTTCTCCCTTCTTCGTTCTTCAGATCCATCTGCTGCGGAGCCAATGGAGACTAAGGACGCCGGCGAGGAAGGCGTGCGTGGCAGTAACGACGACGTCGCCGCCAATGAAGAAGGGGCCGGTGCTGATGAGCCCGCCGGCAAAGAGGCCGCCAAGGCTGCCGCCGCAGAAGCTGGCGAGGGGTCGGGCGATCGCACTGACGGCCCTGAGGCCGCAGGAGCGCCAGGCGCTGCGCCGACCGCCGATCCCTCCGCCGCTGCCGCGGAGCCAGGCTCCGAAGAGCCCCAGCCCGGTGCCTACTTGAAGGCCGGCAACGGTATCTTCATCAAGCTTCCCTGGGCGTCGAGCTCTAGGGAGCCGGTTGCAGGAGAAGCTTTCGATGAGGAGCTGCTCGCCTCCGCCGGGCTGTCGTTGGTCGATGCGCCAAGCAGCTGCAGTGGCGAGCCTGAGGAGGAGCAGCTGCTGCGGAAGCTGCTGTCACTCTACCGCGCACGACAAGCCAAGCTGGCTTCCCGGGAAGCGCTTGTCGCGAGGGCGGGAGTCGATATGGAGAAACGCGCGGAGGAGCTCCGGGGCCTCAATCAAGAAGCCCTCCGGTCCCTGGCACAGGAGCGGGAGCGACTCGCCGAGGAGCGTACAGCCTTCCTTCTCGAGAAGGCCGAAGCTGAGGAGGAACAAAGGCTTGCTACCGAGAAGTAGTCCGCGCGAGAAGGCGAGTTGGTGCAGCGGAAGGCCAACCTTGACAGCTACGAGGAGGAAACACTTGGCGGGGCTCTCAAGGAAGCAAGGGATGCTGCCGCAACTGCAGAGGCCGCCAAGAAGGAGCTGGAGACGAGGGTGACGCAGTTGGAGGCCAACCTCAAGACGAGTGGCGAGGAGCTTGCTGTGCTCAAGCGCGAGCGCGAGAAGGATGCTGCTGCTCATGGTGAGCTGCAGGGTCTTCTTGCTGAAAGGAGCAAGGAGCTCAGCGCCGCCAAGGACTCCAACGCGGATCTCGAGTTGAAGCTGGCTACGCTGACTCAGACGCTGGACGCCGCCAAGGAGCGAGAGGTGACCTTGTCGGAGAAGATCAAGGCCGACAAGGCGCTGCTGGCGAGCATCGCTGTTACCCAGAACTCATTTAGGGAGACGGTGGAGCATTGGACCGAGGGTCTGGTGAATATCGCCGCAGTCATCGACGAGGAGCTGGCGCAGTTGGGGATGGAGGACTTTGGGTATCCTTCCGACGAGCATCTCCAACCCAGCGCCAAGCTCAGCCTGTTCTTCAAGGGCGTGGCGACGGCACTCCAGCGACTCCGGGAGAGGATCCCAAAGCAGCTGGCCGACGAGTCGCGCAGGATTTGCGCGGGGGCTCTCCAGAAGGTGCTGATGAAGGTGGCCTTCCGCAACCCAGGCCTCAACCTCACCAACGTCCTCAGGTCCTTGCCGCCTGACGCCGATCTGGATGCGCTCAAGGCCCTTGTCGCACCCATTGTGGACAAGGTGAGCGAGATCAAGAGGGTTGAGGGCGATCGCATAGACTAGGCCGCCCGTTTTCCCTTTCTCCTTGTCGCTACTAGCCATATTATAAGATCAATCTGTTAGAGCTGCGACAAGTTATTTTGTAATATAACTCTATTTCTGTTATCAATTGCTACGTTATTTCCTTTACTAGATTCCTTCCTTTGTATGTTTTTACCCTACGCTTTTAGGGAACTTGTCGGCGCAGGCACCCGAGCCGCGAGCGCTGAGTGCGGGACGTCAGCAGCCTGCTGGCGGTGCCGCTTCCGACAAGAAACCTTGCCGCGACTAGTTGCAGCACACTTAAGTTGTTGAGCGGACTCGAGAAAAAGTAAGGGCGCAACTAGCTACGAGTTGGTTCCTCCGCGCACAGGTTTTCCATACAAAGCACGGTCGTCCGAGGAAGATAACTTAAAAATTAAAACTAATTGCTCAAACTTTGGCCACTTAGCTTTTCTGTCGCTTGCCTTCCGGCAAGGCGAAACTTCCTTGAACGATGCCTGGTGGACATCATTATCTTCTCCTTTCCCCCCCGGTAAACTTGTGTGCGAGGTATCCTTCTTTTCCTTTGTTGAGAAAAAAGAAAGAAGGAGAAAATAAAGATATGGAGCTTTCGGCTCGTCATTGCTTACCGGAGGTAGGTGCTGCACAAAGTGTCAGATAATGCATGCAATAAAGAAGACAATGCATGAAATTGACAGGATGTGTGGAGCACATGATCTTTACTTATGCACGGGATCTGCGCCCGGCTTTGTACAAAGGATTACATGCAACATCGGCAAGACTTGTACAAAAGGTGGTTGCCGGAACAGGTTCCGGCAACCGCGCCCTATGGATAAAACTTACGAAGATGCTCAATGTTCCAGGAGTTGCTCACCGGAATGCCATCTTCGGTCTCAAGGCGGACAGCGCCGGGCCTAGTGACTCGTTTCACCCGATAAGGGCCTTCCCACTTCGGCGTCAACTTGTTGGAATTCTTGGCGGACTGAACGCGCCGAAGAACAAGGTCGCCTTCCTCGAAGCTTCTGGCATTAACTTTGCGGCTGTGGTAGCGGCGCAAAGCTTGCTGGTATCGAGCAGCTCGTACAGCAGCCTGAAGACGATCTTCCTCAAGGAGCAGCGCGTCATCTTGTCGCAGCTGCTCTTGCTCAAGCTCATCATAAGCGAGCACTCGAGGTGACCCGTATACGAGTTCCGTGGGGAGAACTGCCTCTGCTCCATAGACTAGAGCGAAAGGTGTCTGGCCAGTGGCTCGATTTGGCGTCGTCCTGATCGACCAAAGAACCACCGGCAGCTCCTCGATCCAGTTTCTTCCGCACTTGTGCAGCCTGTCGAAAGTCCTGGTCTTGAGCCCGCGCAGCACTTCAGCATTTGCCCTCTCCGCTTGACCGTTGCTTCTCGGATGAGCAACAGAAGCGAAGCAGACCTTGGCGCCAAGATCTTGGACGTACTGCATGAAGGTGCGGCTCGTGAATTGCGTGCCGTTGTCGGTGATGATCCTGTTAGGGATCCCGAAACGGCAAACAATCGACCTGAAGAACTTGACTGCTGACTGTGCTGTCACCTTCCTCACTGGTTCCACTTCCGGCCACTTTGTGAACTTGTCGATTGCAACGTACAAGTACTCAAAGCCCCCGACAGCTCGGGGAAGGGGCCGAGGATGTCGAGCCCCCAGACCGAAAATGGCCAGGATAAAGGGATCGTCTGGAGAGCTTGAGCTGGCTGGTGTATCTGCTTGGAATGGAACTGGCACGCTTCACACTTGGTTACTTGTGCAGTTGCATCCTGGAGGGCTGTCGGCCAAAAGAAACCTTGCCGGAACGCTTTGCCGGCAAGTGCTCTTGCGCCAATGTGGTGACCACATATGCCTCCATGTATCTCTGCCAACAGCTTTTGTCCGTCTTCCCGGCAAATACACTTCAATTTCACACCGTTGAGTCTTCTTCTGTACAGTGTGCCGTCGACAAACTGGTACATACCTGACTGTCGGGCTACTTTTTCCGCTTCTTCTTGCTCTTCGGGAAGTTCTCCTGTCTGAAGGAAATGGAAAATCTGTTGTGCCCATGCTGGAGCTTGTGGCTCGACAACAAGGACTAAAGGCACATTTGTTGCTGCGGGAGCATCCGCTTCTACGGCGAGAACCTGCGGCTCAGCCGGAGCCTGATGTTCCCCGGCAAGCTTGCCGGAGCAAAGCTTGTCGGGAGCGTCTGCTACAACGGAACAAACCATAAGGCTTGCCGGAGCAGACTGCTCCTCAGCACCCTTGGCGTTGATCTTGGGGACTTTCTTGGCGGCGGCTTCAGGGAGCTCTGCCGGAAAATAGTCACCAGAAATCAACTTCCTCTTCTTGTTCTGTCCAGTTGATGGTGTTACGGACGGTTGAGTCAGCTTGAGCACAAGGTTCCACAGGCAACTTTAGTGCGGCGCACTTCGACAGGCCATCAGCAATGTCATTCTGAGCTCTCGGAACATGCTCCATCTGTAGGCCGTCAAAGTGCTCTTCCAGCTTTCTCACTTCATCAACATATGCTTCCATCAACGGACTCTGATAGTTCTTGTTCACTTGGCGGACGACAAGCTGTGAGTCACCCCTGACAATGAGCTTCTTGATCCCAAGGTCCGCTGCGATCCTGAGACCGGCAAGCAATGCTTCATACTCTGCAGTATTGTTGGTTGCTTGCTCCTTGGGAAAGTGCATCTGGACTACGTACTTGAGGTGCTCTCCGGTGGGTGCGACAAGCAGCACGCCCGCACCGGCGCCTTGCAGCGAGAAGGCACCATCAAAGTACATCAGCCACTCTTTGCTCGCTTCCTTGACGGGGATGCTCGTCTCTGGAATTTCTTCATCTGGCGTTGGCGTCCACTCTGCTATGAATTCTGCCAATGCTCTGCTTTGGATAGTTGAAGTACTTACAAACTTGAGGCCAAAGCTTGACAGTTCCAGCGCCCACTCGACAATCCTGCCTGTTGCTTCTGGATTTTGCAGTATCCTCTTCAGCGGAAAACGAGTGACGACTGTGATCTCATGTGCTTGGAAATAATGACGCAACTTTCTCGAGGCCATGAGGAGGCCGAAAAGCAATTTCTGCACACCAGAGTACCTTTACCTAGCCCCCTGCAGAAGGGAACTGACAAAGTAAACTGGGCGCTGCACCATTCTCTTCTGCATCTTCTCATGCTCCTGCGCAGATCCATCCTTGTCGGGACCAGAGCTTGTCGGCGAAGCCCCCTGCTTGTCGCTGGATGCATCTGCCGTGGTTGCTGGCTCATCATCTGCCTCCCTCTCCGCCACTAACGCAGCACTAACCACTTGATTGGTTGCCGCTATATACAGCAGCAACTTCTCTTGTGGCCTAGGTGCGACAAGTGTTGGAGTGGAGGACAGGTATCTCTTCAAGTCCTGCAGCGCAGCCTCCGCCTCCGGAGTCCATTTCATTGGACCTGCCTTTTTCAATATTTTGAAAAATGGCAGGGCGCGCTCAGCAGATCTAGAGATAAACCTGCTGAGAGCAGCCACGCAACCGGCAAGCCTTCGTACATCCTTGACGCGCTTCGGTGCTTCAATTTGCTCAATGGCCTTGATCTTGTCGGGATTGGCTTCAATTCCCCGCTGAGACACAAAGAACCCGAGAAGCTTGCCGGAAGGGACTCCAAACACGCACTTCTCGGGGTTAAGCTTGAGGTTGATCTTGCGCAGATTTGCAAATGTTTCGTCTAAATCTTGAATCAGGGTCGCCCTGTCCTTGCTCTTGACCACTATGTCATCCATGTAGGCTTCCACATTTCTGTGCATCTGTGGCTCAAAAGCATGGTGGACTACCCTTGCAAATGTTGAACCAGCATTCTTCAAACCGAAAGGCATCCGTACGAAACAGTACGTGCCACACGGGGTGATGAATGCGGTCTTCTCCTCATCCTCTTCTGCCATGAAGATCTGATGGTATCCTGAGTATGCATCAAGAAATGAAAGCAAATCACATCCGGCCGTGGAGTCAACAATCTGATCGATGCGCGGCAAGGGAAATGGGTCTTTGGGACAAGCTTTATTGACATCAGTGAAGTCGATACAAAGCCTCCATTTTCCGTTAGCCTTGCGCACGACTACAGGATTGGCCAACCACGTAGGATGGAGCACTCCTCTGACAAGGCCTGCTGCTTCCAACTTCTTGATTTCTTCTGCGATGAATTCTTGGCGCTCCACTGCCTGTTTCCTGACTTTTTGCTTGACGGGCCGCGCATGAGGACAGACAGCAAGGTGGTGCTCAATTACTTTCCTGGGAACACCGGGGATGTCAGACGGTTGCCATGCAAACACGTCGACATTCGCCCGCAGGAAAGCAACGAGCGCGCTTTCCTATTTGGGGTCAAGAGTTGCACTGATGTTGAAGGTACCACCAGTGCCGTCCTCCTTGGCGGACACCCTCTTGGTCTCAGGTGGAGCTGCCATTGCCTTCTTACACTTGCCGGTGGAGCTCGATGGTGCGTCCTCGACGGTAGCGCAGCACTCCGAAGAGGTGCGCTTGCCGGAGTGGGCATCAGAACTCTTGCCGGACTTGGTCTTCTTCTTCGCCCCGGGAGCTTCAGCGGCAAGTGATTGGCGATCTGCTGCGGCTGCTGCTTCCCGGTAGATCTTGTCGGTGCAAATAAGGGAATCCTTCTTGTCGCCGGGGACAGAGATGACACTTATCGGGCCTGGCATCTTCAGTATGTTGTAGGCATAGTGAGAGGCTGCCATGAATTTGGCGAGTGCTGGACGGCCGAGTATCCCATTGTAAGGCAATGGGAAGTCAGCAACGTCAAAAGTGACCCTCTCAGTCCTGAAGTTCAACTCGCTGCCAAATGTTACCGGCAACGTGATCTTTCCCTTTGGCTTGCTCCTTCCCGGGTTGATTCCTTGAAATGTACCGGTCTCTTCGAGCTCGCTGTCAGGGATCTGGAGTTTCTGGAGTACCGCGGAGGAGATCAGGTTCAAGCCGGCCCCGCCGTCAACTAACATCTTAGTGACCTTGAGGTTGCGGATAGTTGGTGAAACCAACATCGGCAAGCACCCGACCGCAGTTATGCGATCAGGGTGGTCCTCAATATCAAAGATGATAGGCGTGCTGGACCATTTCAGAGGCTTGCGTGACTCGACGGGTGGTTCTCCTGCATTAACTTCCCGCACCCACTGCTTGAGCTGGCGGTGTGAAGTATGCAGAGAAGCACCACCGTCAACGCACAGGACCTCTGTGGCTTTCTGGAACTCCTGCTCATCAGTCTCATCATCATCCATGTCTTCATCGTCGTCGTCATCTTCATCCTTGTCGCGGCCGCGAGGAGGTCTGTCTCCTTGCCGCTGCTTGGCCTTGCCGCGGCGTCCTCCTCGGCCGGGACGTTTCTTGCCGGATCCTCCAGCACCTTCCTGGGCCTTCTCCTTGTCGCGCCGCTCATATTCAGCTTTCTGTTACTCAACAAGCTGCTCGACTTTCTTGCAGCTCTAGAGGTCGTGGCCCTTGGTGCGGTGGATCTTGCAATACTGCTTGCTGGTACCGTCCTGCTTGTCGGCAACTGCCACCTCGCGGCAACCTCCTTGCCGAAGCTGCCAGCTTTGGGCGTCTTGCCGGACTGCTCAACGACCAGCACCTCTTTTCCTTTCTTCTTCCTGTTGTTTCGCCGCCGGTTTTTCTTTGCCGGGGCTGCATCCTCACTGTCAGATCCTCCTGCTCCTATGTTCTCTCCGGGGAGTCTCCTCCCTTCCTCAGCTCGTGCACACTTGTCGGCCAGGGCATATAGCTCACTGACGTCTCTGATCTTGCACATCACCATTTCCTCCCGCATCCTGCGGTTTCGCACGTTCTGATGGAACGCGCTAATCACCACGGCAGGGTGGAAGTCTGGGATGTTGTGCTGTACACTACTGAATCTCTGAATGTACTTGCGCAGGGGCTCTCCTTCCTTCTGGGCGAGCAGATGAAGGTCACTCTCTTGGCCATGAGGCTTGTGGCCGCCTGTGAAGGCGCCGACAAACTGATGGCATAGATCGGTCCAAGAGGACATGGAGTTGTCCGGCAAATGCATGAGCCAGGATCTGATGTTGGGCTTGAGCACCAGCGGGAAGTAGTTGGCAAGGATCTTGTTGTCCCGTCCCCCGGCAGCCTGCACCCCAATGGTGTAGATGCTGAGGAACTCCGACGGATGCGTCTTGCCATCGTACTTCTCCGGTACGTCTGGCTTGAAGTTCTTCGTGCTGGGCCACTGGACTTGCCGCAGCTCACGAGTGAACGCAGGGCAACCTACCGCGTATGGCAAGTCGCCTGGTTCCCCTGGCGCATGCATGTCGACAGAGGGCCCAGCACGCTTGTCGGATTGACGTCGCGCTTCTCTTCGGCGCTCGATGCGAGTACGAGCGTCTTCTTGCTGTCGATCGCGAAGAACTTGGCGCTGATCGCGACGAGCTCGTGGATCCGATGATGCGGTGGAGTCGCTGTCGAGGTGGATCCGGCGAGTCGGCGATCTTGGCCTTCGGGGTGGTGATTGCATGGTGGTTGCACCTCCACCAGTTTCGTCGCCACCGGCTCGCGCCTGGCAACCCTACCGCGGCAGCGACGCGCTCGGCTGCCGCGGAGTGTCGCCGTTGGCGTAGCCGATGAGACTCTGAATGGTGGCCCTCCATTCATCGATCTTGTCCGACATCGGAGGGTAATCCAGGAGCAGTTGAGCTCGCGCCAAAGCTTCTGCCGGAGTGGTGGGTGGCAGTGGCGGACGGCGCGAGGAGCGGGATGTGCTCGGACTTCTAACTATGTTAGAAGGAGCATTATCCCGTCCGGGCGACCGTGTCTCGCTCGTGCTGGTATGCTGGCGTGCATGCTGGTCTTGAGCGCCCCGGGATCCACCAGCTTGATCTTGGCCCAACAAACATATGGTACTGCGAGTACCATGACGCTGTCGGTCCCGCGCCTCCTGAGATGGGCGCGGAACAAGCACGGACATCGAGGTCTGCGCCGCCTTGCCTTTGGACCTGGTAGCGTTGTGAGCTTCCTCGTCGATGTCCGTCCTTCCGCCGACGTCTACCCCACCACCCGTTTGCTCCGGTGGCGGTGGGATCGACGTGGACGGAACAGCTGCCTCCGAAGCCTTCTTCTTCGGTGGCATGTTGATGAAGAAAATGAAGATCTAGCTCGTGTGAACGCCGGATCAGGTTCACGCAATCTCGACGCCCCCTACCTGGCGCGCCAAAGATGTCGGGGACACTGGTCCACGAACACCTATGGGGCCGGCGGACCATGGCCCCTTTCGGTTCGGCAGGGGGCGGAGGTCGCACGAAGAGCAGATCGAGGCAAAGCACACGAGCTGTTTACCCAGCTTCGGAGCTCTCCGGAGAGATAATACTCCTACTGCTGCTTGTCTGATTGTATTATGTTCTTGCTCGAGAGTGAGCTAACTGTTTTTCTGGCTTCCGAATGAACCGAACCCCCTCTACGTTGCGCATGGGCCTCCTTTTATATGCTTAAGGGGTCACCGACAGGTGGCAACGCAGAGAAGGGTAAAAGTGTAAAAAGAGAGGTGGTTGGTACAGTTACTTGTACAGTGTTTCCTACCTAACCCTGACGGCAGGGGACAAGGGCATTAAATGCCCGTCTGTGTAGCCCAAACAGTGCAGAAAAGGACCGTCAGGGGCGCCACCGCTCGCCACGATGGCGATCTTGTCAGCTTCGCATGCCACCGTGCACCGCTGGCTGCACAGCCTCCTGCCACGCGCACCTGGAAAGGCCCGCAGAGCGACACGTTGGTGGATGCGCTGGAGCGTGGGCACAGAGTGGCCGCCTGCCGCGGCAAGCGCCTTGCTGCGGCCGTTGCCTTGTCGGGTCCGGAAGCTTGTCGCTCACCGGGCCTTGCCGGGACGCGCGGCGCGTTGCGGCATGTTCCTTGAAAAGCCTTGGTTGGCCTTCCCGGCAAGCTCCTCTTGCCGGGGCCTTGTCTCCTGAGCTTAAATACTTTGTTCTTGAATGGCTCCAAGGGAACCACGGAGGACCTTGGCGGTCGCCCGGCAAGGCTTGCCGCGGGGTGCTGCAACTGCCCGTGCACAAGTTCGGGGTACTAGGGTACCCCTATTCTAGTACACCGACAGCATGGATGCAAGGTTTAGATTCAAACAAATTTGACTTTAATTCAAATGGGTAAATAGGGAGTGGGGGTTTGGAAGGTCCAAAAATGTTGATATTTTTGGCGGAGCTTCGATAAATGGAGAAAAAATTATCGACAAGGTTTGGAGGACAAATGGAAGCACAAGAGGCATGGGATTTATTTGCACGTGTGTTATGGTCAATCCCAAATTAATGGAATATTTTATAATAGCTCCCTAAATATTGAGATGATATATTATAAAGAGAATCACCATGTGAATTCCCTCGATTTAAATGGATCAAAGATCCATATGGTTTATTCATGTGAGTTTAAAGTTAGTTTGCGAAATTGATGGCATAATGACATGATGCAATGCAAATGATGCTATGAAGATTGCAATAGACAAATAAGTCACATGGTGAAACTCAGAATCCATGGAAGGCATCTGGAGCGTAGGTCTTGGGTCGTTACAGTAGGGGCATGCACTTGCGCAAGCCGGAGAGCGTAAACAACACGTCATTTTCATCGACATTTTCGTTGTGAACGGCTCCATCAACTATGGCGCCCGAGAAGAAGTCCGGTGCCGCAGGTCACTCGTCCGCCTTGAAGACCCCACCAGCCACGACTGCCAACGTTGCGGGCGACCGCAGGGACACATGGAGATGTGGGCGCTACGGGGGATGAGGTCGACGCAGGCGGCGTTGTTACCGCCTTCCTAATACGTCTCCAACGTATCTATAATTTTTGATTATTTCAAGCTATTATATTACCCGTTTTGCAAGTTTATGGGCTTTACTTTACACTTTTATATCATTTTTGGGACTAACCTACTAACCGGAGGCCTAGCCCGAATTGCTGTTTTTTTTGCTTATTTCAGTGTTTCGAAGAAAAGGAATATCAAACCGAGTCCAAATGGAATGAAACCTTCGGGAGCGATCTTTTTGGAACAAACGCAATCCAGGAGACTTGGATTGGACGTCAAGAAGTAGCCGAGGCGGCCACGAGGCAGGAGGGCTTGCCCTAGGGGGTAGGCGCTCCCCCCACCCTCGTGGGCCCCTTGTGGCTCCCTTGACCTACCTCCTTCGCCTATATATATCTACGTACCCCGAAAAAATCCATGAGCACCACGAAAAACTATTTCCACCACCGCAACCTTCTGTATCCGTGAGATCCCATCTTGGAGCCTTCGCCGGTGCTCTACCGGAGGGGGAATCGATCACGCCGGGCTTCTACATCAACACCATAGCCTCTCCGATGAGTTGTGAGTAGTTTACCACAGACCTTCGGCTCCATAGTTATTAGCTAGATGGCTTCTTCTCTCTCTTTGAATCTCAATACAAACTTCTCCTCGATCTTCTTGGAGATCCATTCGATTTAACTCTTTTTGCTGTGTATTTGTTGAGATCCAATGAATTGTGGGTTTATGATCTAGTTATGTATGATTGGTTATATTTGCAAGTCTCTTCGAATTATCAGTTTGGTTTGGCCTACTAGATTGATCTTTCTTGCAATGGGAGAAGTGCTTAGCTTTGTGTTCAATCTTGCGGTGTCCTTTCCCAGTGACAGCAGGGGCAGCAAGGCACATATTGTATTGTTGCCATCGAGAATAAAAAGATGGGGCTTATATCATATTGCTTGAGTTTATCCCTCTACAGCATGCCATCTTACTTAATGTGTTACTCTGTTCTTCATGTACTTAATACTCTAGATGCAGGCAGGAGTCGGTCGATGTGTGGAGTAATAGTAGTAGATGCAGAATCTTTCGATGTACTTATCGCGGACATGATGCCTATATACATGATCTGCCTAGATATTCTCATAACTATGCACTTTTCTATCAATTGCTCGACAGTAATTTGTTCACCCACTGTAATACTTATGCTATCTTAGAGAGAAGCCACTAGTGAAACCTATGGCCCCCGGGTTTATCTTTTATCATATAAGTTTCCGATCTACTTTATTTTGCAACCTTTACTTTTCAATCTATATCATAAAAATACCAAAAATATTTATCTTATCTTATTATCTCTATCAAATCTCACTTTCACAAGTTACTGTGAATGGATTGACAACCCCTTTATCGCGTTGGTTGCGAGGTTCTTGTTTGTTTGGGTAGGTACGAGGGACTTGCGTGGAGCCTCCTAATGGATTGATACCTTGGTTCTCAAAAGCTGAGGGAAATACTTACGCTACTTTGCTGCATCACCCTTTCCTCTTCAAGGGAAAACCAACGCAGTGCTCAAGAGGTAGCAAGAAGGATTTCTGGCGCCGTTGCTGGGGAGGTCTTCTCACAAGTCAAGACATACCAAGTACCCATCACAAACTCATCTCCCTCGCATTACATTATTTGCCATTTGCCTCTCGTTTTCCTCTCCCCCACTTCCCCCTTGCCGTTTTATTCGCCCTCTCTTTCCCGTTCGCCTCTCTTTTTCGCTTGCCTCTTGTGTGCTTGTGTGTAGGATTGCTCATCACGATGGCTCAAGATAATACTAATTTGCATGACTTTTCCAATACCAATAATAATGATTTCCTTAGCACTGTGATTGCTCCTCTTAATGATGCTGAATCTTGTGAAATCAATGCTGCTTTGTTGAATCTTGTCATGAAAGATCAATTCTCCGGCCTTCCTAGTGAAGATGCCACTACTCATCTAAACAACTTTGTTGATTTGTGTGTGCAAAATAAGAAAGACACGGATAATGATATTGTTAAGTTGAAGTTATTTTCGTTTTCACTTAGAGATCGTGCTAAAACTTGGTTTTCGTCTTTTCCTAAAAATAGTATTGATTCATGGAATAAGTGCAAAGATGCTTTTATATCTAAGTATTTTCCTCCCGCTAAGATCATCTCTCTTAGAAACGATATTATGAATTTTAAGCAACTTGATCATGAGCATGTTGCCCAATCTTGGGAGAGGATGAAATTAATGTTTCACAATTGCCCTACACATGGTTTGAATTTATGGATGATCATACAAATTTTTCATGTCGGGTTAAATTTTGCTTCTAGAAATCTTTTAGATTCGGCCGTGGGAGGCACTTTTATGGAAATCACTTTAGGAGAAGCTACTAAACTCCTAGATAATATTATGGTTAATTATTCTCAATGGCACACCAAAAGATCTACTAGTAAAAAAGTTCATGCGATAGAAGAGATTAATGTTTTGAGTGGAAAGATGGATGAACTTATGAATTGTTTGCTACTAAGAGTGCTCCTATTGATCCTAATGATATGACTTTGTCTACTTTGATTGATAATAATAATGAATCTATGGATGTGAATTTTGTTGGTAGGAATAATTTTGGTAACAATGCTTATAGAGGAAACTTTAATTCTAGGCCGTTTCCTAGTAATTCCTCTAATAATTATGGTAATTAATACAACAACTTTTATGGAAATTTTAATAAGATGCCCTCTGATTTTGAGAATAGTGTTAAATAATTTATGATCTCTCAAAAGAATTTCAATGCTTTGCTTGAAGAAAGATTGCTTAAAGCTGATGAATTGGCTAGGAACGTGGATAGAATTTTTCTTGATGTTGATTCTTTGAAACTTATATCTATTCCACCAAAGCATGATATCAATGAGTCTTTCAAAGCCATGATATTGATGAGTGTAAATAAAGAACCGCTAGAATGCGTGCTAAGAAAGATTGCTTTGTCAAAGCGTGTTCTTCTAGTTTCCATGAAAATAATGATGAAGATCTAAAAGTGATTGATGTGTCTCCTATTAAATCTTTGTTTTGTATTATTAATCTTGATAATTATGGGACTGGAGATGAGTCAACTTTAGTTAAAAGGCGTCCCAATGATTCGGAGTTTTTAGATCTTGATGCAAAATTTGGTAAAAGTGGGATTGGAGAGGTCAAAACTTTACATAGTAATGAACCCAATATTATGGATTTCAAGGAATTTAATTATTATAATTGTTCTTTAATAGATTGTATTTCCTTGTTGCAATCCGTGCTAAATTCTCCTCATGCTTATAGTCAAAATAAACCTTTGACCAAACATATCGTTGATGCTTTGATGCAATCTTATGAGGAAAAACTTGAATTAGAAGTTTCTATCCCTAGAAAACTTTATGATGAGTGGGAACCTACTATTAAAATTAAAATTAAAGATCATGAATTCTATGCTTTGTGTGATTTGGGTGCTAGTGTTTCCACGATTCCAAAATCTTTATGTGATGTGCTAGGTTTCCATGATTTTGATGATTGCTCTTTAAACTTACACCTTCCGGATTCCACTATTAAGAAACCTATGGGAAGGATTAATGATGTTCTTATTGTTGACAATAGTAATTATGTGCCCGTAGATTTTATTGTTCTTGATATAGGTTGTAATCTTTCATGTCCTATTATTCTTGGTAGACCTTTCCTTAGAACGATTGGTGCAATTATTGATATGAAGGAAGGAAATATTAGATTCCAATTTCCATTAAGGAAAGGCATGGAACACTTTCCTAGAAATAAGACCAAATTACCTTATGAATATATTATGAGAGCCACTTATGAATTGAGTCCCAAAGATGGCAATACTTAGATCTATCCTCGCTTTTATGCCTAGCTAGGGGCATTAAACGATAGCGCTTGTTGGGAGGCAACCAAATTTTATTTTTGTTCCTTGCTTTTTGTTCCTGTTTAGTGATAAATAAATCATATAGCCTCTTTTTAGATGTGGTTTTATGTTTTAATTAGTGTTTGTGCCAAGTAGAACCTATAGGATCATCTTGGGTGATACTTAATTTGATCTTGCTGAAAAACAGAAACTTTTGCACGCACAAGAATAATTTTAATAAATCACAGAAACGTGCTTTTTAGTTGATTCTTTTTTAAGTAGATCAATATACAAATTGCCTAGGACTTCCTATTTTGGTAGGAGTTTTAGATTTCTATAAGTATTCGAAAGTTACAGATTGCTATAGACTGTTCTGTTTTTGACATATTCTGTTTTTCGTGTGTTGTTTGCTTATTTTGATGCAGCTATGGCTAGTATCGGGGGGTATGAACCATAGAGAAGTTGGAATACAGTAGGTTTAACACCAATATAAATAAAGAATGAGTTCATTACAGTACCTTAAGTTGTGTTTTTTCTTTCTTGCACTAATGGAGCTCATGAGATTTCCTGTTGAGTTTTGTGTTGTGAAGTTTTCAAGTTTTGGGTAAAGATTTGATGGACTATGGAATAAGGAGTGGAAAGAGCCTAAGCTTTGGGATGCCCATGGCACCCCAAGATAATTCAAGGACAACCAAAATCCTATGCTTGGTGATGCCCCGGAAGGCATCCCCTCTTTTGTCTTCGTCTATCGGTAACTTTACTTGGAGATATATTTTTATTCACCACATGATATGTGTTTTTCTTGGAGCATATTGTATGATATGAGTCTTTCCTTTTTAGTTTACCACAATCATCTTTGCTGTACACACCTTTTGGGAGAGACACACATGATTCGGAATTTATTAGAATACTCTATGTGCTTCACTTATATCTTTTGAGCTAGACAATTTTGCTCTAGTGCTTCACTTATACTTTTTAGAGCATGGCGGTGGTTTTATTTTGTAGAAATTATTGATCTCTCATGCTTCGCTTATATTATTTTGAGAGTCTTTTAGAACAGCATGGTATTTTCTATGGTTATAAAATTGGTCCTAGAATGGTGGGCATCCAAGTTGGGTATAATAAAAACTATCATAGGAAGTGAATTGGATGCTATGATCAATTTGATGCTTGATAATTGTTTTGAGATATAAAGGTGGTAATATTAGAGTCATGCTAGTTGGGTAATTATGAAATTGGGGAATACTTGTGTTGAAGTTGGCAAGTCCCGTAGCATGCACGTATGGTAAAAGTTGTGGAACAAATTTATTGCATGGGGTGCTCTTTTGATTGCCTTCCTTATGTGTGCAGGTCGGGGGCGCGCGATGGTTAACTCCTACCAACCTCCCCCCTAGGAGCATGCATAGTAGTACTTTGCTTTGAGGGCTAATAAAACTTTTGCAATAACTATATGAGTTCTTTATGACTAATGTGAGTCCATGGATTATACGCACTCTTACCTTTCAATCATTGCTAGCCTCTTCGGTACCATGCATTGCCCTTTCTCACCATGAGAGTTGGTGCAAACTTCGCCGGTGCATCCAAACCCCGTGATACGATACACTCTATCACATATAAACCTCCTTATATCCTCCTCAAAACAGCCACCATACCTACCTATTATGCCATTTCCATAGCCATTCCGAGATATATTGCCATGCAACTTTCCACCGTTCCGTTCGTCATGACACACATCATCATTGTCATATTGCCTTGCATGATCATGTAGTTGACATCGTATTTGTGGCAAAGCCACCATGCATAATTTTCCATACATGTCACTCTTGATTCATTTCCCATCCCGGTACACCGCCGGAGGCATTCATATAGAGTCATATCTTGTTCTAGTATTGAGTTGTAATTTTTGAGTTGTAAATAAATAGAAGTGTGATGATCATCATTATTAGAGCATTGTCCCTTATAAAAAAAAGAAAGGCCAAATAAAAAAAGAAAGGCCAATAAAAAAATAAAAAAAGGGGAAGAAAGGCCCAAAAAGAAGAAAGGCCCAAAAAAAGTGGGACAATGTTACTATCCTTTCCACACTTGTGCTTCAAAGTAGCACCATGATCTTCATGATAGAGAGTCTCTTATGTTGTCACTTTCATATACTAGTGGGAATTTTTCATTATAGAACTTGGCTTGTATATTCCAATGATGGGCTTCCTCAAAATCCCCTAGGTCTTCGTGAGCAAGCAAGTTGGATGCACACCCACTTTGTTTCTTTTGTTGAGCTTTCATACATTTATAGCTCTAGTGCATCCGTTGCATGGCAATACCTGCTCCTCATGTTGACATCAATTTATGGGCATCTCCATAGCCCATTGATTAGGCTCGTCAATGTGAGACTTTCTTTTTTTGTCTTCTCCACACAACCTCCATCATCATATTCTATTCCACCCGTAGCGCTATATCCATGGCTCACGCTCACGTATTGCGTGCGAGTTGAAAAAAGCTAAAGCACGTTAAAAAGTATGAACCAATTGCTTGGCTGAAACCGGGGTTGTGCATGATGGGAGTATTTTGTGTGATGAAAATGAAGCATGGCCTAACTATATGACTTTGTAGGGATGAACTTTCTTTAGCCATGTTATTTTGAGAAGACAGGATTGCTTTGTTAGTATGCTTGAAGTATTACTGTTTCTTATGTCAATATGAACTTTTATTTTGAATCATTTGGATCTGAACATTCATGACACAATAAAGAAAATTACATTGAGAATATACTAGGTAGCATTCCACATCAAAAATTCTGTTTTTATCATTTACCTACTCGAGGACGAGCATGAATTAAGCTTGGGGATGCTTGATACGTCTCCAACATATCTATAATTTTTGATTGTTCCATGCTATTATATTACCCGTTTTGGATGTTTATGGGCTTTACTTCACACTTTTATATCATTTTTGGGACTAACCTACTAACCGGAGGCCCAGCCCGAATTGCTGTTTTTTTTGCCTATTTCAGTGTTTCAAAGAAAAGGAATATGAAACGGAGTCCAAACGGAACGAAACCTTCGGGAGCGATCTTTTTGGAACAAACGCAATCCAGGAGACTTGGAGTGGACGTCAAGAAGCAACCGAGGTGGCCACGAGGCAGGAGGGCGTGCCCTAGGGGGGTAGGCCCGCGCCCACCCTCGTGGGCCCCTCGTGGCTCCTCTGACCTACCTCCTTTGCCTATATATATCTACGTACCCCAAAAACATCCAAGAGCACCAAGAAAATCTATTTCCACCACTGCAACCTTCTGTATCCGCGAAGATCCCATCTTGGAGCCTTTGCCAGCGCTCCGCCGTTGGGGGAATCGACCATGGAGGGCTTCTACATCAACACCATAGCCAATCGGATGAGTTGTGAGTAGTTTTCTATAGACCTTCGGGTCCATAGTTATTAGCTAGATGGCTTCTTCGCTCTCTTTGAATCTCAATACAAAGTTCTCCTCGATCTTCTTGGAGATCTATTCGATGTAACTCTTTTTGCGGTGTGTTTGTCGAGATCCGATGAATTGTGGGTTTATGATCAAGCTTATCTATGAGAAATATTTGAATCTCCTCTGAATTCTTTTATGTATGATTGGTTATATTTGCAAGTCTCTTCGAATTATCAGTTTGGTTTGGCCTACTAGATTGATCTTTCTTGCAATTGGAGAAGTGCTTAGCTTTGGGTTCAATCTTGCAGTGTCCTTTCCTAGTGACAGCAGGGGCAGCAAGGCACGTATTGTATTGTTGCCATCGAGGATAAAAAGATGGAGTTTATATCATATTGCTTGAGTTTATCCTCTACCTCAGGTAATCTTACTTAATGCGTTACTCTATTCTTCACGAACTTAATACTCTAGATGCAGGCAGGAGTCGGTCGATGTGTGGAGTAATAGTAGTAGATGCAGAATCGTTTCGATCTACTTGTTGCGGACGTGATGCCTATATACATGATCATGCCTAGATATTCTCATAACTATGCACTTTTCTATCAATTGCTCGACAGTAAATTGTTCACCCACCGTAATACTTATGCTATCTTGAGAGAAGCCACTACTGAAACCTATGGCCCCCGGGTCTATGTTTTATCATATAAGTTACTGATCGACTTTATTTTGCAACCTTTACTTTTCAATCTATATCATAAAAATACCAAAAATATTTATCTTATCTTATCATCTCTATCAGATCTCACTTTTGCAAGTTACCGCGAAGGGATTGACAACCCCTTTATCGCGTTGGTTGCGAGGTTCTTGTTTTTCTGTGTAGGTACGAGGGACTTGCATGGAGCCTCCTGCTGGATTGATACCTTGGTTCTCAAAAACTGAGGGAAATACTTATGCTACTTTGCTGCATCACCCTTTCCTCTTCAAGGGAAAACCAACACAGTGCTCAAGAGGTAGCACTCCCCGACGGTCGGGGCAGGGGGCACCTACGAAGGACATAATAAGCAACGCGCCAGCGGCCGCGCTCCATGAGAGATTATTCATCCTGCACCTCTCCACCCGGCCGAGGGGCACAGCCACGGCGGTCTGCTTGCTCTGGGGCGGATCGCAATCCTCCGGTACATGTACCACCCCAGAGAAAATTAACCCAGCCAATGCTCCGAACGGAGACACCGGCCCGCACGCGCCACCACCTTGTCTCCATGCCATCTAAGTGGCTAGCTCTCCACGGCTGGAGCCCGTCGCAGCCGCTGCCAGCACCGTCAGGAGCCGAGCAATGCTGCGGTCTACTTCGACAACACCTATGCCAAGTACAGCTTCGGAGGCCATGGATTTATGCCGGAGCCAAGCAATGCTGCTGAGATTTCTGCCCGCAACTGATCAGATGGATGAGTAGAGAGCCACCATTCAAAGCTTGAACGGTTTCACCAAGGCGGGAGGATCACGGTGAGATGGCCCGCCACGGCCTCCCCAGGCAACGGTGATGGCCCATGCCATTGGCCGCATGGAAGGGGCCGCCCCTTCAATGCAGTCCCCTCCGCGGCCGCCATCGCGAGAGCCACAGTCGGAGCCACACGACAAGGAACCCGATGATGCCTTGATGGCTTTGTCCGATGTAGGACCTTGAGAAGAGGTGTCTAGAGGGGGGTGATTAGACACTAATTACCAAAGTTGCAGTTTTTAGGTTTCTTTAAAATTTGAGTGGAGTTTAGGCACAAGTTTAACATTCACAACATATAGCAAGCAAGCATGGAAAGAGTATATGAGCAGCGGAAAGTAAAGCATGCAACTTGCAAGAATGTAAAGGGAAGGTATTGGAGGATTCAAACGCAATTGGAGACATGGATGTTTTTGGCGTGGTTTCGATAGGTGGTGCTATTGTACATCCACGTTGATGGAGACTTTAACCCACGAAGGGTAACGGTTGCGCGAGTCCACGGAGGGCTCCACCCAAGAAGGGTCCACGAAGAAGCAACCTTGTCTATCCCACCATGGCCGTCGCCCACGAAGGACTTGCCTCACTAGCAGTAGATCTTCAAGAAGTAGGCGATCTCCTTGCCCTTACAAACTCATTGGTTCAACTCCACAATCTTGTCGGAGGCTCCCAAGTGACACCTAGCCAATCTAGGAGACACCACTCTCCAAGAAGTAACAAATGGTTCGTTGATGATGAACTCCTTGCTCTTGTGCTTCAAATGATAGTCTCCCCAACACTCAACTCTCTCTCATAGTATTTGGATCTGGTGGAAAGAGGATTTGAGTGGAAAGCAACTTGGGGAAGGCTAGAGATCAAGATTCATATGGTAGGAATGGAATATCTTGGACTCAACACATGAGTAGGTAGTTCTCTCTCAGAAATAGAATGATGGAAGTGTAGGTTCAGTCTGATGGCTCTCTCCATGAATGAAGAGGAGGTGGAGGGGTATATATAGCCTCCACACAAAATATAACCGTTACACACAATCTACCAAACTCGGTGAGACCGAATCGTTAAACTCGGTCAGACTGATTTAGCACATAATGTGGCCGTTAGGGTTTTTCGGTGGGACCGGAATGCAACTCGGTGGGACCGATTTGGTTAGGGTTAGGGCATAACGTAATCTCGGTAAGACCGATTACACAAACTCGGTGAGACCGATTTTGGTAATAAGCTTTCCAGAGAGTTGGTGAGGCAAACTCGGTTAGACCGATTATCAAAGTCGGTGGGACCGATTTTGATAATAAGTCAACCAGAAAGTTTGCATTGTAATCTCGGTAGTACCGATTGCTCAAACTCGGTGAGACCGATTTTGATAATGGACATACACAGAGAGATTACAATCCCATCTCGGTGAGACCGATATCCCTATCGGTGAGACCGATTTGCCTAGGGTTTGTTGTAGTGGCTAAGATATCAAAACTCGGTGGCGCCGGATAGAAAGAATCAGTGGAGCCGAGTTTGACTTTAGGTTTAGGACATATGTGGATGTGAGAAAGTGGTTGAGGGTTTTTGGAGCATATCACTAAGCACATGAAGCAAGAGGCTCATTAAGCAACACCTCATCCCTCCTTGATAGTATTGGCTTTTCCTATAGACTCAATGTGATCCTGGATCACTAAAATGTAAAATTAAGAGTCTTGAGCTTGAAGCTTGAGCCAATCCTTTGTCCTTACCATCTTGAAGGAGTTCCCACATCCTTTAGTCCATGCCACTCCAATGTTGAACTTATCTGAAATATACTAGATAAAAGTGTTAGTCCAACAAGAGATATGTTGACATTAATTACCAAAACCACCTGGGGAGCACTTGTGCTTTCAATCTCCCCCTTTTTGGTAATTGATGACAACATACATCAAAGCTTTAGATAAATATATAAAGAATAGCAAATAAAGCTTTGGAAAGACATGTAACAAGCATAGGCTCCCCCTACATGTATGCAATCATGTGAATATGAAATATAGAAGCATGTGAGAGCATAACCATGATAGAGTAGGCAATGTGTTACATGTATCTTGGCCATATGCATCAGAGCAAAACGTATTAAAGGAAATACCTTCGTGCCCATGAGTCCTTCTTGCAAACAGTATGTACACCAGCAAGGTTTCCTCATACACATGATTGTGATGCATATACTTACCTTGTAGTATTGAGTTGGCTTAGGGTGGAATGAACCTGTGAAAATAAGGTCAGATAACACAGATACATCTACTAGCCAGAGCAAACAGAAGAAACCACAAGAATACCAAGACTGGGATGACATGTAGAGAGTGAGTACTGAGTGCCACAGTTGATTAGACATGTCCCCAAGAGTAAAGATATGCAATGAATTTAAGTGATTTCTTTCCCTTAGATGCCTTGCTCCCCCTGAATCTAGCATGGGATACTGGGAGAAGATAGGGAACATAAAATCAGAGCTGAAAGAAAACAGAGCTGAAAGATATGAATGATTATCAGAGCTAAAGTTCAGAGCTAATGTATGCTAATGCAAAATGAGCACAACAGATCATATGAACATGTCTGTCCCCTCAAGAAGACATGTGGACATCTCTCCTCTTGAACACGAAGCATCTGGGATCCTTGAGAGATACTTTCTACTAGTATTCACTTCCCCTGGAGATCTCTCTCTCTCTCCCTGAAGGATCTCTCTTCCCCTATGAGATGTGATCTCTCTCTCTAAATGATAAGCTTTGATGTGATCTCTCTCTCCCCCTTTGACATCAATTTCCAAGAAGGGCTTGATAAAGATGTAAACTCTCTCTCTCCCTCTGGAATTTTTCGTGAATGGGTTTGATACTTGAGTCACAACATAAAGCAATGATAAAAATGTGATACTTGTAGAGGACAAGATTCATTGAGTGGAGCCGGATCAGAAACAACACAGAATATGTGGCAAAGAGTTTTTCCTGTTATGAAATCGGTGGCACCGAGTGGTATGCTTCGGTCGTACCGAAAATATTTGGTTGGACTGAAAATAACAAATCTGTGTAACCGAGTTCATTGCAGAGAAAACACTTGTCACCTCAGCTCACTAGACTAGAAAGATTTCACAAAGATTTGCAAGGAATTAACTGAAAGATATGCAAGGAAATAGATGCAGAAAATGCAGAGAAAACATAAAGAAATCTAGATGAAGTTTTTTTTGAAAGGGGAAACAAATATGCATGAGATAAATGCAAAAACACAGAAGAAAACACAAGGGAACTTCATCTAGAGATGGTCGGCGACAAAGTCACCTATGTTAGAGTATATTGACTTAGGAGTCAAGTGAGATCACTTGATCATAGGTCATACTCATCGTTTAAGCTCAAACTGGGGTTACCATTTTTCATTTAAGCATCTTGATGTATTCACATCTTGTCGAGTTGCTTTAGCTCATGTCTTGGAGTAAAGCTTCTCTAAGATTGAATAACATACCTTGGTTGGTGGTGTTGTCCATGTAGTTGAACTTGTGTGTGTTGCTCGAGGTTGATGTAGCTCATCAAGAATTTGGAGCACCACTTGGAATTTGAGTCCATCTACCTACATGGGTTAGTTCTTGCAAGGAAGAGCACTTGTGAATCCAAAAATGACAATCATGAAGCTCAATATAAATTTTGTCAAAGGATATGTTTGAATGGTTTCGTGCTTCCTTGTCTTCAACCACCTTTGTATAGAGACTTGGTGATGTAGAGATTGCTCAAGATATGAGTAGCTTACAACCTCATGGAATTTGATTCAACCAAGTACCTACATGGGTTAGATAACATGCAAGATACAAATATATCCAAGACATAAGATTTTCATCATAAGAGAAATATCGAGGATAAGCTCATGTCTTGCATGTATCCAATGGAGTTTCTACTCCAAGTTTGAAGCATCAATGATGTTCAATTCTCCCCTTAACCTGTAAAACACTTTCTCATCAAGAGGTTTAGTGAATATATTAGCTAATTGGTTTTTGGTGCGAACATGCTTAAGATCAATGTCACCCTTAGCAACATGATCTCGAATGAAATGATGACGAACTTCAATATGCTTAGTTCGAGAATGTTGCACAGGATTATGACCAATTTTGATAGCACTTTCATTGTCACAAAGCAATGGAACATGTTTCACATATATCCCATAATCTTTAAGAGTTTGGGTCATCCAAAGTAATTGAGCACAACATGAACCAGCGGCAATATATTCAGCTTCGACGGTGGATAAGGATACCGAGTTTTGTTTCTTGGAGGACCAAGATACAAGAGATCTACTAAGAAACTGACAAGTACCCGAAGTGGACTTTCTATCAACCTTGTCTCCGGCATAGTCCGAGTCGGAATAGCCAACAAGATCGAAAGAGGCCCTCTTAGGATACCAAATGCCAAAATTTGGTGTATGTATTAAGTATCTCACTATCCTTTTCACAGCCTTAAGATGACATTCTTTAGGAGCAGCTTGATATGTTGCACACATGCACACACTTAGCATAATATCGGGTCGTGAAGCACATAGATATAACAATGAACCAATCATAGAGCGATAAACCTTTTGATCAACCGGTTCACCATCTTTGGTCAAATCAAGATGTCCACTAGTAGGCATGGGTGTAGACATACCTTTGCATTCTTGCATATTGAACTTATTGAATAAGTCCTTAGTGTACTTTGTTTGAGAGACAAAAGTACCTTCCTTAGTTTTCTTGATTTGCAACCCAAGAAAGAATTTGAGTTCACTCATCATTGACATCTCAAACTTCTCCGACATTAGCTTTCCAAACTTCTCACTAAAATGAGGGTTAGTTGATCCAAATATGATATCATCAACATAAATTTGGCATACAAATAATTCTCCATTAACCCTTTTAGTGAAAAGATTAGAATCAATTTTCCCAATTTCAAATCCTTTTTCAGTAAGGAACTTGGTCAAGCATTTGTACCATGCTCTAGGAGCTTGTTTAAGACCATAAAGAGCTTTGTTAAGTTTGTAAACATGATTGGGTTTCTTAGGATTGACAAAATCAGGAGGTTGTTTAACATAAACTTCCTCCTCTATTTCACCATTTAGAAAAGCACTTTTAATGTCCATTTGGTACAAGGTGATATCATGGTGATTAGCATAGGCAAGTAAGATGCGAATAGACTCAAGTCTAGCAACAGGAGCATAAGTCTCACCATAGTCCATACCTTCGACTTGTGTGTAGCCTTGGGCGACGATACGTGCTTTGTTGCGAACTACTTGTCCATCTTCATCTTGCTTGTTGCGAAACACCCATTTGGTACCGATGATGTTGTGGTTGTTGTCGGGCTTCTCAACCAATGTCCAAACTTGGTTCCTCTCAAAGTTGTGTAGCTCTTCATGCATAGCATTTATCCAATCCGGATCTTCCAACGCTTCTTCGACCTTCATAGGTTCAATGCTAGAGATGAAAGAATAGTTTCACAAAAGTTAGCTAAACGAGTTTTAGAGTGAGTGATTCTCCCGGTTTGAATATCATTGTAGATTTGCTCAACGGGATGGTCTTTAGCAATTCTTGCTCGAACTCGTGAAAGCTTTTGCTTGGATCTTCATTGAACATCTTCTTCATCTTGTTCTTCTTCTTGGCCTTCTTCATTGTTGGCGTTGTCATTCTCTTGTCGTGGTGGAGAAGGAGGCTGTTGACGTTCATCTTGATGCACTTCCTCGTTTCCTTCATCTTGGTGTGTCCCACTTGTGGATGCTTCCGTATCAACTCTTGGTTCACCTTGTCGTGAAGTAGAAGCTTCCACTTGGACGGACGAGGTACTCTCCTTCACCTCCGTTGGACGAACCTTGCCAATAGACAAGTCTTGGATTGCTTCCGGAGGATCTTTGTCTCCTACATCAATTGGCAATTGCTCTACTTGCGAGCCGTTAGATTCATCAAACTTCATATCTACCGTCTCTTCAACCTTTCGGGTGAAATTGTTGTAGACACGGTAAGTGTGAAAGTTTGAGCCATAACCTAGTAGGAAACCTTCATGAGACTTAGGAGCAAATTTAGAACGACGATGCTTATCAAGAATGTAGCACTTTGAGCCGAATACTCGAAAGTATCCAACTTGGGGTTTGTTACCAGTGAGTAGCTCGTATGCCGTCTTGCCGAGTAGCTTGTGAAGATACAAGCGATTTGTTGCATGACAAGCTGTCTCAACCGCTTCTGCCCAAAAGTGCTTCGGCGTCTTGTACTCATCAAGCATCATTCTCGCCATTTCGATGAGCGTCCGGTTCTTCCTCTCAACAACTCCGTTTTGTTGAGGTGTGTACGTAGCCGAGAACTCGTGTGAAATCCCTTCTTCGTCAAGAAAGGTGTCCACATTTGCATTCTTGAACTCCGTTCTGTTGTCGCTGTGAACCTTCTTGATCTTCACTTCAAATTGGTTTTGGGCCTTCCTAGCGAAGTTTTTGAAGATCTGTTGAACCTCCGATTTATCATCAAGAAAGAACACCCACGTAAATCTGGAAAAATCATCAACAATAACTAGACCAAAAGAATTTCCACCGAGACTCTTGTAAGAGTTGGGACAAAAGAGATCCATGTGAAGTAGCTCAAGTGGCCTCTTCGTGGTCATAATGTTCTTCACGGGATGCCTTCCTCCAACCTGTTTACCTACCTGACAAGCACTGCAAAGTCTATCCTTATCAAATATAACATCATTAACTCCAAGGATATGATTTCCTTTAATAAGCTTGTCAAGGTTTCTCATGCCAACGTGACCTAGTCGTCTATGCCATAACCAACCTTTTGAGGATTTAGTAATGAAGCAAGTTTTAGGTTGAGCCTTTTTTTAGTGAAATCAACAATGTATAGACCACCTCTACATATACCAGTAAAGACCATTTTATGATTGTCTCGACGAAACACTTGGCAATCAACTTCAGTAAATAAGACATTGAAACCAAAGTCAGCAAGTCTAGATACTGAAAGTATGCTGTATCCAAGAGATTCAACGAGCATGACATTTTGTATGGAGCTATCATGTGAGATGGCCACCTTACCAAGGCCAACCACCTTACCTTTTGAGTTGTCACCGAAAGTGACATACTTTCGAGGACTATCATTATCAGCAAGCTCACGAAGCATGTCTTTATCTCCGGTCATGTGATCGGTACATCCACTATCAAGAACCCATTCCTTTCCTCCTGACATGTATCCCCGAAGATTTGCCATAAGACCAAAATGTCTCATTGCATCGTCAAGATCGAAATCACTATCATCATCCTCATCATAGTATCCATGTTCAACATCGTCATGTGGTGGATCAAATCCTAGAGAGGGTGATTCGTTAGAGTGATTTTGACAATGATCTTGTCTATGAATTTTTATAGCTTCGGAAATAATATCACTAATAATACCAACATTTCCTTTGGCACGCATAAGGTTTGTAAGCTCAAATAGACGATCACCAAACATAGTATCACTAGAATTCATTTTACTGAAAGCAATAGACTTATGGGGAATTTCATCAAGATTTTTCAAAGAATAATCAGGAAATCGTTCCTCAAGAAATTTCCATATAGTGTAGGCACACTCAAGAGTAGGCAGTTTTATAATCAAGTTTCTAGGCAAGCCTCTAGTGATAAGATTAACAGTTCTAACATTCCTAATCATGTCAATAGACTCATCAAGGGTAGGATGCATAGGATCAACACAAGGTGCACAAGGACTAGCAATATACTTGTTCAAATGATATTGATTGAAAATTACAAGCATCTCATTTTTCCATTCATGAAAGTACTCTCCATCAAGAATAGGCACTCTATGTCTAAGACTCCCCAAAGTAGACTCATCCATCTTCCTCCAATGATGATTAAACCAAGGCAATGGAGACCAAAGCTCTGATACCACTTGTAGGACCTTGAGAAGAGGTGTCTAGAGGGGGGGGGTGATTAGACACTAAGTACCAAAGTTGCAGTTTTTAGGTTTCTTTAAAATTTGAGTGGAGTTTAGGCACAAGTTTAACATTCACAACATATAGCAAGCAAGCATGCAAAGAGTATATGAGCAGCGGACAGTAAAGCATGCAACTTGCAAGAATGTAAAGGGAAGGGATTGGAGGATTCAAACGCAATTGGAGACACGGATGTTTTTGGCGTGGTTCCGATAGGTGGTGCTATCGTACATCCACGTTGATGGAGACTTCAACCCACGAAGGGTAACGGTTGCGCGAGTCCACGGAGGGCTCCACCCAAGAAGGGTCCATGAAGAAGCAACCTTGTCTATCCCACCGTGGCCGTCGCCCATGAAGGACTTGCCTCACTAGCGGTAGATCTTCACGAAGTAGGCGATCTCCTTGCCCTTACAAACTCCTTGGTTCAACTCCACAATCTTGTCGGAGGCTCCCAAGTGACACCTAGCCAATCTAGGAGACACCACTCTCCAAGAAGTAACAAATGGTGCGTTGATGATGAACTCCTTGCTCTTGTGCTTCAAATGATAGTCTCCCCAACACTCAACTCTCTCTCATAGGATTTGGATCTGGTGGAAAGAGGATTTGAGTGGAAAGCAACTTGGGGAAGGCTAGAGATCAAGATTCATATGGTAGGAATGGAATATCTTGGCCTCAACACATGAGTAGGTAGTTCTCTCTCAGAAATAGGATGCTGGAAGTGTAGGTACAGTCTGATGGCTCTCTCCACGAATGAAGAGGAGGTGGAGGGGTATATATAGCCTCCACACAAAATCTAACCGTTACACACAATCTACCAAACTCGGTGAGACCGAATCGTTAAACTCGGTCAGACCGATTTAGCAAATAATGTGACCGTTAGGGTGTTTCGGTGGGACCGGAATGCAACTCGGTGGGACCGATTCGGTTAGGGTTAGGGTATAACGTAATCTTGGTAAGACCGATTACACAAACTCGGTGAGACCGATTTTGATAATAAGCTTTCCAGAGAGTTGGTCAGGCAAACTCGGTTAGACCGATTATCAAACTCGGTTAGACCGATTATCAAACTCGGTGGGACCGATTTTGATAATGAGTCAACCAGAAAGTTTGCATTGTAATCTCGGTAGTACCGATTGCTCAAACTCGGTGAGACCGATTTTGATAATGGACATACACAGAGAGATTACAATCCCATCTCGGTGAGACCGAGATCCCTATCGGTGAGACCGATTTGCCTAGGGTTTGTGGCAGTGGCTAAGATATCAAAACTCGGTGGCGCTAGATAGAAAGAATCAGTGGAGCCGAGTTTGACTTTAGGTTTAGGACATATGTGGATGTGAGAAAGTGGTTGAGGGTTTTTGGAGCATATCACTAAGCACATGAAGCAAGAGGCTCATTAAGCAACACCTCATCCCTCCTTGATAGTATTGGCTTTTCCTATAGACTCAATGTGATCCTGGATCACTAAAATGTAAAATGAAGAGTCTTGAGCTTGAAGCTTGAGCCAATCCTTTGTCTTTACCATCTTGAAGGAGTTCCCACATCCTTTAGTCCATGCCACTCCAATGTTGAACTTATCTGAAATATACTACATAAAAGTGTTAGTCCAATAAGAGATATGTTGACATTAATTACCAAAACCACCTGGGGAGCACTTGTGCTTTCATCCGACCCTTAAGCACGTCAAGGCCGATGGCGAGCCCTGGAGGACCGACAGAGGGAGGTAATGCTCATCACTTTTGAGACACGCTGCGAAAACCACCGTTAGCCAGACAGGTGTGATGGCACTGGCGTCGATGAGCCCGCGCTCGGTGAGGGTGGGTACCTACCTTTCGAGGCTGGGTGCCCTGCCTTCACTTGCGAGCTATGGCAAGTCTGCTGGCCATCTACCCGCACATTCAAGCCAGAGATACCAGAGAAGTATGACGGAAGATTGAACCTGGCAGAATTCCTGAGCATCTACACCATCGCTATTCAAGCTACCGGGGGAAGGGATGAGAAGGTGTTCACCAACTACTTCCCTTTGGCACTCAAGCCAAATTTGAGGTCTTAGCTACTGCACCTGCCGGAGAACTCCATTTCGACCTGGGCTGACCTGTGCTATGAGTTCATTGGCGCCTTCACGAGCGGCCATCAAGAACCATGGCGGCCCAGCAACTTGCAGCTTCTCCCGCAGAAGGAAGGAGAGACTCTGCGGAAGTACATGCAGAATTCAGCCGAGTCCACAGGAATATTCTATATATCTACCTAGCAGCCGTGATAGCTGCATTCCAGTCCAATGTGCGCCATCGTCGGATACGGTCCAAGATGAACGTCCAATTACCCAAAACTGTGAAGGAGCTATACACCCTGGTGGATAAGTGTGCTCGAGTGGAAGAGGGGATAATACTCCTCGGAGAAGAGGATGTCGTCGACATCGATTCAGAGGACAACAACGGGAGCAATAGCTAGAAGAAGAAGAACAGGAAGCGCAATAAGAAGCGCAAGGACAAGACAATGATGATAGTTGAAGGGTCAAGCACACCTAGTACCGGCAAGAAGGCCAAGCCTAAAGCACCCGGCAAGTACGTTTCAATGTGCACAAATTGCCGGGATGCTACAGCTCCCGAGAAGACTGGGAAAGGTGATGGGCTGTACTACAAAATCCATCAGACCAAGGGCCATGATCTCCAGGAGTGTCATCAGGTTGAGCAGCTCGTCAAGAAGCAGAGAGCTGAGTAAGATAAGCGAGATAAGGAAAAAGGTCAGAATGGCGGTGGAGCAAACCGCCCCGGCAAGGCTCCTCATAACCAAGGAAAACCCGCTAGGTTCCGTGAGAAGGAAGATTGCATTGATGAAAGTGATGGAGGGGATGAAGAGGAAACCAACAAGAAGGAATTCTAGAAAGCTACTAATGCCATGTGCATTGATGGGGGCGCATCTCTACACTCCACTCACAACCAACTTAAACAGTGGGTGCGTGAGGTCAATGTCGTGGAGCCAGTGGTAGATTCTCGGAAGCCACTCAAATGGTCACGCACGCCCATCATATTTGATGAAGAGGATCACCCAGCCCGCGTCATCCCCGTAGGGTGCTTGCCGTTGTTGGTCTCGCCAACAATCCGCAACCTTAAAGTCACCAAGATGTTGGTTGACGGCGGGGCCGGGTTGAATCTGATTTCCCTAAAGGTCATCATCAAACTTTAGATAGTAGAGGAAGAGCTTGAAGTCAAGGGCATGTTTCAAGGAATCAGCCCTGGCAGGAGTCGTCCTAAGGGGAAGATCACGTTGCCAGTAACATTCGGGGGAGAGTTAAATTACCGGACTGAGAAGGTTGTGTTTGATGTGGTTGACCTCCCGCTGCCGTACAACGGAATCCTTGGATACCCAGCTCTGGCAAAATTCATGGCGACCTCTCACTATGCCTACAACACCTGAAGATGCTAGGGCCGATGGGTGTCATTTCCATTCAGTCAGACAAGAAGGACGCAATGATTTGCGTGGATAGGATTTACCGAGACGTAGTCGCGGCAGAGGCCGCTGAAGCCATGGTCCCCAGCAAGGAAAGCAAAGAAAAGGAGAAGGTTAGTAGGGACACCAACAAGAAATCTGGGAAGCATACTATCGGATTCAGGGCTCCACAGACCCAAGGAGGGTTCGAACTCTGGGGCGTGTGCGAAGAACTCAATCTCTCCTGCGAGCCAACGCATCTCTCTCACGGCCTAGCTCGGCTAATGACAAAGTAAATGGACACGACAGCTTACCCAAGTTCCGGTCACCTTGCGGTGTAAGACCATACTCCTGCTTTGTGGTGGATTGGCCTTACGAGGGCTGAGTATGAACTAGTACAGTGGAAGAACTACCTCAGGAGGCTCGTTCTTGTGGTTGTGGTAGCTTTAGAGAGCTCTCTCCCTTTATATGGTGGTGGCTAAGCTATATTTATAGTGGCCTCGGTCCTCTTCCCACAAACCTTAGGCGGGAAGGGATCCCACAGTGGCAAATTTTGAAGGGGGACAAGTAGTACATCCTATCCTGATGAAATGTGGTCTTCGTCTGCAAAGCTTCTGGTCGTGATGCCGTGGTAGGCTCGGCAATGACATCCATTCTCCCGTCCTGGCGGCCTTGGCCTTGTTGCACGGGAATGGAAACCTTTAGCTGATTCCTCGTGACCCCGCGCCTGTGCTTTCCTCCTTAGCACGAAAGAGGAAACCTGTCGCTCTGCGCCCGCTGGCGCCTGCCTGGCCTTGGTCATCATGGCTTGCGTCACCTCAACCTCATGAGGTGAGCACTTGCATAGGAATCTCTGCTCCTCGGGAGGCCGCCTGGGGAGGCCGCTCCCTCTGGAGGTCTTGGTGTCATCTGACTCATGAGGCTTGGCCCCTCCCAAAGGTTTTGCCTTTTCGGTGCTGAATATGGGTCGTACCAGGCCATCGATGGAGCCACACCGTGGGCCGCAGGAAGGCAAGTATGGGTACCCTAGTTCCCAGAACGCCGACAGTAGCCCCCGAGCCCAAGGCGCGCTCGCGCTTGGCTTCGACGTAAAACCAGAGGGCAAGGGTGAAGCATCGCGGGCCCCAATTGCCTACGGACCGAGTTGACACATGGCGCTTGATGGGATGTGGGCGTCTCCGCTTCCCCATGTTTCCTCAGCAACTGTCCTGGGCTGACAAAAAGGCCCGCGCTCGCAGCCAAGCCTTCATTGCCTTCTCTTCGAATTGCTCTGGATCCCCTTTCCTTCCCACCAAGAGCACCTCCAGATCCACCGATTCTTTCCCTCGAGCTCTTCGCTGATGGCGACCAAGAAGGCGAAGCCCGCCGCCCTGGTCGCGCACTTTGCCTCTTCGCCCGCGCCGGCCCTCAGCTCGTCCTCTATCACCGACGCGGGGCACCTTGCTGTCGTGCTTCCACTGACGGCGAGAAATGATGATGAGGGGAGGGAGATAGAGCTTCTGGTTGGCTCCGCCAAGCGGGAGACCTTGGCGGGTACATTCTACCCCTTCTTCCTACACATCGTCATCGCATGGCTCATCCCGCCGTTCTCCAGGTTCTTCCTCTCCATCCTCGACCATTATCAGATCCATGCGCATCACCTCAGCCCAACTCCATCCTTCTTTTGTCAATCTTCGCCTTCTATTGCGAGGCATTTGTGGGGGTGCCGCCCTCCGTTGCGCTGCTCCGCCATTTCTACTCCCTCCGGATGCACGATTCGACCCAGTTCTCCGGATGTGTCTCCTTCGTCGCACCCCACGTGTCGTGGGGGATCCACGACCACCTATGGGGTTGTGAGCCCCTTTTGGTTTGGCGGGGTGATGGACATGTTGCACAAAGAGCAGAGAAGCATAGCACCACGCAACAGGGATCACACGGGCGGTTTTTACCAAGGTTCGGGTTGCCTCAAGGCGTAAAATCCAACTCCTGCTTTGGTTGATTGATGGTGGAAAAGGTGGTGGTGGGAGTAGCACACTTGCCCGACAGTGTTGCATCTAGCCGAAGTGGCTACATGCGTATGGATATGTGAGGGGCCGTCCTTGCCAACCTCTTTGACAGTTGCCATGGGCATCCTTTTATAGGTTAAGGGGTCACCACGGTGGGAAATTAGTCTTTACGTACTGATTAGATAGCAAACAGTGCTATCATACCAAACTCTGCAGGCTGATACGGTGCATTAAATGCTCCACCTAGTGTCACATCACAGCGTGCCCGGCAGCCCTTGCCGGGCTATTTTGCCAGCTCCACGCCTGCTTGCTTGACACGTATCACGACGGGTGTCATATGGAGGTGTTTGCTGTAGGAAGTGGCTGCCATGTGGCAAAAAGCAATCACTTAGTCATCTTGGGGCTTGACACCGCACTGATCTGTGACTTGCGTCGCTCGTGAGGTGGAGCAGTGGAGTGGTTGGACTCCGCATGCCCCGGCAGGGCCTGCCGAGGTGATCTGGAAGTCTGCTTCCAGGGAAAACCCAACCTCACCAGGCTCGCCTGCCCGAAAACAGAGGTTATTCCATTCGCAGTATCTTGCTTCTTTGGCTCATCTTGATATTGTTTATCTGCACTTGGACCCTTTGATGAACTAGTCCTCCTTGCTTGGTTTGATCTTGGTGTTGCAATCTTTGTCCTTGTGCATGTGCATGGTCTGGGCAATGGACCCAATGTTTGTTGCATCGACAGGAGCCCCCGGGCCTGGCATGAACACACCGCTGGGCGTTGTCGGGGCAGGCCCTAACCAGTGCACAGGCAGGAGCACAAGAATGGCTCCGTCCTTTGAGATCTTCTTTGCTTCTCTCTTAACTTGAATTTCGGTCAGTTCCTAGTTTTCCCACACATCGTGTAATGCCAATCTTGGTGGGGCCATCCTTGTAATGGCCCGTGAAAGACTTTAATGCACAAGCTGGTAACTGCCAATTCACTCTTCCCACCACGTCCTTATCCGAAGCCATGTATGCCGCATGCATTGAGTGGGGTAGGTAATGGAGGTGCGTGGTGCGGAAGATCACTAAGGCAGGGTCCCAGTCCTCTTGAATTGGCGGAGGAGGACGGCGGTTACCCACTGGGAAATCAGCCCCCCGGCCCAAACCCGCCTATAAAAGGAAGAGCAGGGCAGAAATGAAGGCATTCATCGAAATCCCTCTCTTCCTCCACCTTTCGCTTCATCTTGGGTACGCTGGGAGGAGGAGCCCGGGGCCAGGTCCCGGGCCCTAGCTTAGAGTTGATGACGCCAAGTAAACGTGCTGGCCTCAGGGTGTGCTCGGGCGGCACGGCGGTAGCACCGTAGGTGGCGACTCTGGTGCGCTTATCGCCGGGTCGCCCATGGCTGAAATTCTAGTGAGGGGCAACGCAAACGACACCACACCGAGGCCCATACTAGGTAGAGGGCATGGTAGTCGACCGTGGCCTGATTCCCTTCTTCTTGTGATGTCGGAGGGTGGTTGCAGAGGTGGTCCACCATTGAAAAGGACAGACTTTTTCTCCTTGCGCACCGCCTGTCCAGTGCATGGGGGAGACTCCGATCCCCATGTAGGTTTCTTCAACGAGCGGCGGCTCCACATCTCCAAGCTGTCAGGTATGACCATGCTCTCTGTGGGAAAACCCGGAGCGCATGGTGTCCCAATCGGTGGGTGCTGTGGGATCTTCGGGCTACAGTGGTGTAAGATGCGGTGGCAACCCACGAGGCGCCAAAATGGGGGCGCCCGTTTCGAAGTGTCGTGTTTTGCCGGTGACTCCGCCAGCCCCGCTGGAGCCTTTGGTAGTGCCACCACGCCTGCCCTCTAGTTCCTTCCTCCTAGTCTAGGGGTGGCATCACTCTGATCCTGGGGAGGCGCCGAATCCCAGCTAGGCCATCCCTCCGCCTTCTTCATTCCCTCCTGTAGTTTTGAAGAAGGAAATAAAAAAGTGAAGGCATCACAGACATTTATCTTTTTTCAACATTAATTCTGTAGGCATTTGCCAATTTTTAGTTCAAATAATGTAATATCTCGAACCCATGTTTGTTTTTGTAAGGTCTGTACTTGTTTGATTTGCATGTTAATGAAAAATATCAACCTTGTTGGGGACTCGTGCATGTGTACGTCCATGCAGAGGCGGGATGCCTCTATATTTTTAATAAACGAGTTCCCCCAACAGGCTATCCCGCCGGTACCCTTTGTTTTGTTGCTGGGTAGTAGGACTACCAGGCACAAACTGTAAAGAGAAACTAGCGCTCCGCCGGGCCTTATCAATCGAAGGCTACTACGACCACCCTGATCGAAGCAACGTTTGAGTCAAAGGGTGGGAGCACCTAAGTTTCAAAGGAGTAGCAGGGTTTTATTACGCACAAGTTCTCACTTACAGAACACATATGGATAACAGGAAGAACTTATCTGTTTGTCTTGCTGGAGACCGTAGTTTTCACGGCAGGAGCCTGCAGATTATGCATATGAAGATGATGCCAGTATCTACATGAACAGGCAATGCTCATGATATGCTTATGCATGCATGCAACTGTTGGGGAACGCAGTAATTTCAAAAAAAAATCCTACGATCACGCAAGATCTATCTAGGAGATGCATAGCAATGAGAGGGGAGAGTGTGTCCATGTACCCTCGTAGACCGAAAGCGGAAGCGTTTAGTAACGCGGTTGATGTAATCGAACGTCTTCGCGATCCAACCGATCCAAGTACCGAACGTACGACACCTCCGCGTTCCGCACATGTTTAGCTCGATGATGTCCCTTGTGCTCTTGATCCAGTTGAGGACGAGGGTGAGTTCCGTCAGCATGACAGCATGGTGACTGATGATGTTACCAGCGCAGGGCTTCACCTAAGCACTACAGTGATATGATCGAGGTGTATAACTGTGGAGGGGGCACCGCACACGGCTAAGGCAAAACTTGGTGTGTTCTAGGGTGCCCCTGCCCCCATATATAAAGGAGGGAGGGGAGGCCGGCCGGCCCTTGCTAGGCGTGCCAGGAGAGGGGAGTCCTACTAGGACTCCAAGTCCTAGTATGATTCCACCTCAAGGAGAAGGGGGAAGGAAGGGAGAAGGGGGCCCGCACCCCCAACCCCTTGTTCAATTTAGACTGGGCTTGGGGGGCACCTCCTGGCCGCTGCCTCTCCATCCCTCTAAGGCCCACTAAGGCCCATCAACTCCCCGGGGGGTTCTGGTAGCCTCCCGGTACTCCGGAAAATACCCGAACTTCTTCGGAACCAGTTTGATGTCCGAATATATCCTTCCAATATATCAATCTTTATGTCTCGACCATTTCGAGACTCCTCGTCATGTCTGTGATCTCATCCGGGACTTCGAACAAACTACGGTCATCAAAACAGATAACTCATAATAGAAATCGTCATCAAATGTTAAGCGTGCAGACCCTACGGGTTTGAGAACTATGTAGACATGACCAAGACACATCTCCGATCAATAACCAATTGCGGAACCTGGATGCTCGTATTGGCTCCTACATATTCTACAAAGATATTTATCGGTCAAACCGCATAACAACATACGTTGTTCCGTTTGTCATCGGTATGTTACTTGCCCGAGATTCGATCGTCGGTATCATCATACCTAATTCAATCTCATTACCCTTAAGTCTCTTTACTCGTTCCGTAATGCTTCATACCGCAAGAAACTAATTAGTCACATTGCTTGCAAGGCTTATAGTGATGAGCATTATCGAGAGGGCCCAGAGATACCTCTCCGATAAAGGGAGTGACAAATCCTAATCTCGATCTATGCCAACCCAACAAACACCTCCGGAGACACCTGTAGAGGATCTTTATAATAACCCAATTACGTTGTGACGTTTGATAGAACACAAGGTGTTCATTTGGTATTCGGGAGTTGCATAATCTCATAGTCCGAGGAACATGTATAAGTCATGAAGAAAGCAGTGGCAATGAAACTGTAACGATCATAATGCTAAGCTAATGGATGGGTCTTGTACATCACATCATTCTTATAATGATGTGATCTCGTTTATCAAATGACAACACATGTCTATGGTTAGGAAACATAACCATCTTTGATTAACGAGCTAGTCAAGTAGAGGTATACTAGGGACACTATGTTTTGTCTATGTGTTCACACATGTACTAAGTTTCCGGTTAGTACAATTGTAGCACGAATAATAAACATTTATCATGAAATAAGGAAATAAATAATAACTTTATTATTGCCTCTAGGGAATATTTCCTTCAGCAATTTGATGCCCCCCCCCAGTGCTTCATTTATTTTTCTATTT
Source organism: Triticum aestivum (assembly GCF_018294505.1). Classification (NCBI taxonomy): domain Eukaryota; kingdom Viridiplantae; phylum Streptophyta; class Magnoliopsida; order Poales; family Poaceae; genus Triticum; species Triticum aestivum. The sequence goes on from NC_057801.1 coordinate 292,046,524, forward strand.
CTCAGCGTCTGCGCCTGGCTTTGTACAAGGGGTTACTTGCAACTGAGGCAAGGCCTATACAAAAGGGTGCACTACAAAAAAATACACTTTCATGATGATACATGTTTGTCATAGTAAGTCATGTTTTATGTCATGCATTTACATCCATGACGATTTTATGACAGAATCAAGATAGTCTTACCTGTGCTGTCATAGAAGTGTTCCATGACATTACCAAAATTATCGTCACGGAAGTGTCCACTTCCATGATGATAAATCGCGCGTCATATAAGTGCTTTTGTCAAGCATGACCAACATGTGGCATCCACCATAACGGGTCACCGTTAAGCTATCGAGTTCCTGTTTGGATCCGATAACCCGTTAACAGCCCCGACCAATGGGGATTTTCCATGTGTAAAATTCTCAATAGCCAGAGGAACCACGTGTCGGCTCACCGTTGGGACAGATGTCACTCACTCATTGGACCGAAGGCACCAATGATGCGTAGACACCTGGCACGCCCAATAGAGGCCCATTCCAATGAAAAGGCCGGCCCGTTTTACTTGGTCAAAAGGTAGCAGGCTGGCCCACGGAAAGCCTGTTAACGGTCTATTCGCATATAGCCCATTTACAGCCTGCTAAGTCACGGCCCGTTACGGCCTATCCGAATTAGGCCTAGTAGCATCATCTGGGCCATCCAATATGATCCCAGTCTATTGTAACTTCCGGCCCATGACGTCTTTTGGCCCATATGAGTCCCTTTGTAACTCTTGGCCCATTAACGCCGCGTGGTGAAACTGGCCCGTAAGGAACAGTGTATCGCTTTACACCCATTAACGGCCCATTATTTTATTGGGCCCTTTCCAACCCTTGTTATATTTTGGCCTTCTCAGGGCTCATCTATTTTTGGGTTCATTTCCAGCATTTGGTTACTTACGGCCCATTACTAGCCCTTTCTGCTTGTGGGCCAAATTCAGCCCATGGTTATAGTCGGCCTGTTTGTGGCCCATTAATCCATTTGGCCGTTTTCATAGCGTCATCAAATACGACCCATTAACGACAACCCATGACGATCGGCCCATGAACGGACGATTCCAACTCTAGCCTGTTTAAGACCCATAATGCGGTCTGTTATTGGCCCATGTTTGGCCAATCAATCATACAGCCCATGGAAGGCCCATTTATGCTATGACCCGTATAAGGCCCATTGTTTCTACGGCCCGTAGAAGGACCATTGTTTCTACGGCCAGTAAAAGGCCCATTGTTTCTACGGCCCATAGGAGGCCCATGGTTACTACAGTAAATATGTAGCGCATGGTTATTGTGGCCTAGTTTTAAAAGATAGGTTATTGCGGCCACTAGCAAACCGCAGAAAAAGAACTGCACTAACTACAAGCAAAAAAATAAACAAGACAAAAAGGAAATAAATAAGCAATTAACTTACGTTAGGCTATCATGGATTCACGGCTATTGCACATATTACATCCACTCGACATTAAAGTTCACCACCAGTGCAAATATAGGGAACAAGGCAGCATATCACATACACTGGTTGTCAAAGTTGGCGACGAGTGCAAATAAATGCCGCAGCAAAACAAGTCCAAAACTCAAACCACTTCCAAAGAGCTCAAGAAACAGTATCCTGGCTACCCATAATGATGGCAAGAATGTTAGCAAGCTTATAAACTTTCTCTTGTTTGGCGCTTAAATCCTCCAGCGCTTGCTATTGCACCAGAAAGTATGCATCTGGATTCTACAGGGACTTCCTCAGTCCTTCGGTTTTGTATCGTAACACATCTGATCGATGTCTTTCAACTTGAAGTTGAGACTCAAGAAGACGAACCGATTCATGTAGCGAGTTCGAAGAGCTTGTGCCAGCAGTAGTGGCGAGTAACTCGAACACTACATCAAGACAGGACTTTTGGGTTGTCTCACTATCATCTGGATAGTTTTTATCAACTTTCTTGGAGACCAACAGGGATGTCTCGCTATCTTGAACCTTATCTGCATTACTTCCTTTACAATTGCATAACAGGGTACTCTTCTCCAATATTTTGTCCGCATTCTAAATGAGAAACAAGTAGACACATCACAGGTTTACCATGTTGTATATGAAACTCATTTTGGTAAATCAGTTCGGTAGTAAAGTGGACAAGATATCAACATGAAACAAACCTATATCTATGTACCATGGTCATTGTATGGTCTATATCATTCTAGTTTTTGTTGCCAAATCAAGATAGAGACTCAGTTCAAATCATATATGTTTATGATAAAGCATAATAGACAGAATATAAGTGCGGGAAACTACAGTGCGATAACAACACTTGTAATGTGCATGACATGAGAACATAACTATTTATTCAATTGTGAATGAAATCAACATAGAGCAAGTTACAACAGCAAACCAGTTAAAGAAACAGGTTTAAAACATACCTGTTGCACCATTGGAGTTTCAATTCCATCCTTCCAATTTGAAAGTAGTTGGTATGAGTAAATACAGTGATGCAACAACAAAGGAGTATGAACCATAGCTACAGAACCTGACCTAAGAACAATTCTTATTCTGTTTTAAGCGTTGAGTTGGAATTCAGAGTGGTGGTCCTCGTGCTTTGGGCACTGTAGTTCCCTTACTAACTGCACATGTTTAGGTGCTCTGTGGTGGAGACAGTGATGTGTCAACTCGAACTGGGTTACTATCTGCTGGGGTTGGGGTTAGAAGGGGTGTAGCTGATTCTCTGTCGAACTGGGTAGGGGTACAATCTGCGAGAGTCTGGGTTATGTGTGTTGGGGCTGGTTCTTGGGCAAGTACAACCGTGGTTCTATCTGCATCGACTGGTAGCACTATCTTTTCTGAAGACCGTGTTCTTACTCCCTTAGATACTGCCATCACCCTCTCCAATTCAAATGGCTGATAAACAAGAAAAGTAATTGAATGTACACACATTGTATGATAGACAGGTGCAATGGATAGTGGGGAATAAAAGAGGGCATGCAATAATTCACATTTATGTCGTCTAACCAAACATGATAGCATGACACTATTTCACACATATGATGGCTAACTAAACAGGATAGCATGACACAATTTCACATATATGATGGCTAACTAAAAAGTATGGAAAGACATAGTTCAAAATATGATGACTATGTAAACAGGATGACATGATATAACTATATAATGTATTTATTAAATAGGTTGGCATGCCATAATTCACATACATGCCGCCTATGGAAACATGATAGCATGATATAATTCACGGAAAGAATGACATAATTGAAAATATGATGACTGTAAACACTAAACAGGATGAGATGCTATAACTATATGATGTCTTTATTAAATGGGTTAGCATGCCATAATTCAGATAGATACTGTCTATGTAAACATGATGGCATGATATAATTCAAATATATGATTTATATACTAATTAAGTAAGCAGATGGCAATCACATATATGATGTAAAAACTAAGCAATGCAAGAAACTAAGGAATGCAAGACAACATGCATGCCATGAGTAATATAACCCTGCCATCTGTCTTTGAATCCTTCTCTGAAGAGTTATCTATAACCAGCAAGATGTCTGCTTCAGCAGGTAGCATTGTCTTCTCTAAATACCTTGTTTTCACTCCAGATACTTCCATCACTGCTTCAAATGGCTGATGCACATGAAGAGTAGTTGAATAAACAAACGTTTTCGACAAATGGAACACGTAATAAAAAAAAGGATAGCATGATATAATTCACATATATGATGATTGGCTAAACAACATGGCATTGCATAATTCACATATATAATGCCTTGCAACAAGATAGCATTACATAATTCACATATATAATGTCTTGCAACAAGATGGCATTGCATAATTGACATATTTAATTAGACACTAAATAGGTGGCATTCACACAAAGCATGTCTAAACTAAGCAAATGACAATGCAATGCAAGACACCATACGCATGATATGAGCAATATAACCCTGCCAAGTTAGAGAATATACCCCAAGGGGGAAATAGGACTGGTCATCTGTCTCTGAATCTTCCTCTGAGGAGCTATCCATAACCAGCGAGATATGCGCTTTGTCATATAGCATAGTCTGCTCTGAAGAGCATGTTTTCACTCCAGAATTTTCCATCACCGTGTCAAATGGCTGATGCACATGAAGAGTAGTTGAATGTACTAACATTGTTGACAAATGTAATATGAAATGAAAAAAGGATGGCATGATATAATTCACATATAAGATGACTGGCTAAGCAGGGTGGCATTGCAAAATTCACATATATGATGCCTGGCTAAACAATATCGTGTTGCATAATTCACATATCACTACTGGAATCAGCAGATTTGCCATTTGCCCCCTCTTTGCCATCAGCTAGCAGACGACAAAGAATGGCTTTACCATCATCCAACAGAAAGTAGACGACAAAGATAGTGCTTTCCATCAACCATCTCTTTGCCGTCAACTAGTGGACGATAAAGAAGCTTTGACGTCCCCTAGCAGACGACAAAGAGGGGGTTTGGCCCACAAGCTGTTAAACCCTAACAGGCTGCCTCTTCGCCGTCTGCTAGTGGACAGTGAAGCGTACCTTGCCGTTAGCTAACACACGACAAAGGAGAGGCAGATGACAAAGCTTCAAAATAACTTAACGGGCCACGCCCCTGCCGTCGCCCTCTCTCTTTCTCTCCTCTTTCCTCTGCGCCCGATGAGCATCCGCAACTGCCCCCATCCTGCCACCCCACATCGTCTCCACCGTACAATCCCCTCCCCTTCACTGCACCCTCCCCACCCCATCGCCACCCCCTCCCCGCCCCGTCGTCGCCCCGTCCCTGCCTTCCCACCCCCCTCCCGAGCCTCCTCCCCGCCGCCTCCTCACCGCAGCCACGGGTCGACCTCCCCCGAGGAGCGCCGCCTATCGCCGCCCACTCACTGCCCCATCGCCACCCTTACCCGTTGCCGCCCCCCGACCCATCCCTGCCGCCCCGCCCACCAAGATGAGCCCCTGCCACCCCCTCTCCTATTTTTTTGTTTTTTCTATTAGGTTTAATTAGTTTAGGTTTAGGTTTAATTAGTTTAGGTTATTTAGTTAGATTAGGTTCAATTAGTTTAGGTTTTTTAGTTTAGGTTTAGGTTTAATTTGTTTAGGTTATTAGGTTTAATCAGTTTAGGTTTTTTAGTTTACTTAGTTTAGGTTTAATTAGTTTAGGTTTAATTAGTTTAGGTTTTTTAGTGTAGTTAGTTTAGGTTTAATTAGTTTAGGTTAGTTAGTTTAATTAGTTTAGGTTAGTTAGTTTAATTAGTTTAGATTTTTTATTTTAGTTAGTTTAGGTTGATACGTCTCCAACGTATCTATAATTTTTTATTGTTCCATGCTATTATATTATCTATTTGGATTTTTAATAGGCATTTATATGCTATTTTATATTATTTTTGGGACTAACCTATTAACCGAGGGCCGAGTGCCAGTTTCTGTTTTTTTTGCCTATTTTAGTGTTTTGCAGAAAAGGAATACTAAATGGAGTCCAAACGGAATGAAACCAGAATACTAGGAGATGAAGTGAGAGACGCAACAAGGAAGCCACAAGGCAGGAGGGCGCGCCCAGCGAGGTAGGGCGCACCCCCACCCTTGTTGGCCTCTCGTGGATCCCCTGACCTAGTTCCTTCACCTATATATACTCTTATACCCTAAAACATCCAGGAGAGCCATGAAACCACTTTTCCACCGCCGCAACCTTCTGTACCCGTGAGATCCCCCCTAGGGACCTTTTCCGGTGTCCTGCCGGAGGGGGATTCGATCATGGAGGGCTTCTACATCAATACCATTACCTCTCCGATGAAGCATGAGTAGTTTACCATAGACCTTCGGGTCCATAGTTATTAGCTAGATGGCTTCTTCTCTCTCTTTGATTCTCAATACCATGTTCTCCTTGATGTTCTTGGAGATCTATTCGATGTAATATTCTTTTGCGGTGTATTTGCCGAGATACCATGAATTGTGGATTTATGATCGACATTATCTATCAATATTATTTGGTTCTTCTCTGAATTATGATATGCATGATTTTATATCTTTGCAAGTCTCTTCGAATTATCGGTTTAGTTTGGCCTGCTAGATTGATCTTTCTTTCAATGGGAGAAGTACTTAGCTTTGGGTTCAATCTTGCGGTGTCCTTTCCCAGTGACAGTAGGGGAAACAAGGCACATATTGTATTGTTGCCATCGAGGATAAAAAGATGTGATTTTCATCATATTGCTTGAGTTAATTCCTCCACGGACGTTAGTTGCACGCTGGATTTTCGTCATCTTGCTTAATGTGTTACTCCGTTCTTTATGAACTTAATACTCTAGTTGCATGCTAGATAGCGGTCGATGTGTGGAGTAATAGTAGTAGATGCAGGCTCGAGTTAGTCTACTTGACACGGACGTGATGCCTATGTTCATGATCATTGCCTTAGATATTGCCATAACTATGCGCTTTTCTATCAATTGCTCGGCAGTAATTTGTTCACCCACCGTAATATTGCTATCTTGAGAGAACCCACTAGTGAAACCTATGGCACCCGGGTCTCTTTTCCATTATATTAAATCTTGTTTACATCTTGCTAGTTTTTGATGTACTATTTTTGCAATCTTTTACTTTCCAATCTATAAACCAAAAATACAAAAAATATTTACTTTACTGTTTATCTATCTCTATTAGATCTCACTTTTGCAACTGACCGTGAAGGGATTGACAACCCCTTTATCGCGTTAGGTGCAAGTTGTTGATTGTTTGTGTAGGTATTCAGTGACTTGTGTGTCGTCTCCTACTGAATTGATACCTTGGTTCTCAAAATTGAGGGAAATACTTACGGTACTTTGCTGCATCACCCTTTCCTCTTCAGTGGAAAACCAACGCAAGCTCAAGAGGTAGCAAGAAGGATTTCTGGCGCTGTTGCCAGGGAGATCTACGTCAAGTCAAGCCATAACAAGTACCCATCATAAACTCTTCTCCCTTGCATTACATTATTCGCCATTCGCCTCTCGTTTTCCTCTCCCCCACTTCTAAAATGATTTTCAAAAACCTTTTCCTTTTCTTCACCCCTCTTCCATTCGTCTCTTTTCGCTTGCTTCTTGTGTGCTTGTGTGTTGGATTGATTGCTCTGTCACGATGGCTCAGGATAATACTAAATTGTGTGACTTTTCCAACACCAACAACAATGATTTTATTAGCACTCCGATCACTCCTACTACTAATGCTGAATCTTGGGAGATTAATGCCGCTTTGTTGAATCTTGTTATGAAAGATCAATTTTCCGGCCTTCCTAGTGAAGATGCTGCATCCCATCTATACAATTTCGTTGATTTGTGTGATATACAAAAGAAGAAAGATGTGGATAATGATATTGTTAAATTGAAGCTATTTCTGCTTTTGCTTAGAGATCGTGCTAAAACTTGGTTCTCATCTTTGCCTAAAAACAATATTGATTCATGGAACAAGTGTAAAGATGCTTTCATCTCTAAGTATTTCCGCCCGCTAATATCATCTCCCTTAGGAATGAGATTATGAATTTTAAGAAACTTGATCATGAGCATATTGCACAATCTTGGGAGAGAATGAAATTGACGATACATAATTGCCCTACACATGGTTTGAATTTGTGGTTGATTATACAATTTTTTTTATGCCGGATTGAATTTTGCTTCTAGAAATCTTTTAGATTTGGCTGCGGGAGGCACTTTTATGGAAATCACTTTAGGAGAGGCTACTAAGCTCCTATATAATGTTATGGTTAATTATTCTTGATGGCACACCGAAATAGCCACTAGTAAAAAAGTTCATGCAATTGAAGAAATTATTGTTTTTCAGTAGAAAGATGGATGAACTTACGAAAGTATTTGCTAATAAAAGTTTTTCTTCTGATCCTAATGATATGACTTTGTCCACTTTGATAGATAATAATAATAAATCTATGGATGTGAATTTTGTTGGTAGGAACAATTTTGGTAACAACGCGTATAAAGGCAATTTTAACCCTTGGCCGTTTCCCAGTAATTTCTCTAATAGTTATGGTAATTCCTACAACAACTCTTATGGAAATTTTAATAAGATGCCCTTTGATTTTTAGAATAGTGTTAAAGAATTTATGTATTCACAAAAGAATTTCAATGCTTTGATTGAAGAAAAAATGCTTAAGATTGATAAATTGGCTAGGAACGTGGATAGAATTTCTCTTGATGTTGATTATTTGAAACTAAGATCTATACCACCTAAGCATGATATCAATGAGTCTATCAAGGCCATGATAATTTCCATTGATGAGTGCAAAGAAAGAACTGCTAAGATGTGTGCTAAAAAGATTGGTTTGTAAAAGCTTGTTCTTCTAGTTTTCATGATAATAATGATGAAGATCTTAAAGTGATTGATGTGAATCCTATTAAATCTTTGTTTTCCAATATGAATATTGATAAAGATGGGACTAGATATGAGTCAACTTTATTTAAAAGGCGTCCCAATGATTCAGAGTTTTTAGATCTAGATGCAAAAAATGATAAAAGTGGGATTGGAGAGGTCAAGACTTTAAGTAGAAATGAACCTACTATTTTGGATTTCAAGGAATTTAATATGATAATTGTTCTTTAATAGTTTGTATTTCCTTGTTGCATGTTAAATTCCTCTCATGCTTACAATCAAAACAAAGCTTTTACTAAACATATCATTGATGCTATGATGCAATCTTGTGAAGAAAAGCTTGAACTAGAAGTTTATATCCCTAGAAAACTTTATGTTGAGTGGGAATCTACTATTAAGATTAAGATTAAATATTATGAATGCTATGCTTTGTGTGATTTGGGTGGTAGTGTTTCCATGATTCCACACACTTTGTGTGATGTGCTAGGTTTCCGTGAATTTGATGGTTGTTCTTTAAATTTGCATCTTGCGGATTCCACCATTAAGAAACCTCTGGGAAGGATTAGTGATGTTCTTATTGTTGCAAATAGGAATTGTGTGCCCATAGATTTCATTATTCTTGATATAGATTGCAATCCTACATGTCCTATTATTCTTGGTAGACCTTTCCTTAGAACGATTGGTGGAATTATTGATATGAAAGAAGGAAACATTAGATTCCAATTTCCATTAAGGAAAGGGATGGAACACTTTCCTAGGAAGAAAATTAAATTGCCTTATGAATCTATTATGAGAGCCACTTATGGATTGCATACCAAAGATGGCAATACTTTGATCTATTCGTGTTTTTATGCCTAGCTAGGGGCGTTAAACGATAGCGCTTGTTGGGAGGCTACCCAATTTTATTTTTTCCTTTGCTTTTTGCTCCTGTTTAGTAACAAATAATTCATCTAGCCTATGGTTAGATGTGGTTTTATGTTCTAATTATGTTTGTGCCAAGTAGAACCTTTGGGAAGACTTGGGTGAAAGTTGATTTGATCTTGGTGAAAAACAGAAACTTTAGTGCTCATCAGGTTAGTTTTTATTTTCTACAGAAGAGTGGTTTTAAGTTGATTCTTTCTGCAAAAAGATTAATAGAAAAATTCCTCACGTCCACCAATTTATTTCAGAATTTTTGGAGTTACAGAAGTATTCGAAAGTTACAGATTACTACAGACTATTCGGTTTTTGACAGATTCTATTTTTCGCGTGTTGTTTGCTTATTTTGATGAATCTATGAGTAGTATCGGCGGGTATGAACCATGGAGAAGTTGGAATACAGTAGATATTACACCAATATAAATAAAGAATGAGTTCACAACAGTACCTTAATGTGGTGATTTATTTTCTTATACTAACGGAGCTCATGAGATTTTCTATTGAGTTTTGTGTTCTGAAGTTTTCATGTTTTGGGTAAGGATTTGATGGACTATGGAATAAGGAGTGGCAAGAGCCTAAGATTGGGGATGAACAAGGCACAAGGACAACCAAAAGCCTAAGCTTGGGGATGCCCCGAAGGCATCCCCTCTTTCTTCTTCATCTATCGGTAACTTTACTTGAGGCTATATTTTTATTTACCACATGATATGTGTTTTGCTTGGAGCATCTTGTATGATTTGAGTCTTTGCTTTTTAGTTTACCACAATCATCCTTGTTGTACACACTTTTTGGGACAGACACGCATGAATCATGATTTATTAGAATACTCTATGTTCTACACTTATATCTTTTGAGCTTGACAATATTGATCTAGTGCTTCACTTATATCCTTTTAGAGCATGGGGGTGGTTTATTTTATAGAAATTGTTGAACTACCATGCTTCACTTATATTATTTTGAGAGTCTTTTAGAACAGCATGGTAATTTTCTTTGGTTATAAAATTATTCCAAATATGATGGGCATCCAAGATGGATATAATAAAAACTTTAATATAAAGTGCATTGAATACAGTGAGAAGTTTGATTATTTATGATTGTTTTGAGATATGAAGATGGTAATATTAGAGTCATCCTAGTGGAGTTATTGTGAATTTGAGAGATACTTGTGTTAAAGTTTGTGATTCCCATAGCATGCACGTCTGGTGAACCGTTATGTGATGAAGTTGGAGCATGATTTATTTATTGATTGTCTTCCTTTGAGTGGAGGTCGGGATCACGCGATGGTTAACTCCTACCAACCCTTCCCCTAGGAGCATGTATGTAGTACTTTGTTTTTATGACTAGTAGATTTTTGCAATAAGTATGTGTGTTCTTTATGACTAACGTTGAGTCCATGGATTATACGCACTCTCACCCTTCCACCATTGCTAGCCTCTTTTGTGCCGCGCAAATTTCGCCGGTACCATAACACCCACCATTACCTTCCTCAAAACAGCCACCATACCTACCTATTATGGCATTTCCATAGCCATTCCGACATATATTGCCATGCAACTTTCCACCGTTCCGTTTATTATGACACACTTCATCATTGTCATATTGCTTTGCATGATCATGTAGTTGACATTGTATTTGTGGCAAAGACACCATTCATAATTTTCTCATACATGTCACTCTTGAATCATTGCACATCCCGGTACACCACCTAAGGTATTCACATAGAGTCATATTTTGCTCTAAGTATTGAGTTGTAATTCTTGTGTTGTAAGTAAATAAAAGTGTGATGATATTCATTATTAGAGCATTGTCCCATGTGTGGAAAGGATGATGGAGACTATGATTCCCCCACAAGTAGGGATGAGACTCCGGACGGAAAAAAGAGGCCATAAAAAAAGAGAAGGCCCAAATAAAAAAATGAGAGCAAAAGAGAGAAGGGGCAATGTTACTATCCATTTTCCACACTTGTGCTTGAAAGTAGCACCATGATCTTCATGATAGAGAGTCTCCAATGTTGTCACTTTCATATACTAGTGGGAATTTTCATTATAGAACTTGGCTTGTATATTCCAATGATGGGCTTCCTCAAAGCGCCCTAGGTCTTCGTGAGCAAGCAAGTTGGATGCACACCCACTTAGTTTCTTTTTGAGCTTTCATGCACATAGCTCTAGTGCATCTGTTGCATGGAAATCCCTACTCACTCACATTGATATCTATTGATGGGAATCTCCATAGCCCGTTGATACGCCTAGTCGATGTGAGACTATCTTCTCCTTTTTGTCTTCTCCACAACCACCATTCTGTTCCACCTATAGTGCTTTGTCCATGGCTCACACTCATGTATTGCGTGAATATTGAAAAAGTTTGAAACACTAAAGTATCAAACAATTGCTTGGCTGAAATCGGGGTTGTGCATGATTTAAATATTTTGTGTGATGAAGACAGAGCATAGGCAGACTATATGATTTTGTAGGGATAGCTTTCTTTGGCCATGTTATTTTGAGAACACATGATTGCTTTGTTAGTATGCTTGAAGTATTATTGTTTTTATGTCAATATTAAACTTTTGTCTTGAGTCTTTCAGATCTGAACATTCATGCCATAATAAAGGAAATTACGTGGATAAATATGTTAGGTAGCATTCCACATCAAAAATTCTGTTTTTATCATTTACCTACTCGAGGCTGAGAAGGAATTAAGCTTGGGGATGCTTTGATACGTCTCCAACGTATCTATATTTCTTGATTGTTCTGTGCTATTATATTATCTGTTATGGATGTTTAATAGGCATTTATATGCTATTTTATATTATTTTTGGGACTAACCTATTAACTAAGAGCCAAGTGCTAGTTTATGTGTTTTTTCCTATTTGAGAGTTTTGCAGAAAAGAATACCAAACAGAGTCCAAACGGAATGAAACCTTCGCGATGATCTTTCTTGGACCGAAAGCAAACCAGAAGACTTGGAGATGAAGTTGGAGACGCAATGACGAAGTCACGTGGCTGGAGGCGCGCCCATGGAGATAGGGCGTGCCCCCACCCTCGTGGCTCGCCTGACCTAGTTCCTTCACATATATGTACTCTTATACCCTGAAAACATGCAAGAGAGCCACGAAACCACTTTTCCACCGCCGCAACCTTCTGTACTCATGAGATACCATCTAGGGACATTTTCTGGTGTCCTACCGGAGGGGAATTCGATCATGGAGGGCTTCTACATCAACACCATTACCTCTCCGATGAAGCATGAGTAGTTTACCACAGACCTTCGGGTCCATAGTTATTAGCTAGATGGCTTCTTCTCTCTCTTTGATTCTCAATACCATGTTCTCCTTAATGTTCTTGGAGATCTATTTGATGTAATATTCTTTTGCGGTGTGTTTGCCAAGATCCGATGAATTTTGGATTTATGATCAAGATTGTGTATGAATATTATTTGCTTCTTCTCTGAATTCTTATAAGCATGATTTGATATCTTTGCAAGTCTCTTCAAATTATCGGTTTAGTTTGCCCTACGAGATTGATCTTTCTTGCAATGGGAGAAGTGCTTACCTTTGGCTTCAATCTTGCGATGTCCTTTTCCAATGACAGTAGGGGCAGCAAGACACGTATTGTATTGTTGCCATCGAGGATAAAAAGATGGGGTTTTCATCAAATTGCTTGAGTTAATTCCTCTACATCATGTCATCTTTCTTAATGTGTTACTCCTTTCTTTATGAACTTAATACTCTAGATGCATGCTGGATAGAGGTAGATGTGCGGAGTAATAGTAGTAGATGCAGGCAGGAGTTGGTCTACTTGACACGGACGTGATGCCTATGTTCATTATCATTGAGTTAGATATCGTCATAACTATGTGCTTTTCTATCAATTGCTCGGCAGTAATTTGTTCACCCACTGTAATATTTGTTATCTTGAGAGAAGCCACTAGTGAAACCTATGGCCCCCGGGTGTCGGCGTCCTAGATTCGGGGGTATCCAGACCTGCCTACCTGCGGCCCACCACGTGGCTTCATCGATGGCCTAGTACGGCCTAGCTTCAACATCAGCAACACAAGACCCTCGCGAGGGGCCAAGCCTCGCGAGGCGGACGGTACCAAGACCCCCGAAGGGATCAGCCTCCTCAGGCTGGCTCCTGAGGGGCGGAGAATTCTATGCAAGCTACCTCATGAGGCTCAGCTCACGTGAGGCATAACGACCAAGGCCAGACGGGCGCCAGGCGGGCGCAGAGCGCGGGTTTCCTTTTCGGTGCAAAGGAAGCAGGGCGCAGGCGCGGAGTCCTAAGGAACCAGCCAAAGGTTTCCATTCTAGTGCAACGAGACCAAGACCGCCAGGACGGCAGGACGGAGGTCATCAACGAGCCCACCATAGTTTCACGACCAGAGGCTTTTCGCAGGCGAAGACTACTTTTGTCAGGATAGACTATACCACTTGCCCCCTTTCAAATCCGGCCGTTGTGGAATCCCTTCCCGCTCATATTTGGGAAGAGGACCAAGGCCACTATAAATAGGACTAGCCACCACCATAGGAGGGGGACGAAAATCAGAACAAGTAGAGCTAGCATACACCACACCAGCCTAAGAACACCTCACCTCTTGAGACTTGTTCATCCACTGTACTAGTTCATCCTCAGCCCTCTGAGGCAATCCACCACACCACACTGGATTAGGGTATTACACCACAATGGTGGCCCGAACCAGTATAAACTGCTGTGTCCCTTTGGGCTTGATGCGCTAGGCTTAGGAGGATCATAAGTAGGTAGGTTGGATAGGTTGAGATCTCCACACGCACCCCAGAGTTCGAACCTCTCAAGGGTTTGCGGATCCCACAATCCAACATTTGGCACGCCAGGTAGGGGTGCGTCGGCATCTTCTTCCTTGACCTCTAGATCATGCCACTGACTCCAATGGCGGGTGCTCCTCCGTCGGCCTAGTCGACACACATTTCCAAAGAAGCACCGGGGCTGCGCTGCTTCACCCTCTCCCTGCGGCAGGTGCAGTGCCCACCCAAGTTCCGACCGGAGATGCTGCCGCACTACGACAGCGCGACAGATCTAGCCCCCTTTCTTCAAGCATACGAGGAGGCAGTTTGGGGGCCGGCGGAGACGACAAGGTGAAGGCCAACTGGCTCCCCAGGGCCCTTGTAGGCGCGCCACACGCCTGGTTTCTCAACCTGCCGGCATCTTCTGTGGCCTCCTGGGAGGAGCTGTGCGACCTCTTCCTCGCCCACTACGCGGCACCGGCACCCCTGATCATCACAACTCTCCTAGGTGGATCGCAAGCACCACCTTATGACCGCCACATCAAGCAGTCCTACCGGCGGGTAGGCGCCACTCAGCTGAGCACGGGAGCTCCCCCGGCCTGGGCGGCACCCCATGCTGACCTCACCTTCGGCCCCAAGGATCACCCCATTGCCACGATGGGAGGAGGCGCGCTCCCAATGCTCTGCACCCCCACCGTCTGCCACGTGGCGATCACCATGACCCTCATCGACGGTGGAGCCGGCCTCAACGTGCTCTCCCCGGAGGCATCGTCCTGCTCCCCGTGCCGTCCAGCCGGCTCCGCCCCTCCAAGACTTTCTCTGGGGTCGGCGGCGGCTCCACCAGGCCCTTGGGGCAGATCCGTCTCCCTATCACCTTCGGGACCCATGACAACTACCGCACCGAGCTCATCAAGTTCGACATCACCAAGATCGACCTGCCGTACAATGCTATTCTGGGATTCCCGGCCTTGGCCCAGTTTATGGCTGCGACTCACCCCGCGTACAACCTCATGAAGATGCCTGGCAGCAACGGTGTCCTCACGGTGGCGGGGGACACCAAAGGCACTATGCAGGCCCTCAAGCTCGCCTTCAGGACAGCCACGTCCGCGCTACCCTGCGAGAAGAAGGGTCAGGAGGCCCCAGAAGCAGCGCCAGCCAAGTAGAAGCAATTGTTCTCCCAAGACCGAGCCGAGATGAAGCAAGTGCCGGTTTGTGAGGATGGGACGGCCAGCGCCACCTTCACCATAGGGGCTAGCCTCCCTCATGATCAAGAGGAGGCATTGATCAACTTCTTGCGAACCAACAAAGATGTATTCGCTTGGGAACCCAAACACCTAGCAGGGTTCCCAAGGGGGATAATTGAGCACCACCTAAGGATATGTCCAAATGTGCGATCAGTGAAGAAGAAGGCTCGCCGCCAGTCCACCGAGAAGCAGGCCTTCATCGTCTAGGAAACCCATAAGCTACAAGCTGAAGGGTCATCAGAGAGGTACAGTACTCAGAGTGGCTGGCGAACCCCGTCATCGTCCCCAAGAAAGGAGGGAAGGAATGCATGTGTGTCGACGTCACCAACCTCAACAAGGCCTGCCTGCAAGAACCCTTCCCGCTCCCTCGCATCGACCAGATCGTCGACTCGACTGCTGAGTGCGACCTTTTGTGCTTCCTGGATGCCTTCTCCGGTTATCACCAGATCAAGATGACCGTGGAGGATGTGGAGAAGACGACATTCCTCACCACATGCGGGGTGTACTGCTACACATGCATGCCCTTTGGGCTGCATAATGCCGGGGCAACCTTCCAGCGGCTGATGCATATCACCCTGGGTTTGCAGCTCAGGAGGAATGCAGAGGCCTATGTTGACGATATAGTGGTGAAGTCTCGGGAGGCCAGGACTCTACTAGAAGATCTGGAGGAGACGTTCGCCAGCCTGCGCAAGTTAGATCTGCGGCTTAACCCCGAGAAGTGTGTGTTCGGGGACCCTTCCGGCAAGCTGTTGGGCTTCTTGGTGTCACACAGAGGGATCGAGGCCAACCCAGAGAACGTAAAGGCAATAGAGAACATGAACCCCCCACAGACCCTAAAGGAGATACAGAAGCTGGCGGGCTGTGTAACCTCACTTGGACGTTTCATTTCCAAGCTGGGGGAGAGCGCCCTCCTATTCTTCAAGCTGATGATGAAGGAGCCATTTGAGTGGACCCCAGAGGCAGACGCAGCCTTCTAGGACCTCAAGAGATATTTGACCGGTCCGCCAGTGATGGTGGCACCATGCCCTCTCAAGCTCTTGGTGCTCTATATGGTAGCAACCCCCCACTCAGCCAGCGCCACCCTGGTGGCGCTAAGGAAGGAACGCCCGGTCAAGAAGCCTCAGCAGGATGCTCAACCGTCAAGCAAGGCGCAACACCCTCAAGGCGAGGCATCTGGAGTCTCGACCGGCGCGGTGGTCGACATTCCTGCTGAGGCCACGGTTGATCCTGTGGCTATCAAGGCTCCCAAGGGCGGGCCTCGTGAGGCCATGGAGGACCTGTGCCCTCGTGAAGAACATGATTTCACTGATGACCCCCCCCCCCTCATTGAGCACCCTATCTACTATGTCAGCACGGTATTGAGGGAGGCCCGGGCGCGCTACCCCATGCCCCAGAAGCTCTTGCTCGCACTTCTAGTTGCCTCCAGGAAACTACGCCACTACTTTCAAGGCCACCCCATCAAGGTTGTTTCAGCGTACCCGCTGGAGAGGGTGCTCTGGAGCCTGAACGCAGCTGGGCATGTTGCTGAATGGAACATTGAGCTTCGGTCATTCAACCTCGAGTTCAGTACCACCAGGGTCATCAAAGGCGCGGCCCTCACATACTTCGTGGCCGACTGGACTGACACTCCCGATCATGGAGTAGGCGAGGACTGCTCCCTCTTACTAGGAGACGAAGAGCTGGACGGATGGATCATGTACTTCGACGGGCATTTGCGTGACAAGGTGCAGGAGCGGGGGATGTCCTCATCTCACCCACCAAGGACAAGCTCTGCTACGCAGTGCAACTCTGCTTCCGGCAGATCGAGAAGGTCTCCAACAACATCACAAAATTCGAAGGCTTGCTCACTGGACTCAGGGCTGCGGCCGCGCTGGGAGTAAAGCGCCTCACCATCAAGGGCGACTCTCAACTTCTCGTCAACTTCTCCAACAAGGAGTACACGCCTAAGGACGAGCACATGGAGGCGTACCTAGAGGAGGTGTGCAAGATGGAGAAGTGGTTCATGGGCATGGAGCTGCAGCATGTGCCGCGCGGGATGAACAAGGAAGCGGACGACATCGCTAAAAGAGCTTATTGCAGGCTCCCTCAAGAGCCGGGGTGTTTGAGGAGCGGCTCTTCAAGCCGTCCGCGACCCCACACGTCACGACTCCAGCACCACCTCCGGAGGACTTGCCGCAGGCACCCGAGACAGGCGCCACAGCCTGTGGTCACCCCTTGGGAGCCCGCCTGCTGCTCGTGCTCGAGCCTCAGGAGGGGTGCTGGACCGAAGAGTTCAAGGCGTACTTGCTTCAAGGGACCCTGCCAGAGAAGGAGGAGGACATCGAGCGCGTGGCCCATCAAGCCACTGCGTACTGCATCAAGGATGGTGAGTTATATCGGAGGAGGCCCAATGACATTTCTTTGCGGTGCATCTCCAGGGAATAGGGGCTCGAGCTGCTGGCGGACATACATGGTGGGGACTGCGGGCATCATTCCTCGTCGCACACCTTGGTGGGCAAGGCGTTCCGCAACGACTTCTATTGGCCCACCGCACTCAACGACGCTACTGAGCTGGTGCGCTCTTGTGAGGCATGCTAGTTTCATGCCAAGCAGATTCACCAGGCCATGCAGGGCCTCCAGATGATCCCGCTCACGTGGCCGTTCATGGTCTGGGTGCTGGACATCTTGGGACCCTTCCCTCGGGCGCCTGGGGGCTACCGATACCTCTATGTCGCCATCGACAAGTTCACCAAGTGGGCGGAGGTAGAAGCCGTGCGCACCATCCCATCTGGGTCAGCCGTCAATTCATAAAGGGAATTGTGAGCCAGTTTGGGGACCCTAATCGCATCATCAACGACAACTGCTCGCAGTTCACCAGCAACCTTTTCAAAACATATTGTGCTAACCTTGGAACGCAGATCTGCTACACCTCGGTAGCGCACCCGCGGAGCAATGGACGGGTTGAGAGGGCCAATGCGGAAGTCTTGAGGTGCCTCAAGACCCGGACCTTCAAGAAGAAGCTCGAGGCCTGCGGCAGGGGCTGGCTCGACGAGCTGCAGTCTGTGCTGTGGTCCGTCCGCACCACCGCAACCAGGCCAACAGGAGAAATGCCATTCTTCCTCGTCTACAGAGCAGAAGCGCTTCTCCCTCACGAGGTCAAGGATCACTCCCCGCGGGTCCTAGCATTCAATGAGATGCAGTAGGACGCCACGCGGGGGATGGATCTCGTGCTAGGGGAGGAACGCCACTGTCAAGCCTCGCTCCGGGCGGCGAGGTACCAGCAGGCGCTGCGGTGGTACCACTGCCACAACGTCCGCTCCAAGACGTTAGAGGTGGGCGACCTCGTCCTGAGGCGGGTGCTTTCCAGGGAAGGGTTGCACAAGCTCTCTCCCATGTGGGAGGGCCCGTTTAGGATTGCCCGTGTCTCCAGGCCTGGCGCCGTGCGCCTAGAGACACAAGACTGGGTCCCCATCCAGAACGCCTGGAACATCCAGCACCTCCGGAAGTTCTACCCCTGAGGAAAGGCTCTGCCCTATGAAGCAAGGCTCCGACCTGGGAAGGTCCCCGCTCGTGACACTCTCATGTAATAATGAGTGGGGCTGTACACGCCCCGGAGTGTCCTGAGAGCCGCCCTGGGGCCTCATGGGGGCTCCCTCCCATGTCCTAGTGGCAACACTTAGCTCCGTGTTGGTGAGAAGACTAGATTATGTGCCGGACGCGGCTGTTCATTTGCTTTCTGAAGTTGCTTGCAGATTTTCAGTAATCTTTCAATGGATTTGGTATTCTCGAACGCTAGTTCCTCGAGCTGTTTTCTTCTCCTAAGATGTTTTTGGTCTAAGGACATGAGAGAGGTGGCAGTCGCCCTCCACTTCTCTTCGCGCTCCTCGCGCGTGGGGCTAGGTAGGTGTGTGTGCCCTGGGTTTGCCTTTGTACGCATGCACCATGCCGAACCCTAGTATTTCGGCTTCATCCTCGCGAGGAGCCCTCGATCAAGTCTCCCGGCACCAGCACCCCTCATGTCCGTGCCCCTGTGTAGCGAAACGCGGTGCGTCAGGTCTGAGCTAATCTGTGGCAGGGGGCTCACGTAAAGGGGAGTGAGCCGCTCGACAAGTTTTTCTTCCTTCAAAGGACAGCTCTGCCCTGCCACGACTCCCGAGAGCACAAGGCATGTCTTTCGGGGGCTGTGTCAAAGACCCCCTGAGGACGGGGGGCCCGTCAAGTACCTGAGGTCAGGTTCTCGTGAGACGAAAAACGACTGCACAGACAAAGCTAAGCTTTCCTACCTTAACTCACTAAGATCGCAAAAACTATAGCACAACATGAAGATGGCAATTATAGCATAAAAGGCATAACAACAGTAGTTCATTACACGCCCCCACAGGGTACATCTTCTCTTTTTCGGATTGCAGGAGAAAGGAAAGGCTAAACAAAGAGGGCCCGGAGGCGTACAAGCTCGGCACCAGCAGCCGCATCCTTAAGCAGCGCCTCAAGGTGACCCGGCGCTTCACCAATTCTCCCGTAGGTGACATGGGGCCGCCGGCCTTGAGTCCAGGTTCGCCAGCTCCCAGCTTCATGCTGGGCTCCTCTCCAGCTTCACTGGAGGGCGGCGGCAGGACAAACCCCCGACATCCTCGAGCCGAGCACGACGACGTGGGGGGTGGTCGTAGCCGCCACTGCTCGAGCTCTCATCCAAGGAAGAGCTGCCGTTGCGGGAGGGGGAGCGCGTGTTGTCAAGACCAAGCTTGCTGTCGCCACCATCGTCATCGCTGCCATCCTCCGGGCAGCACCCCACGCGGCGGCCCTCCTCCGTGAACACCCTCACGTAGAGGGTCGCCAGGCCGTCGTACTTGAAGTGGAGGGTGCACCTTCTGCCCGGGCCGTGTGCGGGCGAAGGTCTGCCAGCCTCGGGTCAGGACCACGCTACTGGAGGCGGTGACCTCGGTACCAACCCATGAAGCCCTGCTGCAGCAACCGTCATCCTGCAGCCAGAGACCATTGAGCCCCGAAGAAGGAAGCTCACCGAAGAAGAAGCGCGGGAGGTGAAGCGAGGTGCCAGCCGGACTCTCCGACCACACCACGAACTCGGGGAGCACGTCTAGCGAGGAAAAGGGCGGCCGAGGCGGGCGCATGATCACATCACGCCTCCATCATGGGGGCTGCTCTGAAGCCGATGGCCACCGCTGTGAGAAGATGTGGCATTACAGGCGCATAGAGCAACGGTGCCTCTGGGGGGCGCATGCCTGCGCCCCCTAGAAGCTGCCGGAGTAACGACAGGGTGCTTCCGGGGACGTCCACGACCCCTCTTGGGAGGAGTACAGGTTGGCCCCTCCTTGGAGGCCTTCCCCTTCTCGGCCGCTGAAAACCTCTTCGGCGACGCCATGGGAGCAAGACGGAGAGGAGAAAAGCAGACAGGAGCAAGATGAAGGAAAGATGGGCGGGGGCTCTGCTCCTCCCTGACATTTATAGCCAAGGGAAGCCAACCGCCAGCCTGCACGACCTCGCGCCATCATGACCTTCTGCGTGCCGCATCGACCAGTCAAGTCGTGCAGTTGCCGAGGCAGCATGGGCAAGCGGAGTCACCCACTTCCCGTCAATCGCCACGCGTCATCAAGGCCGTAGGCGGTTAGGGCCAGCGACGCTCCACACTTGCCCTTAGGCTTCACCGGGAAGGCAAGTCCGAGCGCGCCTTGGGCCCGGGAGCTACATTGGCATCCTGGATTCGGGGGTATCCAGCCTTGCCTACCTGCGGCCCACCACGTGGCTTCATTGACGGCCTGGTACAACCCAACTTCAACATCAATAACACAAGACCCTCGTGAGGGCCCAAGCCTCACGAGGCGGACGCTGCCAAGATCCCATAAGGGATCAGCCTCCTCTGGCTGACTCCTGAGGGGCGGAGAGTTCTATGCAAGCTACCTCACGAGGCTCAACTGACGTGAGCCATGACGACCAAGGCCATACAGGCGCCAGACGGGCGCAGAGCGTGGGCTTCTTCTTCGGTGCAAAGGAAGTAGGGCGCAGGCGTGGAGTCCCAAGGAACCAACCAAAGGTTTCCATTCTGGTGCAATGAGACCAAGACCGCCAGGACGGCAGGACGGAGGTAATTGATGAGCTCACCGCAGCGTCACGACCAGAGGCTTTTTGCAGGCGAAGACTACTTTTGTCAGGATAGACTGTACCACTTATCCCCTTTCAAATCCGGCTGTTGTGGAATCCCTTCCCGCTTATATTTGGGAAGAGGACCAAGGCCACTATAAATAGGACTAGCCACCACCATAGGAGGGGGACGAAAATCAGAACAAGTAGAGCTAGCATACATCACACCAGCCCAAGAACACCTCACCTCCTGAGGCTTGTTCATCCACTGTAGTAGTTCATCCTTAGCCCTCTGAGGCAATCCACCACACCACACTAGATTAGGGTATTACACCATAACGGTGGCCCGAACTAGTGTAAACTGCTATGTCCCTTTGTCCCTTTGAGCTTGACGCGCTAGGCTTAGGAGGATCGTGAGTCGGCAGGCCAAGTATCTTTTCCATTATATTAAATCTCGTTTACATCTTGCTAGTTTTTGATCTACTATTTTGCAATGTTTTACTTTCCGATCTATAAACCAAAAATACCAAAAATGTTTACTTTACTATTTAACTATCTCTATCAGATCTCACTTTTGCAAGTGACCGTGAAGGGATTGACAACCCCTTTATCGCGTTGGGTGCAAGTTGTTGATTGTTTGTGCAGGTATGCGGTGACTTGTGCACCATCTCCTGCTGGATTGATACCTTGGTTCTCAAAACTGAGGGAACGGTACTGCAGGATGCTGCTAACATGACACTACGATCACAGACCCTTCGACAAAACTGTGTGCGATGCATTAATCGCAAACGATGGTGTAAAAAACCCGTCAAAAAAGGTGTAAAACATTTGCAATGGCGGACACATCAAACAGGGTTCAGATTTTACTTGCGTGTGTGATGCTGGGCATACGGTTGATCCAGCAGAACTATTCGCGATGAAGAAGAACAACAAAAACAGGCTTCCATGTCAATGTGTGTGCGATATACGACATACAATTTGCTCTGATGAACTATGTGCTATTAGGGAATGCAACAGAAATGGTCAGCCAAATCAAGGTGTGTTCGATATACAACATAGGGTTCACTCGGACAAACTGTTTTCGATTAGGCAAGAGAACGGAACCGTTCATATTAACAAGATGTGTGTGATATGCATCATTTGCGATCAGCCAAAAGAACACAAACGATTCGTGTAAACCAGATGTGTGTGATACGCAGCAAACAACCTACTCGGATGAAATGTTTTCCATGAGAAAGTATAACATAGACGGTTACTATAGTAAGTTCGTGTGCGATTCTGTTCATACAATTTTTTTTGAAAAATGCAAACTAGTTGCTTGCGTATAAACAATTATCAAAAAGTAACGAGATAGACCTTCTTCAAGCCAATCAACATGTGTTCAAAAAACAAGAAATGTCAAAAATTACAAAACAAAGACCTCAGTAGACGTTGCTACTGTAGTCCCTCTTTGCAGCCTTGTGATACATGACAAACAGGTTCATGATTAGAAATGTGTGCAAAGACCAATAATAACACCGACGAGTGCTGCTTATAAGCCGTGTGATTTGCTCTGTCTACATGTATATAACTGAAATAAACATCCAAGTACATAAGTGACTATACAGATCATTCGCACACACCTCAATAAACAAGTGCATGCATTCTAAAGTAGGAGAAACGATCATCTAGTCATCTACTTCTTCTGACGCTCCCGCCACTGCTCTGTGGCTCGATCCCTCGGCTGGGGCATGAAGAAGACACTTCCTCATGTCAACGATCCGCGTGTACATCTCATAGCTTGTGTACGCGTCATTGGCCGCGTGCTTCACATGTTCTTCATCCAGTCTCTCGTGCCAAACACTATGCCAGGTGTCCTTGTCCTTGTTGCTCTCATCCATCATCTTCATGTAGTAGAGTCCGATATTGGCCGAGGTGAGGTCAACCAGGGAGTTCAGTTTGTTCTTGGTGCTGCCCCAGACCTTGTAGTGGTCCTGGATGTTGACAAGATTCCAACATTTCAAGCCCGAAACCTTGAGTGCTTTTAGATCGTTGGTGGTGTCCACCATAGCAAATTTGTAGTCGGAGCTGTTGATAAACCTGGAGAAATGCTCGCAATGCCTTGTCGCCAGGTGGTAGTGGTAGACGAGGACATAATGTCGCACGCACAACTAGGCGATGACAACCTTCTGATCGTGCCCGACACGACCGATGGTGTACTCGAGGTCGAAGCCGACCACTTGATACTTGTCCTCAGAAAGAAACCTCTCCATAGTTTTGATGGAGCTCTCCATCGACACCAGATCGTTCGTGTACACCACCGAGAGGGCCTTCCCCTTCAAGTGGGTGTCCACTACGTGATGCATGGTGAACTGCCCACAGTTGTCGTCGTCGGCCGCTGGGAGCGCCATTGGAGCCATGGGGATCGCCATTGGAACCGCTCGATGTCCTCTTTGTATGTGTCGTCATGGATGTGCTTATTGTGCGTGTGATGCAGGAGATGAAGGTAAATGGCCGCAGGAATAAATGGAGCCCAGGCGGCCTGGATTCTCGGTGCGTCCGCATGGCAGTGTTTGCAGCGGGTAACTGCATTGTCGAGCCACGCCCGGCGCAGCCGCATGCAGAAGAACATGCATGATCGTGCGCCGTCCCCAAACACTGGCAGCGCGCATGGAGGGACGTGGGCAGAGCACCCGGAGGGACGTGAGAGCAGAGCGCGCGCGGCGGGACGCGAGCAGAGCGCGCCACGACTGCCTCAACCACTGCGTAGAGAGCGGTTGTGTGCAACTACCTCTGTCTTGGTCTATAGTCCCCTTTATATTATGTGCCATACTTTGCCCTCAAATTTAACCAACAAAATGTTAATGCATGTTATAAAAATTACATTATTGGAAACTATGTTTTAATACGAATCCAACTATATAATCTTTGGCGACATGCATTCGTATTATATTAGTTAATCCTACTTATAAACCAGGATGGTTGTATAGTAGGTAATTCAATCGCAAACCTTTTTTTATTAACCGTATGTGTATGTGGCCTTTCGTCCTCCTCTCGCACGTCTTGTCACCCCGCTGCCACAGACGGCTTACAACGCAAGCTTGCGCAGCGTGCAAGAGCGTTCTTTTGGTAAAACGGTGGCGCCAATGAATCGTCGGTGAGCCCGTTCCCATGCAACCTCGCAGGTTCCCGCTCAAGCTCCCCGCCCGACTATGTGAAATCCCCCAAAATCCCAATGCTTACTGGCCTGCTATAAAAACCCTCACGGCCGGTGAGTCATGCGTCGCATTTCCCCCTCTCTCTCTCTGTAGCTTATCTTGTCTGCTTCTCCCACAATCTCCAATGGCACCGGTCCGTCGTGGTCGCTCAGCCACTCCGCCGTCATCAGACGACAGCTCCAGCTGGGAGGCTACACCGCGACGGCGGCGCAGTCCCCAGCGTAGTCTAGTGCGCGTGGCGTCCCTGTTCGGTTTGCGTGGAACACCCACCACATGCTCCGCCGCCGGTGCCCGTCGACAGCTGTTGTCGGTTGCATTTGCTGCCACACCACTGTCGAAAGCTAGGGCCATCACCCGCTCCACCACCGCGGCCCGAAGGCGGGAGTTGGCCGTCATCGCCACCCCACTGCCGGCCACCGTGGCCAGCATCCGCTCCGCCACCACGGCCCGAAGGCAGGAGGTGGTGGTCGTGGCCACCATGGCCGCCAGCCCACTGTCAACCACCAGGGTCATCACCCGCTCCTCCACCGTTATCCGAAGGCGGGAGGCGAAGGTGGATGCCGCACGTGCGTCAGCGACCTTGCGCGCTACACCAAGTTCCTACAGGAGGAGGAGGAGCGCCTCATCGAGCATGCAAAGAGCCTTACCGCCACAGTGGCTGCGTCACACGCTACCTCAGAGGCGAGGAATCAGGAGATCTACGAGGAGAACCACCGCTTCAAGAGGGATCGTCTAGAGCGGCAGTGGGCGTTTGATCTGGCGAGCGTCACTGAACGTGCAACAGCGGTAGGCACCGTATTACATTTGTCCAGCTCATAGGTAGGCTCCTCCTCCTCTGCCTCTTACCGAGCATGCTCGGCAGAGGAGAGGCTGCCGGAACTAGTACAATGCCCCTCTGTTTTAGTATTAGTATTTAGGGGCTATTTTGTTCAGTTCATCTAACTATAGGTGTGGTTAAACTGTACGACGTACTTAAAATTAGCTAGTATATAAAGTAGAACTAGCTATTTTAGTACGTGGTTGGCAACAATTGGGGAAAATTTTGGTCGGTTCAGCTGTCGAGTTGAACTATTTGTATAAATTGAGCACAACTGCTTAATCTATGAATGAAATCTATGCTTAATTACTGAATTTTAGTTGCAAAAATTAGATAGTGCTAGTGATTTTTAGCTGCATATTTTGATAAATCATAGTGTTACAAGGTTGACAAATGGCAATGTTACTAGATCAACAAATGTCAATCTTTCAAGTTTGACAAATGGCAACATACCCAATATGACAGATGCAAATCTTGCCAAATTGTCTGTAAGTGGTTGCACACGGGTCATCCAAAACAACCGTTTGCGTTGAAGAGATGCACAAATCATGCTCTTGCTTGCATACATGTGTTCTATCTAAAACGTTTGCGATCAAGAGGTGCACAAATCCTCCTCGGCACATTTTCCCTTGGCTTCCTGGGGAAGTCGTCAGTTTGCATATGGGTGTTCTAAGTGAAACGTTTGCGATCGAGATACAATATTAAATCCCCCAAAAAAACTATTTCTGGTGGGGGCGGAGGCGATGTGCTGCGCCGTCCTTGTCATTGTCGTCCTTCGGGACGCCGTTCTTGAAGTCTTCAACGGATCATAGAATGTTCTTCAGTTGTAAACCAAACATCATGTAGTCGCGCAATCGATGGGCAGGGTAAAGGAGGACGGCAGGTGGCGGCGCTGAGAGGTAGAGGTTGACGGTGGCATCTGATGCCACTTAGGGGGCACGGAGGGGCGGGTGCAGCCAAACGCACGGGGACCGGCGCCGCGGTGGGTGCAGGGGCACGCATAGGCACGGGCACGCACTATAAAAAAGGACAGATCCGTGACATTTTGGGCTGAACGATTTTTTTTTCTGTCATACTTATGACACTTCTATGACGATAATTGTGACAAATCCCGGTATCATCATAGATGTGGTGGGCTCCTACTTCTATGACAAAAAATCATGACAGAAAATGGGCTTTTCATACTGGGCGGGCCGGAGACGCAGCTGCATGACATTCTTTGGGTCGTCCATGACGGAAAAAACCATGGTAGAAGCGAGGGCGAGGAAAATTCCGGGGAGTTCCCGGTTACGGTGGGCGGTTGGGGGCCGAGCGATGCACATTTCTCTCGTACACGTACGCGCGTGTGTGCGAGGTGTTGGCTGTAACTAAACCCAAGCGAGGTGTTGGGCTCTAACTGAACCCGAGCGATTGCACTGCAGGCTACGCGTTACTAAACCCGAACGATTGATCGATGGCTATTAACTGAACCCGATCGAGCGATTCCTTCGCTACTGCTGCTACCTCTGGATGAACAGTGAGCGTTGCGCACGCGGGAGGGGGGGGTGGATGAACAGGACCCCGTGGCATTGCTTCTGGATGAACAGGACCCCGATCGATCAAGCCGGTTGGGGCTGGATGAACAGGACCCCGTGAAGGGCTGGATGAACAGGACGACCCCATGGAGGGCTGGATGAACAGTAGACGATGGAGGGGTGCCGGTGGAGGGGTGGTTGAACTGTAGCCAGTGGTGTTGCGCGGTGGAGGCTAGATGAACAGGAGCCCGTGAATGCTGGAGGAGGTCGACGGTAGCCCGTGGAGGCTAGAGGAGGTCGACGGTGGAGATGAACAGTATCCCGTGGAGTCCCATATTGCGGTACGCCACACCTCTCCCAATGAACAGGACCCCAATTTCGACCGTAGCGCTCCAACACAAGTTCGTTTCATCCGTTTTGCGGTACACCACACCCCTCCCGATCAACAGGACCCCCATTTCGACTGTAGGAGGTCCGTTAACTCTGTTTTGCGGTATGCCAAACCCCTCCCGATGAATAGGATCCCGTTTCGAACATGCCCGGTCGAACACAAGGCCGTTTCCTCCGTTCTGCGGTACACCAGACCTCGTTTCCATCGCATGTTCCATCCAAGCCCTCCCGATGAACACGACGACGCATTCTGTTCCGACCCAGCCGGTTGGCTCCCCATGAACACGATGACGATGTTGTTTCTCCGTTCCGACCCATCCATGTACTCGAGCCCTGGCCGTACGTATGCCCGAGTAGGCGTTCGAGACCCCGCCCATATGTACACATACGTGGCCGCTGTACGTACGTGTACATGCTACGTGGGCGCCTCTACTACAACACGTGCACGCCTCTACATCGACCAGTATATATGTACGTACACGTTAGCGACCAGAATGACAACACTACGTACGCTTCGTCCAGGTGGGTCCCAACTGTCACGCACTTCCTTGCGTGCGAAGATGTAACTAGTGGGTCCCAGCAGTCAGGGGGGCGAATCATTTTTTTTCCGGACGCACTTCCTTGCGTGCGAAGATGTAGTTGGTGGGTCCCAGCAGTCAGGGGGCGAATCGTTTTTTTGCCTGGACGCACTTCCTTGCGTGCGAAGGTGTAACTGGTGGGTCCCAGCAGTCAGGGGGGAAACATTTTTCTTCTCGAAATATGGTGGCCCGTCCTGTGGGTCCCTGCTGTCAGGTGGAGGAATAATTATTTTGCGTGTAATAAGGAGGCACTTCCTTGCGGCTGTCGTGGACCTAGCTGTCAGCCTCTCCACGTACAGAACTCTTCCGATGGAAGTTGGTCGTTGACCACATTGACCACGCTGCGCCAAGAGCACCACAGTGGTGGGCGACTGTGAGGCCTAGGAAGGGGATGGCACGGAGCCGGGGAAGACGCGGCAGTTGATGCCCACGCGTAGAGGAGTATGAGGGTTCACTCGTTCGGCTGCGGTGTGAGGGTGCTGTCGCCGCAGAATAAAAGGGGGTGTGGGTGAGTGGAGGGATGGCCTGGCCAGTGGAGGGAGTAGTAGGGGGCGGTGAGGCCTCTGCGGCATCACATCCGGGCACGGGAGGCATCAGCAGGCGACACGACCGACGCTGCTTTGGGCGGGTGGAGCAAGAAGACCAAAGGTTGAAGAAGCACGATGGCTGTTGGATGGACATCGTACGGTCACTGCAGCTAGAATTGTTCATATTGACTAAGTTGACAAAGCCCTCCGTCCCCGTCAACTTAGTGGGCCCACTAGTCAGCCTCCCACCAAGGTGGGTCCCAGCTAGCAGGGGGAGTATTCATTTTTTCTGCTTAATAAGGAGGCACTTCTGGTGGGTCCGAGCTGACAACGGGGGGAACGGTTTTTTTCACGAAATACGGTGGCCCATCAGGTGGGTCCCAGCAGTCAGGGGGGAAACGTTTTGTTTGCAAAATATGGTGGCCCGTTCAGTGGGTCCCTGCTGTCAGGTGGAGGAATCATTATTTTCCACGTAATAAGGATTCACTTCCTTGCTGCGGCCGTGGACCCAGCTATCAGCCTCTCCACGTACAGTATACTTCCGATGGAAGTCATTCCTTGACCACGTTAACCACGTCGCATTCCGTTGCATGCATGCGTCCATGGGCATGGTGCGTCCCCACTATCAGCCTCTCATGTACAGTCATCTTCCGATCACTCTTGGTTGTTGACCATGTTGAGCACACCGTGCCGAGCACACTAAGGCCGGTGGACGACGGCGAGGCCCCAGACTGGAACGACCGGGAGATGGGGAAGACGGGGCAGTGGAGTCGCAGATGGAGAGGAGTGGGAAACTTGACTGGTTCGGGTGCGCGGTAGCATAGCCGCGGTGCCGCCCACAGGAGGCAGGAGCAAGAACAGAGGTTGAAGAAGGAGCACGGCTGTTGGATTAACATCCAACGGTCCAGCTGCTAGAATCATTTGTTGATTAACTTGACAAAGCCGTGCATACACGTCCGCTTAGTAGGCCCACAAGTCAGCCACCAAATCTGACGGGCCCCAGCTGTCAATGGGATGAATAATGTTTTTCGCAAAACAAGGAGGCACTTCCTTCCATGCGAAGATACAGCCGGTGGGTCCCAGCTGTCAGGTGGAGGACACATTTTTTCCAGCTTAATAAGGAGGAACTTTCCTTGCGTGCGAACATGGAACTCGTGGGTCCCAGCCGTCAGGCTCTCCATGTACAATCCTCTTCTGATGACTCTCGTTTGTTGACCACGCCGCACCGAGCGCAGCAAGGCGGTGGACGACGGCGAGGCCCCGGACGGGAACGACTCGGAGATGGGAAGACGCGACAGTGGAGTCGCAGATTGATAGGAGGAGAAGGGTTATAACTAGTTCTGTTGCGGCGTTGGGCTGCAGTCTGTGGAGAATAACAGGAGGTGTCGAGGGTTGGAGGGATAGCCTGGCTGGCGGTGGGGTAGCGCTTCGCAGCGATGCGTGCTAAGCAGGGCCGCTAGCCGCCGGAGGCTGGACCAGGCAGTCCCGGCGACGCTGGAGGAAGAAGACGAGAGATTGAAGGTGCATGCCGGCCGTTGGATATAAATCCAATGGCTGTGGATGTCACAATCAGTTGTTGACCAAGTTGACAAGGCCCTGCATAGGCTTCGACCTATTGGCCCACATGTCAGCCTGCAAAAATGTGGCATATATTTAACCCATGTTTTCTAGAATGTACAGTCCATTTGCTGGGATGGGTGAACAAATAATTTCGCGTCAATCAGGCCCATTTATATTTTCTAAGAAATCCCAGCCCATTTGCACTTCCTTGAAATACATGAATTAGCTGGGTTCGTTATATATATAATGTTATGTTAGAAGGAGCAATTAATATCAAAGAATAAACCAGATAGGCACATTATATATATATATATATAATTAACAAATTAGCGAGTTATTGCTCAAAATAAAAATGAGCGCGTTATTATTAAATTGGTCCTTAAAATCTTCGCAAGCTTTTGTACACAATCAATAGGATTTTCCTTGCTTGTGAGTCAAAAACAACAAGGATTTTCCTTGCCAACTTCTGTTAGACATTTACTTTTATAAGTTAATAACACGTGGGATGTTTTTATAATGTGTATATAAGTCTCTATAAAATATACGATAATAGTAATAATATAAACATATATAATGTGGTTAGAATGGAAAACATAAATTGGACACAACATTATTATTCTTATATATAGAATAATAGAATAGAGACATGTGTTTTGTTAAAAAACTACATTGGGCTGCCGATCTTTAAGAAAAAGCCCATAGGCCGGTATGGACCTCAAAAAATAAGTTGAAACCACTCTCTCCATATGTCGTGGGCTACGCATGCTAAAATACAAAACCTAGGCCTAGCTGGTTCTTGTTCGCCCTCTGAAAAAAATGATACCAGATCCCTGAGCGAAATGGTTTAAAGAGGGGGCCGGCGGCACGACTGAAGAAGCACATCAGGAGTGATTTTTTTCTTCAGTGGATGGCTCTCAATAGCATTTTTTTACTTGCCTCTGCACCATACAACTTGTATTGTTAGCCATCCAGTCCATCGTGGTGGACCAGCATCCCGTTTGCTGGGCGGGCGAACCTACAGAAACCAGCACTCGATTTTTCATCAAGCCCCCAAAACAAGGCAGTACTATGTTTGTTTTGAGGCAGAAAACATTATGGCAGGGGTTGACCGGGGGAGAGGGGAAGACAGAGTAATAAAAAGATTAAAAAGAGCTGATGCGCCGTTGCTACCCTAACAAAGCAGGTGCAATTCTTCTCAGGAAGAAGGTGTGCCGTTGACACCCACACGTCACATACCCCATAGTAGGCATACTAACAAGATCACACACAAATACAACAGAAAAGGTAAACATTCATATCAAACTCAGGTTCACAGGACACGTTCATATTCATAGCCAACATTCACTATCAACAACTCAAAAGATTCATATATACACAAGCTCAGCATATCTATGCATCCAAATGATTGATAGATCACACGACAATATTCATACATAATTCACAAAAAGATTCAGATATACACATGTTTTAGTATGTTTATGCATCCAAATGATTGAGATCACAGCCAATATGATCCATGGACGAACTTTAATTACCTAGGGTACAGACTAGTAAATGGTGTTCAATCGGAGGTACTTCTTGCTAAAATTAGTTCTTGTACGAGTAAACTTTCGAGTACATAAGAGGCAGCACAGACAATCTGAACTTTGCTTGTAGGTTTATCCTCAAATAGTGGCCTCGTGCCGAGCGAGGTTTGAGCAACTTGGCCACTACTTTCATCCAACTAGTTTACTGGCTCATCTTGGTCCTGTAGCTCGCCAAAATTCTACATTGCAGACGAGAAAGGAGGCCGTTGAGAAAATGAACCACCCAAATTTTTTTTGCAGTTCAACTGAAATGGAGCATCCCTGGCGTGCAGACTGATTAAGTGCCAGATGAATATACGCGTCAACCAACTTGTCTGGAATCTTTAGACTCCATGCCATACAGTTCGCTACCATATCTGCCGATAACCAAAAGGCACAAGTTGGGACCAAAGACTGGACTGTGTTCTTCTGGGCTATGCGCCAAGCAATATTTTTGGCGTTCACTCTCCTAATACTTGGGAGTTTGACAACTGGTTGACGCCGGTTGATACTCGAATGAATATAGGCACTTCTTGTCAACATCGATGCTTGTCTGAGTGAACTTTGGAGTACATGGCAGCAGCATAAGTATCTGTCCATCTGATCATTTTGTGCAGTTCTACTGAAATCACCCAATGCAATGATTTGCCTGCGAGTTCAGGCTCCAAGTTACTCCTTTATAAAATCGGCAAACAGTAGCACAATACCAAATTACCAATACATGACAAGCACAATAATCAGGATAAAGACCAGTACCAACCTGTGTGAGGTAGCATATCAATTACTATTTCCTTTGACTGGAAGCCGAGATAAGCGAAGCGACTGACAGCGAAGGAAGAAAGCAAGCCGAGATTAGCGACTGACAGGAAAGGACGGAAGCTGTCGAGGCAATGAAGCACCCAAAGTTTTTGTGCAGTTCCACCAAAATCGAGCATCCCTGTTGGCACATATATTGAGAGAGTGAGATTACTGTAATAGTGGGACTAGTTGATGAAACATACACTAACAAATAGAAGCACCCTCATTATCTTAATGGGTAAAGTTAGCAACATAGTAGTCTTGCTTAAAGAGAGGTATTAGTTTATTTAATCAGTGCCAATTAGCTCAACACTCAAAGCATTGCCATTTATCATAGGTTGCAAAACTTTAACGTGCAAAGATAAAGGAGTTTCTCATGACAGTAGCACGATACAAATAGAGATGACAGCAAACTAATATGGATGAAGGCCTTAGGCCCGTACCAACCTGAGAAAAAAAGCTTATTCATGTAGTCCCATAAGAGATGATAAAGCACTCACTGGAATCACACAATAGTATATATTTTTGTGCACTTCAAATGTATGGTTGAAATCACTCTTGTTTACCAGTGCTGAGATTATATCGAAAGATTATCAAGAACTTCCAGCAGAGTTAAAGCACTGGCTGGGATACAGTTCATTGTATTGTCTTGTGTAGTTCCACTAAAATGTATGATTGGCACAACATGATCCCTGTTTGCACAAGTAGGAACAAGGTGAAACCTTCATTAGCTTAGTGAGAAAGGATAGGAAGACATTAGCATATTACTCAAATAGTAGCATCAAATTCATGATGGACAATACGCAAAACATTGCCTCATTGAACCAATGGCAATAAATTGACATGCAAAACAATAGCACTATTATGTCATGACACTAATAATATTCCCTCCCTGCTCCACCACATGATTCACCTCCATAGACAAACATACACACGTACATGATTCAGCATAGGGTCCTACTAAAGATTTGTTTAACTCCGACAGAAAATTAGGCAGCAATAAATAAGTGGTACTTAAGTACTCCTAATTAATTAAGTGAGACAACAGAAGTGGAAGGGCTCCCTGGAGGATCGTCTCACATGTAAGGTAGTCGTTGCCGGAGCCCTTGAATGGCCTCGACTGAGGCCTCTGGCTTCAGCAAGATCGCCTTGGCACTGTTTATTATTCTTCTTCTTCCTCTTCATGCTCTGTTTCTCTTTCTCCTCACCAGTTGGTGAAAACAAGTACATCATTGGCCTTCTAATTCAGAATTGGTTTTTTCAGTGAGGGAGTACAAGTGTACTAGTAAAAAATAGCATTATTTTCTCATGGCAGTCGGAAAATAGAGATGAACACATGCATTAAATATCATTCTTACCTAAAGGAAGGTTATGGCGCCAATATGGATGATGAGGATTGGAACACAGATCTCCCTTTGTGCAGTTCCACCGAAATGAACCAACTGTTCCATTCTGACATTCCAGTTAAACAGCACAAAAGTCACTTCTTTTAAGAAGAGTTTTGTGCAGTGCACCAAAAGGTCACAACAGCAACCAGGTGAATTGGATATCCCTGTTTGCACAAAAAGGTACAGAGGAAACAGTCAGAGTCTCAAACAATTACAGGCAAAAACATTTGGCTAAACTTGTCATGGCTTATAACAGTGGCATGGCTTCATTTTTACCAGGGACATTAGATTAAGAACAACTAAATATTTGGTATAAGGGCTTGGGACAGTGGGTGCACTAGCAGTCCAGCACCATGCACGTAAACAGGGGCATAAAGTGATGATTCATAGTTTGTTGCCCCGAGAAACAAACATCCAAGAAACATATCTGGGTTGGTCCCATTTTTGTTCACTCTAGCCACCTACTCCTATGTGTGGATAGCAAATCTAGTCCTAGTCATACCACTGTGTATAGCATTACCCCTATATTTACCTTTTCGACCAAGGGACCGGTTGGATGACTAGTCTGTACTACTTTCACCCCCTTTCCTTCCTGTTTGTACCAAGTCTGATGTACATACTAAATTCCTCCACCCCCACTTTATTTCTTGTTTGAACCAAGTACTCCCTCCGTCCGGAATTACTTGTCTCAAAATGGATGTGTCTAGAACTAAAATACATCTAGATACATCCATTTCAATGACAAGCATTTTCGGACGGAGGGAGTACAAGATTCGACTCCATGACGTAGCTTTACCTCTAACAATAGAAGAAAAAAAATAGGTGACGTTGGACCATCTGATCGAGAGGGGCTGAGAGGTAGAAAATGACGCACATGCAACGACGTACTGGGGAAGTAGAGCTAAGGCGGTTTCGAACAAAGATATACCTGAAGGTTGTCGGGAGGTGGATAGGTGGGCGGCGGGAGGCCGGATCCACCCACAGGCAATGACGAAGGGATCGGAGGACCTCCCGCGCCCGCGCTTGGCTAGAGATAACAGTGCGGCTGGCAGTTGGCCTTCTCCCTCGCTGTCGACGACGGCCTAAACGCTGCCCCTCCTCCCCTTCATCGGCGCAGGGGGATACGTCCGGATCTGTAACCAGAGGTGAGGGGAGAAAGATAGTGTTACTACCCCTATCTTGTTTAGATCTGGAGAGGATGAGAGTGTGTGAATAGAGTAACCCAAGCAAGCAAGCACGGAGGCTCCGGCCTATATATACGTAGTGGGGTAGTTTTCCTTTTTCAATCATCAAAACAATTGTTTAAAATTGTGTACTACTACATGCCAGGTCACGGTTTTTTAGTTGTTAATTGTTTTTTGAGATAGCTACCCGCTTGTTTCCAAGTGGTGTTACGGTGTGCCAGGTCGCACTTTGTATCGTTCAAGTTTGGTACTACAAGTCCCTCCATTAAATGAACAACCACCCCCTTGTAAAATTGTGAACAAGCCCACGGCTAAAATTAGCAGAAACGTGGGTTGCCCCAACATGCATTATTATTTATATTTTCTACTCCCTCCATTCCCAAATATAAGACTTTTTTATTATCCACACCTAAGACAAGAAATTTTTATTAGCAGTGAACCCCACGTGTCATAGACACAAAAGTTGTGGCAAGATTCCCTTAGGCAAGCCGAAGTGTGTCTAACAATTTGAGAAACTCAAGTTAGGCAAGTGTGGCAAGTGTGGGAAAAATAATGTGGCAACATAAGACAAACATAGTCATAATCCAAACAGCCCTATAATTTTTGTGACATGCATGAAAATGTGGTTAGTTAAATTTATAGTCAAAATTTGGCAAGGTGCATCAAATCAACACATGCAAGTATCAAAAGGAAAGTCACGGCATGCATGCATGCGTTGTAATCCCTCTGTTTCCAAATATAAGTCTTTTTAGAGATTGCAACAAGTGACTACATACGAAGCAAAATATGTCTACATACATCCGTATGTTGTAGTCCATTTGAAATGTGTAAAAAGGCTTATATCGAGTGCAGTGCTTTGATGTGTCGCGTCAACTCGTACAAGACCGAGAAATTTGATTACTACAACGCACTCTCCCTTGTGGACTGAGCTCCGGTGCCTTAACTGCACCTGCCTTTGGCTGCATGACAGGAGGGCCAACCACCTATTGGACCCACCTGTCATAGACGCAAAGGCAGGAGCAGTAAGTAGAAGCTTTCGCTACACGCTATCCCTCCCGCACGAGGTGGACGGACATGCAACAGTGGATTCGATACTTTAGAAGTAGGAGTAACATCATTGTTCGTCTTCTCGAAGAGGCGAAGAGCCAAGCGCAACCAGAACGTGGCAGTTGCGAACGCTCGCGTGGTGCGGTGGCTTGGAGCACGCATATAATAGCCAGGCTCTTGCATGAGACAAAATTGCTATTTGAGCCCACTCTTGTAGTACTAGTACTTGCTACCCCCTCCGTCTAGGTGAGTAAGTCATTGAATTTGTAGCTAAGCTTCCCTCATTGAATTGTTTAACAATTGAACTCCATCATCCATTGGTTGATACTCATTCTACATAGGTCAACGCGCTTAGCACCGTTTCCTCCTGGGGTCACCAATGTTTATTTGTTAATTAATAGCATTGCATGCAATGAACTAGCCACTGCAAGTCATTAAAAGAATGCACACCTCTCATCTCTTATTGGTTGATATGTCAAGAAACAAGAAACAAGGTAGAAGTTAATGCACCGCGCCTTAGTGTTTTAGGACTATTTGGGTTTTGTAAGATGACTTACACACCTAGACGGACGGAGTAGTATAGCCCTGTAAACCGGAAAGGAGTATTTGCCTTTCTAGAGATTTCAACAAGTGACTAGACTACACTGCGTGCAGTACTCCCTCCCTTCCGATTTATAGGGCTAAAATCTCAAATCTCATGAACCAAGGCATTTTGCGATTGGAGGAATGTATCTCATAATTTACAAAACAACCCTAATTAAACTCATGCATTAATTACGTAGTTCTCTTGCTTTCCTCCCCGCCTTGGTCGCGGTGCACAATATTGAGCACTCCTATATGACTAGCCGCTCTATCTACATGCGGGACATTTCAAAGCATCCGGGCCCGCGTGCCATCCACCAAATCACAGCGAGGTGCTACAGTCGAGACTCACCTGTCACCCTGATGTGGCCGTCATGACCCGTCATATCACAAAACCCACACCTTTACCAGTAGTGGTAAGGTGGCCTCCAAGTTGGACTGGACGAAGCAACCATCATTTCACTGGAATGCTCGTTCAAGCCCTTTCTTCCTTTCTTGAAGAAAACCCCACTCCAGGCTACTCACTTCTGCCATTTTTGTTCTGTACCGATGAATGAAAGGTGGGCGAATCAGTTATGCTACTATATTTTCATTCCAAGAATCTTCTTTTTGTGAAGCACCGACCGATTCTCACATCCTATTCTTTTCCCATTTTCATTGCGATTGTGGTTTCCTTTCGATTGCTTTTTGTTTGTCAGATCATTGATGGACCCTCGAGCACTAGGCAAAGAGTTGCCGACGGACAACCCACTGGAGACAGCAATCTCCAGGAAGGGAGCATCAACCAACGAGTTGACCATGTTGGTGGGCCAACCCATGGAGACGAAGAACTCCAAGAAACAAGCACTGGACAAAGAGATGACGACGTTGCCGGACAAACTCCTCAAAGAAAGTTGGAAGAACAGCAAGGGCCCCACCGTGACTACCCCAGGAACTCTGATGGACACCTATGCGAGGCTCAAGGCCGATTTTGAGGAGATAGTTGCTGTCGAGAAGCAGTATTCCCCTGGCAAGGTGATGGCCCACATCGTGGACGAGGAGATGGCCCCCGGAGGGATGAGATCCCCCGGTGAGCTTCACATGGTTAAAAATAATGGCTTATTACCATAGTTGTGGTTTTTGATTATTTGCAATGTGCTTGCTAATATGTTAGGGTTGTGCAGGTGCCGGTGGACGTCCTCGATGATTCCGATGTCGCGGCCCGTCCTGTTGGCATCGCCCCGGAGATCGATTCCGATGCTGCTGTCCATCCTGTGGACATCGCCCCAGAGATCGATTCTGATGTCACGGTCAGTCCTGTGGACATCGCCCCAGAGATCGATTCCCGTGCCGCTGTCCGTGCTATGGTCATTGCCCGAGAGATCGATGACAAGAAATAGTTGGTCGCGCTAAACCTTCAGGGTAGTTTGCATTGCCCTGTGTTTAATTACCAGAACGATGTGTGTTATCAAACCATCTTAGGGCTAGTGCACTGTCTTGTGTGGGCAGTACTTGCTACTTTTGTTTGATAGTGAATCATGCGATACGTCTCCTAGTTATGGAAACAGATGTATCCTCACCAACTTTTCATGTAATATATGGCACGCTTAGATGTAAGTTCGAACTGTTTATCATATCAGCAGGGCTTGTTTGATGATTCATGGTGTTAGTAGGCTAGCTAATATGCGAGCTATAGTACTTGCAAAACACTCACTGAAGAGAAACGTTGGGGCTGATGAGCTCGTGGTATGCTTATACTTATCCGTCATCGATCGACCAATAGCCCTAGCTCCAAAAATTGTAGGCTTAGCGATCGATCAGACCATAGTCGACAAGGATACATTGAGGCCTCATTTGGTTCATAGGGTAGGAAAATCGTAGCAAAAGTACAGAGACATACAACACAAAATCATAGCAGTGCAGAGACATACTTCCTCCGTTCCAAAATAGATGACCTAGGCAGGCTAGTTTGGCCTAGTGGGTTTCAGTGATATGACGTGGTACAGTGCCGTCCAATCTTCGCGTGTGGTAGCAGTATTGCGGGGACAATAAGTTTTCTTGAAGAAGCGGAATTCAACGAAGTCATGATGGTTCCTTCGTCCGAACAACTTACAGTCGGAAAGGTTGGGCCTGCGATAGACCGGGGTAGACCAGGATAATTTTGTGCATGGCAGGTGGACCAGGATGGTCGACGTCCCAAATGTCGGCGAATGAATGTATTCTTTCTGATATAGAGGATGAGCAACGAGTATTCATTGTTTATTTTTGATGAAAGCTATTGTCTCCACTATTACGATGAAGGAGTGTGAAACATGGCAGCCCAGTGAACTTGGCATGTGCACCACTCCCTCCTTCCTCATGTAATGCTACCATATTGTTGACTATAAGGTTGGTTATAAGGTTACAACTTTTTCTCAATCTCTCTCTATCTATTTCCTCTGAAATGTTTTTTACCTTTCTTTTTTTAGACACAATTGTTTTTTATGCCTTTTTTAGAATTGTTTTTTATACCTAGGAGCACGTGTAGAGACGGGCTCTTGCAGAGCCCACTCCTCTCTCTCCTCCACATAAGTGGGCCTAGGCCTTGTCCAATATGGGAGATGCTTAGAAAAATAAACCAGGCTTCTCTTAAGCACCGGTGCCTATTTCTACAGGATAGACGCTTAGTTAAGCGTCTATCCTGTACAAGTAAGCACCGGTGCTTAACATAAGCCTGGTTTATTTCTCTAAGCATGTTCCCTAAGCATCTCCCATTGTACAAGGCCTTATAGCCCAGTTTTTAGTACTTGCTATGCATGCATGCGGCGGGCAGCTGGCGTCTTGAGGGGCCAGGGCGGTCAGAGTGGGCTCCAGAAGCGGTCCGGACTGTAGCATGGCCCACCTCACATTATCACCTTATATTTCTTGGAGTCCGTGCGCGGCGAGCAGGCGATCTCTTCTCCCTCCCCCGTTTCTCTCTTCTCAGCCGACGCCCGCCGAGCGATTAGATTTCGTCTATCGACGGTTTATTCAATTACAGTCCCACATGTCAGTGAAATTGCAAGACAAAGCGTGTCCCCTCTGGTGAGCGGCGTGCGAGCCAGACTGTCCGGGGTGCGACGCGTACGAGTCATAAGTGTGCCGCCTTTTCCTTTAGAACTTGCGAAGCATAACATTTTCGCGCGATCGATCGATAGAAATCCAGAACAAAATGACGAGGGCGGAGATTTCCCGCTCGTTAGGCGGGCTAGTTCGAGTGATATGATGTGCTACAGTGCCGTCCACTTGCTCCATTTTTATGTAAGCAAGAGTTTACACTCTTTACGCGAGAGGAGTGTGAAACACCAAGGATCTAATTTTGATTGAGGGATAATTGTTCCCTGCCAAATAATGGAGGACTGTTAGCGATTATAGCATGATAGTTAGGGCATCTCCAGCGCTGGCCCACAAATTTACACCGGCATCTGTCCGAGGACACTGATGGATGCCATCCGATGCTGCCCGCATACCTTTCGACAACTATATGAACTAACCGGACAAAATTCATGCAAACAAAGCAAATTTAAAATTAACCGGATGAAATTCATTACATTTCGAAAACTTTTCCTACAAACTAGACGAAATTCATTACATATTTCACGCAAACCATACTAAACCCTACTGTAAACCTAATCTAAATGATCGCTGGCGCACGACCACCATGCCCAGCCATGAACCCGAGAAAGCCAGCCATTGCCTTTGCCTCCTCCTCATCTGCCTCGATAACTTCCTCCTCCAAAGCACAAGGTTCTGAAGATTTCTGCCTCCACGTCGCCGTCAAGCGGCTAATTGGCTGCTGATGTTTACCCCACCAAGCTTGGCGTCGACTGAGTGGAGTAGCGGTGGCCTTCCTGGGACCAGAGCAGCGGCGACCTACCTTGTACTACTCTTCCTCGCTGCCAGCTGCACCCGCGCACGCGTGCCGACTTTGTGGTCGTGGCAGCGGAGGGCGGCCGGGGGGGTGCCGGTGATCTCCTTTGTTTGCTCCTACGACAGTATGTCGAAGAGAGCTTTAGAGCGCGCCCGGAGCGGAGCTGCCGATGTCCCTCGTCTGCCCCTGCGACAGTACGTCCAAGAGAGCTTCGGAGCGCCAAGAGGCCATGGTTGGAATGGTGCCAACAGAAGGAAGGGACCGAAGGAGAATAAGTGTGGGTCTTTGGCTATGGCTGGGAGCCGGGGCTCAAGTTAATATAGCGGGCGAATGGCAATGAGCCGCGGCAAACGGATGGACAACTGGCACCGGAGTAGGTTCGTCGGGTGTGAATGCGGACGCTACTTCAGTGACTTAACTGCAGATGCGTTGGGTTACTGACATGTGGGCCTAACGGGCATCTGGCCCGCATGTTAGTGACACCCCAATTGCACCTGCAGTTAAGTCCGATGAATGCGGCATTGACGTTCTGGAGAGACGATGACCGTTTTAGGCGGGAAGCATGCGCTAGCGATGGAAGGGGTTTCGGTGTGTAGTGGCACTAAGATCGGTCGCTCACGATAGTACATACTCCATACCATACTACCATAGTACCCTCTCTAGCTAGGCTGCTTTATAGATTGTCGTTGTGATGGACGATATACATGAGCAAGGCGCTCCGAGTATGACCGTTGGTGTTGAGCTAGGTGAATACATGCTCGGCGTTCGCGTAGGCCTCCATCAAACATCTAAACAGTAATGTCAGGCACCGCCGGGGCGCGCAGGTGATGGGCTCGCCGTTTGCGTTGTGCCATGAGCAGGACTTTGATTTAGAGGGCGACGTGCATGCATTAGCATGCTTTGACAGCATGAGCGTGAGTGTCTGATGCGAAGTATTTCATTTTCAGTTGGCTGACAAGGGTGCATTGCAGCGACGAGTCCGTGGTTTGATTCCCCACATACGCATAATTTTGGTTTTTGCAATATTTCTTTCTCCATTGACAGGTAGGGCCACGTAGATAGATAAAGAACACGAGCTGATGAGGCGCATGCGGACTATTTGACTGGTCAACTAGACAAATACGGAGCAATACGCTGAGCCAGTGACCGTATTGTCACAGCCCTAGATTAGCCTAATTTGTCTTTGCATCTCATCATGTCATCATCATAGTTATGTGTATGAAATTTGAATTGAGGTTAGTTGAAACCCTCATAGATCATTTCAGAAATAATCAACATTAAATATCTTCACAGAAGTCCAAGAAAATGTTCTTCTTAGTCTCTGAAAATATTGGCAAGAGGTAAAGTTCAAACCAATATTTTTGGTATCTCAGAAACATTTATTTTGGGCCTTTGAATTAATTCAATAACTATTTGCATTGGTTATGTATTTTTTATATAATGAATATATGTCCAATAATTCTGGAACATTTTATGTGGTTTGGTATATTTTATTTCTAGCCACATAATTATTTTCATGATTTTATAAAATGGTTTGGTGTTAAAGCTAAACCCAAAACAAATTGCAGAAAAGAAAGTAGAAAACAGAGAAGAGAGAGAGATCTTACCTGGCCTCACTTTGCAGCCCACCAAGTCGGCCAGGCTGTGGCCCAACACTGTAGCTGGCCCAGCCCAGCCGACCCACCGTCTTCAACCT
This sequence comes from Triticum aestivum, assembly GCF_018294505.1. Lineage (NCBI taxonomy): Eukaryota > Viridiplantae > Streptophyta > Magnoliopsida > Poales > Poaceae > Triticum > Triticum aestivum. The sequence continues at coordinate 292,088,602 of NC_057801.1, forward strand.
CCTGCTAGTAGGCACGAGGGCGTGTGCTCGCCGCGCGCGCGCCACCTCCACCCTGCCTGGCTGTCCTCCCGCCGCCCTGAACCTTCCCTCGCGTCGCCACGCACCCCCCCTCGACCCCCTACATCTCTTCTCTCTCTCTGGGCCCCCTTCCCCTTCTCTGCTTGCTTCCGAACAGAGCCCGTCGCCGTCGTTCGCCATAGCCGCAGTCACCGCCTCCCTCCCTCCTCTCCGACGCGCCGCAGGGATCCGCCTCGTCGCCTTCGTCCTCCTCGTCGAGCCACGCATCGCCGGGAGATCTACTTCACCATCAATGCCGTCGTCTTCAACCTCTCGGTCATCGAGATCGCCGGTGCCCCTTCGTCGTCTTCGACGCGTCCCAGATCCTGCTGAGACCTCCTCCGGCTTCACTGTGAGCTCCTCTTCCTCTCCCCAAGCTCCTGTGCTCGTTTGGCCGCCGTAGCCGCCGTTCCCACCACGCCCGATCTCCGGCCGCCGCCCGTGCTCACCGCCGCCGACGCTCCGGTGACCATTTGGTCCTGGGTGCATGTCCATCGAGCTTGCCGCCGTGCTCTGAGACTCGCTAGCGCCTTCCCTTGCCCGCTTGCACCCCGCAGCGCCACCCGCGCACATCACCGAGCCCCGCCGCCGCCTGAGCTCATCACCGCCGCCTCTACACGCCGTCCCCGGCATCCCCACAACGACCACTGGATGCCCCGCACCACGGGCTCTCCTACGCACCTAACCGCGCGGCCATCCGTGGCCGGAAACGGCCGGCCGGCAATTGCCGCCACGTCGGGTCATCGCCAGCGTAACCATGCCGACATGGCACGACCATTAGGCGCTAACACTGCTGCTTAAACCACCCGCAGCCACTGACAGTGGGCCCCAGGCCTGGTCAAACCCCAGTCAGCGCTGGGTTTGACCGGGATTAGCCCTGTGTCGCTGACGTGTGGCCCCCACACGTCAGGTTTGACATGGGTCAACCCAGTTGACTACTGACGCAGGCATGACACAGTGCTGACGCAATGAATGATTTTCTGGTTTTAAAAATAATCAGGAAATTCCAGAAAATGTCCTAAACTTCTAAAATTCATAAAAAGTCAACCGTATCTCCAAATCAAATAAATTATATATGAAAATGATCAGAAAAACCAATCTATTCATCTGTACCATTTTCATGCATGTTAGAACAACTTATGACTACTGTTTAGGACAAATGAAATGGATGGCATTTGAATATCCACATATGGAGTTTGAATTTGAATCTTGGATTCAAACCAACTCCATTTAACCTACTGCTAGATGCATTAGCTCAAACCACAGCATATTGCAATGTCATGATCATGCATCATATTGTGCATTGCATTGATTGTGTATCTTCTTTGTTTGTCGGTGCGTGTCCCCTCTCAGTAGACGTGTACCGATGATGTGATCGATGACACCGATGAAGAACTATACTATCTTCAGAAGTGCCAGGCAAGCAAAGCCCCCTTGTTCATTCTGATACAATCCTACTCTCTTGCTCCTGCTCTCTTTTACTGCATTAGGACAACAACGATTCTTCTATTACTTGCTGCGGTAGCTGAACCCCTTTATCGTCTGCATGACCTGTCATTGTCACAGTAAATAGATGAAACCCACTAGCATGAGTAGGAGTTGTTTGAGCACTGTTGTGCCTACTCATTCATGCTTGTTTGTCATGCCTGCTATTGCTTAGAGTTGAGTCAGGTCTGATTCAACGGGGATGAATCAGAGGTGTGCAAATATTTCCTACTGTGTATGTGTTGGAAATATGCCCTAGAGGCAATAATGAAATGGTTATTATTGTATTTCCTTGTTCATGATAATTTTCTATTGTTCATGCTATAATTGTATTAACTGGAAACCGTAATACATGTGTGAATACATAGACCACAACATGTCCCTTGTGAGCCTCTAGTTGACTAGCTCGTTGATCAACAGATGGTCATGGTTTCCTGACCATGGACATTGGATGTCATTGATAACAGGATCACATCATTAGGAGAATGATGTGATGGATGAGACCCAATCGTAAGCATAGCACAAGATCGTGTAGTTCGTTTGCTAAAGCTTTTCTAATGTCAAGTATCATTTCCTTAGACCATGAGATTGTGTAACTCCCGGATACCGTAGGAGTGCATTGGGTGTACCAAAGGTCAAAACCTAACTGGGTGACTACAAAGGTGCACTACAGGTATTTCCGGAAGTGTCTGTTGGGTTGGCACGAATCGAGACTGGGATTTGTCACTCCGTATGACGGAGAGGTATCTCTGGGCCCACTCGATAATGCATCATCATAATGAGCTCAATGTGACTAAGTGGTTAGTAACGGGATCATGCATTATGGAAAAAGTAAAGTGACTTGCCGGTAACGAGATTGAACGAGGTATTGGGATACCGACGATCGAATCTCGGGCAAGTAACATACCGATTGACAAAGGGAATTGTATACGGGATTGCTTGAATCCTTGACATCGTGGTTCATCTGATGATATCATCGTGGAACATGTGGGAGCCAACATGGGTATCCAGATCCCGCTGTGGGTTATTGGCCAGAGAGCTGTCTCGGTCATGTCTGCATGATTCCCGAACCCGTATGGTCTACACACTTAAGGTTCGATGATGCTAGGGTTATAAAAGAAGTTTGTATGTGGTTACCGAATGTTGTTCGGAGTCCCGGATGAGATCTCGGACGTCACGAGGAGTTCCAGAATGGTCCGGAGGTAAAGATTTATATATGGGAAGTCCAGTTTCAGTCACCGGAATAGTTTCGGGGGTTATCGGTATTGTACCGGGATCACCGAAAGGTGTCCTGGGGTCCACCGGGTGGGGCCACCTGCCCTGGGGGGCTTGATGGGGTGAAAATGGGAGGGAACCATCCCCTAGGGGGCTGGTGCGCCCCTCCCCAAGGGCCCAAGGAGCCTAGGGTTGAAAACCCTAGGGGAGGGGGGCGCCTCCACCTTGCTTGGGGGGCAAGCCTCCCCTCCTGGCCGCCACCCCTCCCCTCTAGATGGGATCTGGAGGGGGCCGGCCCCCTCTCCCCTTCCCCAATATATAGTGGGGGTTTTGGGGCTGCCAAGAACATGAGTTTCCATCTCTCCTAGCGCAGCCCTACCCTTCTCCCTCCTCGTCTCTCGCAGTGCTTGGCGAAGCCCTGCTGGAGTGCCACACTCCTCCCTCGCCACCACGCCATTGTGCTGCTGCTGGACGGAGTCTTCCCCAACCTCTTCCTCTCTCCTTGCTGGATCAAGGCACGGGAGACGTCACCGGGCTGCACGTGTGTTGAACGAGGAGGCACCGTTCTTTGGTGCTTAGATCGGATTCGGCCGCGATCTGAATCGCTTCGTGAACGACTCCACCGACCGCGTTCTTGTAACGCTTCTGCATCGCGATATTCAAGGGTATGAAGATGCAGTCCCCGCTCTCTCATTGCTAGTATCTCCATCGATTGATCTTGGTGATGCGTAGAAAATTTTGAATTTCTGCTACGTTCCCCAACAGTGGCATCATGAGCTACGTCTATTGCGTAGATTCTATGCACGAGCAGAACACAAGTAGTTGTGGGCATTGGTTTGTTCAATTTGCTTACCATTACTAGTCCTATCTTGATTCGGCGGCATCGTGGGATGAAGCGGCCCGGACCGACCTTACACGTACGCTTACGTGAGACAGGTTCCACCGACTGACATGCACTTGTTGCATAAAGGTGGCTAGCGGGTGCCAGTCTCTCCCACTTTAGTCGGATCGGATTCGATGAAAAGGGTCCTTATGAAGGGTAAATAGCAATTGGCATATCACCGTTGTGGCTTTTGCGTAGGTAAGAAACGTTCTTGCTAGAAACCCATAGCAGCCACGTAAAACATGCAACAACAATTAGAGGACGTCTAACTTGTTTTTGCAGGGTATGCTATGTGATGTGATATGGCCAAAACAATGTGATGAATGATATATGTGATGTATGAGATTGATCATGTTCTTGTAATAGGAATCACGACTTGCATGTCGATGAGTATGACAACCGGCAGGAGCCATAGGAGTTGTCTTAATTTATTGTATGACCTGCATGTCATTGAAAACACCATGTAATTATATTACTTTATTGCTAAACTGTTAGCCATAGTAGTAGAAGTAATAGTTGGTGAGACAACTTCATGAAGACACGATGATGGAGATCATGGTGTCATGCCGGTGACGAAGGTGATCATGTCGCGCCTCAAGATGGAGATCAAAGGCGCAAGATGATATTGGCCATATAATGTCACTTTATGATTTGCATGTGATGTTTGTCATGTTTACATCTTATTTGCTTAGAGCGACGGTAGCATAAATAAGATGATCCCTCATTAAAATTTCAAGAAAGTGTTCCCCCTAACTGTGCACCGTTGCAAAAGTTCGTTGTTTGGAAGCACCACGTGATGATCGGGTGTGATAGATTCTAACGTTCACATACAACGGGTGTAAGCCAGATTTACACATGCAAAAAGACTTAGGTTGACTTGACGAGCCTAGCATGTACAGACATGGCCTTGGAACACAAGAGACCGAAAGGTCGAACATGAGACGTATAGTAGATACGATCAACATGGAGATGTTCACCGATGATGACTAGTCCGTCTCACGTGATGACCGGACACGGCCTAGTTGACTCGAATCATGTATCACTTAGATAACTAGAGGGATGTCTATCTGAGTGGGAGTTCATTAGATGAATTTAATTATCATGAACATAGTCAAAAGGACTTTGCAAATTATGTCGTAGCTTGTGCTTTAGTTCTACTGTTTAGATATGTTCCTAGAGAAAATTTTGTTGAATGTTGATAGTAGCATTTATGTGGACTGGGTCCGTAAATTGAGGATTGTCCTCATTGCTGCACAGAAGGCTTATGTCCTTAATGCACCACTCGGTGTGCTGAACCTCGAACGTCGTCTGTGGATGTTGTGAACATCTGACATACACGTTTTAATGACTACATGATAGTTCAGTAATGTTAAACGGTTTAGGATTGTGGCGCCGAAGACGTTTTGAAACGTCGCGGAACATATGAGATGTTCCAAGGGCTGAAATTGGGATTTCAGGCTCGTGCCCACGTCAAGAGGTATGAGACCTCCGACAAGTTTCTTAGCCTACAAACTAATTGAGGAAAGCTCAATCATTGAGCTTGTACTTAGATTGTCTGGGTACAAAAATCACTTGAATCGAGTGGGAGTTAATCTTCTAGATGAGATAGTGATGTTTCTCCAAAGTCATTGCCACCAAGCTACTAGAGCTTCATGATGAACTATAACCTATCAGGGATAGATATGATGATCCTTGCAATATTCGCAATGTTTGACACCGCGAAAGTAGAAATCAAGATGGAGCATCAATTGTTGATGGTTAGTGAAACCACTAGTTTCAAGAAGGGCAAGGGAAAGAAGGGATACTTCATGAAATGGAAAATCAGCTGCTGCTCTAGTGAAGAAACCCAAGGTTGAACCCAAACCCGAGACTAAGTGCTTCTGTAATGAGGGGAACAATCACTGAAGCAGAACTACCCTAGATACTTGGTAGATGAGAAGGCTGGCAAGGTCGACAGAAGTATATTGGATATACATTATATTGATGTGTACTTTACTACTACTCCTAGTAGCACCATGGTAATAGATACCGGTTCAGTTGCTAAGTGTTAGTAACTCAAAATAAAAGGATATGGAATAAACGGAGACTAGATAAAGGTGAGATGATGATATGGTTTGGAAGTGTTTCCAAGGTTGATGTGATCAAGCATCGCATACTCCCTCTACCATCAAGATTGGTGTTAAACCTAAATAATTGTTAGTTGGTGTTTGCGTTGAGCATAGACATGATTGGATTATGTTTATCGCAATACGGTTATTCATTTAAGGAGAATAATGGTTATTCTGTTTATTTGAATAATACCTTCAATGGTCTTGCACCTAAAATGAATGGTTTATTGAATCTCAATTGTAGTGATACACATGTTCATGCCAAAAGATATAAGATAGTAATGATATAGTGCCACCTACTTGTGGCACTGCCATTTGAGTCATATTGGTATATACGCATGAAGAAACTCCATGCAGATGGACCGTTTGGACTCACTTGATTTTGAATCACTTGAGACATGCAAATCATACCACATGGGCAAGATGGCTGAAAGCCTCGTTTTCAGTAAAATGGAACAAGAAAGCAACTTGTTGGAAGTAATACATTTTGATGTGTGCAGTCCAATGAGTGCTGAGGCACGCAGTGGACATCGTTATGTTCTTACTTCACAGATGATTTGAGTAGATACTGAGTATATTTACTTGATGAAACACAAGTATGAATTATTGAATGGTTCATGTAATTTCAGAGTGAAGTTGAAGATCGTCGTGACAAGAGGAGAAAATGTCTATGATATGATCATAGAGATGAATATCTAAGTTGCGAGTTTTGTACACAATTGAGACATTGTGGAAATTGTTTCACAACTAACACTGCCTGGAACACCATAGTGTGATGGTGTGTCCGAACATCATAGATGCACCCCATTGGATATGGGGCATACCATGATGTCTCTTATCGAATTACCACTATCGTTCATGGGTTAGGCATTAGAGACAACCACATTCACTTTAAATAGGGCACCACATAATTCCGTTGAGATGACACCATATGAACTATGGTTTAGAGAAACCTAAGCTTTCATTTCTTGAAAGTTTGGGGCTGCGACGCTTATGTGAAAAAAGGTTTCATCCTGATAAGCTCGAACCCAAAGCGGATAAATACATCTTCACAGGACACCCAAAACAGTTGTGTATACCTCCTATTTCAGATCCGGAAGCAAAAGTGATTGTTTCTAGTAATGGGTCCTTTCTCGAGGAAAAGTTTCTCTCGAAAGAATTGAGTGGGAGGATGGTGGAGACTTGATATGGTTATTGAACCGTCACTACAACTAGTGTGTAGCAGGGCACATGAAGTTGTTCTTGTGGAACCTACACCAATTGAAGTGGAAGCTGATGATAGTGATCATGAAGCCTCGTATCAAGTCACTGCCGAACCTCGTAGGACGACAAGGACGCGTACTGCTTCAGAGTGGTACGGTAATCCTGTCTTGGAGGTCATGTTTCTAGACAACAATGAACCTACGAGCTATGGAGAAGCGATGGTGGGCCCGGATTCCGACAAATGGCTCGAGGCCATGAAATCCGAGAGAAGATCCTTGTATAAAACAAAGTGTAGACTTTGGAAGAACTACTTGATGGTCATAAGGCTGTTGAGTACAGATGGATTTTAAAAGGGAAGACAGACAATGATGGTAAGTGTCACCATTAACAAAGCTCGACTTGTCGCTGAGATGTTTTCCGACAAGTTCAAGGAGTTGACTACGATAATACTTTCTCACTCGTAGCGATGCTAAGAGTCTATTAGAATTATATTAGCAGCTACTGCATTATTTATGAAATCTTGCAGATAGGATGTCAAAATATAGTTTCCTCGACGATTTTCTTGAGGAAAGGTTGTATCTAATACAACCAGAAGGTTTTGACAATCCTAAAAGATGCTAACAAGTATGCAAAGCTCCAGCAATCCTTCTAAGGACTGGAGTAAGCATCTTGGAGTTGGAATATACGCTTTGATGAGATGATCAAAGATTTTGGATTTATACAAAGTTTATGAGAAACTAGTATTTCCAAAGAAGTGAGTGGGAGCACTATAGAATTTCTGATGAGTATATGTTGTTGACGTATTGTTGATCAGAAATGATATAGAATTTCTAGAAAGCATATAGGGTATTTGAAAAGGTGTTTTTCAATGGAAAACCTGGATTAAGCTACTTGAACATTGAGCATCAAGATCTATAAGGATAGATCAAAAACGCTCAATAATACTTTCAAATGAATACATGCCGTGACAAGATTTTGAGGAAGTTCAAAATAGATCGGTGAAAGAAGGAGTTCTTGGTTGTGTTATAAGGTGTGAGTATTGAGTAAGACTCAATACATGACCTCGGCAGAAGAGAGATAATGGACGAAGGTCGTCCCCTATGCTTCAGACATAGGCTCTACAGTATGCTATGATGTGTACCGCACCTGAAGTGTGCCTTGCCATGAGTCAGACAAGGGGTACAAGAATGACCCAGGAATGGATAACAAGACATCGGTCAAACATATCCTTAGTAACTAGTGGACTAAGGAATTTTCTTGACTATGGAGGTGGTAAAAGACTTCGTCGTAAAGGGTTACGCTGATGCGAACTTTGACACTAATCTAGATTATTCTGAGTAGTAAACCGGAATCGTATAGTAGAACAGTTATTTGGAATAGCTCCAAATAGAGTGTGGTAGCTGCATCTAGGAGATGACATAGAGATTTGTAAAGCACACACGGATCTGAAAGATTCTGACCCGTTGACTAATAACCTCTCTCACAGGCGAGATATGATCAAACCCCATGGGTGTTGAATTCATTACAATCACATAGTGATGTGAACTAGGTTATTGACTCTAGTGCAAGTGGGAGACTGTTGGAAATATGCCCTAGAGGCAATAATAAAATGGTTATTATTGTATTTCCTTGTTCATGATAATTGTCTATTGTTCATGCTATAATTGTATTAACTGGAAACTGTAATACATGTGTGAATACATAGACCACAACATGTCCCTAGTGAGCCACTAGTTGACTAGCTCGTTGATCAACAAATGGTCATGGTTTCCTGACCATGGACATTGGATGTCATTGATAACGGGATCACATCATTAGGAGAATGATGTGATGGACGAGACCCAATCGTAAGCATAGCACAAGATCGTGTAGTTCGTTTGCTAAAGCTTTTCTAATGTCAAGTATCATTTTCTTAGACCATGAGATTGTGTAACTCCCGGATACCGTAGGAGTGCTTTGGGTGTACCAAACGTCACAACATAACTGGGTGACTACAAAGGTGCACTACAGGTATTTCCAAAAGTGTCTATTGGGTTGGCACGAATCGAGACTGGGATTTGTCACTCCGTATGATGGAGAGGTATCTCTGGGCCCACTCGGTAATGCATCATCGTAATGAGCTCAATGTGACTAAGTGGTTAGTCACGGGATCATGCATTACGGAACGAGTAAAGTGACTTGCCGGTAACGAGATTGAACGAGGTATTGGGATACCGACGATCGAATCTCGAGCAAGTAATGTACCAATTGACAAAGGGAATTGTATACGGGATTGCTTGAATCCTTGACATCGTGGTTCATCCGATGAGATCATCGTGGAACATGTGGGAGCCAACATGGGTATCCAGATCCCGCTGTTGGTTATTGGCCAGAGAGCTGTCTCGGTCATGTCTGCATGATTCCTGAACCCGTAGGGTCTACAGACTTAAGGTTCGATGGCGCTAGGGTTATAAAGGAAGTTTGTATGTGGTTACCGAATGATTTTAGGAGTCCCGAATGAGATCCCGGATGTCACGAGGAGTTCCGGAATGGTCCGGAGGTAAAGATTTATATATGGGAAGTCCAGTTTCAGTCACCGGAATAGTTTCGGGGATTATCGGTATTGTACCGGGACCACCGAAAGGTGTCCTGGGGTCCACCGGGTGGGGCCACCTGCCCCGGGGGGCTTGATGTGATGAACATGGGAGGGAACCATCCCCTAGTGGGCTGGTGCGCCCCTCCCCAAGGGCCCAATGCGCCTAGGGTTGAAAACCCTAGGGGAGGGGGGCGCCTCCACCTTGCTTTGGGGGCAAGCCTCCCCTCCTGGCCACCGCCCCTCCCCTCTAGATGGGATCTGGAGGGGGCCGGCTCCCTCTCCCCTTCCCCTATATATAGTTGGGGTTTTGGGGCTGCCAAGAACATGAGTTTCCATCTCTCCTAGCGCAGCCCTACCCCTCTCCCTCCTCGTCCCTCACAGTGCTTGGCGATGCCCTGCTGGAGTGCCATGCTCCTCCATCACCACTACGCCGTTGTGCTGCTGCTGGACAGAGTCTTCCCCAACCTCTTCCTCTCTCCTTTCTGGACCAAGGCATGGGAGACCTCACCGGGCTGCATGTCTATTGAACGCGGAGGCACCGTTCTTCGGTGCTTAGATAGGATTTGGCCGCGATCTGAATCGCTTCGTGAACGACTCCACCGACCGCATTCTTGTAACGCTTCCGCATCGCGATCTTCAAGGGTATGAAGATGCACTCCCCTCTCTCTCTTTTCTAGTATCTCCATAGTTTGATCTTGGTGATGCGTACAAAATTTTGAATTTCTGCTACGTTCCCCAACAGTGTGAGCTAAGTGTGTGAACATGATTTGGTAAAGGTAGCGGTGAGAGGCCATGTAGGAGTACATGGTGGGTTGTCTCATTGAAGCCGTCCTCAGGAACTGAGTTCTGTATTTCTGATCCATGAAACAGTTACTACCATGCATTGGGTCCTGAAATATGACCCCGCTCGACTTCTTAATCACCCTTGTCCTCTGTCCAGGAGTTGCAAGTAGTTTCTGGTGTTTGTAGTATGCTGGACGCCGTGCGTAGCACTGACCGGAGGGGTGGGCTGTGGTGCGGTAGGCACGTGGCACGATGTACCGGGCACCCGTTTGGTGTCTCAGGAACCCTGCACACATCATTCGGGGCCGTATGTGGAAACCTCGGCTAGACTCCCTGCGGATGGAACCTGAATAGGCGATAAACCTGGACTAGATACTTGAGTGTTTAGGTAGGTCGTGGTCTACACCCACGTCGGCTTTCGCTTGAAGTCTGCCGAGCACATGTCGTGTGCATACGCTATGTGGTGGAAACATGTATGAAGAAGTACACCCCTGCAGGGTTAACATCATCTATTCGAATAGCCGTGTCCGCGGTAAAGGACTTCTGGGTTGCCTGTACAGTTCATAGACAAGTGAAAGTGGATACCCTAAAATGCGCAAGATAAGCGTGACTGCTATGGATGGCGTTCTCGTAGGGAGACGGGAGCGGATCCTTAGTGGTGTATTGATATGGTGAATATGTGGACTCGTGTGCGCCACCTCAAAAGAGTTACATGCGGTCGTAATTCAGGATAGCCACCGAGTCAAAGCTGGCTTGCTGCAGTCAAACCCCAACAACCCTTTGTTGATAATGATGCATATGTAGATAGTTCTGATGTAAGTCTTGATGGGTACATTTGTACTCATGTTTGCCTATTTTATGTTTTGCAGAGAAACTTTAGTCTCGCTAGTAGTTCCGCGTGGACTTTGACGTTTAGCTTGTTACCTCAGCTACGATCTTGAGCCCTCGGCAGGATATGGTAGTTTGTCAGGCTTCTCAGCCTTTTTCATTTGTAGTTGTCTGTACTCAGACATGTTAAGCTTCCGCATGTGCTTTGACTTGTATGCTCTGAATGTTGGGACGTGAGACCCAAGTTTGTAATAGCTCGCTCCTTGGAGCCTACTGAATAAAATAGTTGAGTTGTAGAGTCATGTTGTGATGCCATGTTGTATTTGCACATATCGAGCATATTGTGTGTATGTTATTGAAATACATGGTATGTGTGGGATCTGACTATCTAGTTGTTTATCCTTGGTAGCCTCTCTTACCGGGAGATGTCTCCTAGTGCTTCCACTGAGCCTTGGTAGCTTGCTATTGCTCCGGAACACTTAGGCTGTCCGTCATGTGTCCTTCTTCGTTCCTGTGTCTGTCCCTTCAGGGAAATGTCACGCGGTGTCTACCGGAGTCCTACTAACCTAGTTGCTACAGCCCAGATTCACTCACTGATGACCGACACGTTCATTGCTGGGTCATGTATGTCTGTCCCTGTAAGTTAGTGCCAATTTGGGTTCACGACTAGCCATGTCAGCCTGGGCTCCTTGTCATATGGATGCTAGCGACACTATCATATACGTGTGCCAAAAGGCGCAGACGGTCCCGGGCAAGGTATGGCGACACCCGTGGGAATACCGTGCGTGAGGCCGCAAAGTGATATGAGGTTTTACATGCTAGATTGGTGTGGCTTTGAGTCGGGGTCCTGACAGCTTTGGTATCAAAGCCTGACTGCCTGTAGGATTACCAAGCCTAACTGGTCGAAGTTGAGTATAGAAACTTTTTAGTTATATAAGGGAATTGATTGTGGGATGGAACAAAGGCTCTTTTTACTCCTTATACCTCATGCCCTCTGATTCGAGTCATCTTATCTTTCCTACGGGGTTAAGGAACTAGGCTTTCTCTTCTTTCTATCAGGATCACGTGTTACTAATCAGTAGACTCATAAGATTGTTGGATTTAAGCCTCAGTTCAGTTTCTACCTCCATATGTTAACTATTGATCTCGAAACCTTGATATTTTGCTTCTGAGTGGTTATGCCACCATTTTTGTAGCATGTCTCAAATTCTTTTGAGCATTTAAAGCCGTTATGTTGTCCGAGTCATCCCAGGTTTCTAAACAATCTGATGCACTTGCAAATCCTTTCCCTTTGGTTTTCATGTTCCTTTGGGCCAGGTTAATCACACTAATTGCTGAGTTGAGGTATTCTATTACCTCGACATATATGTTGGAGTTATTATTATGACCCTAGGTGTCTTAGGAGATCATCTAGTAATCTAGCCATGATTTGTTTCCCAGTGTGATGATTCTGGCCTTTATTCCCGAAAGCATACCGTGATGCCACTTAGTAGTAGGTATTCTACTCCTTGGGTTTTGAACCCGAGATTCACCCTACTTACTTCATGTTTATAGTGTTTTCTAGCTCCTTTAGGTTATTAGTAACCTTTGAGTTAGTCCTCGAGGTTCGTGGTATTCCCTTCTTCCAAATAACATGAACCATTCTTGGCAGAAGTTCTTTTGAACCAAGAGATCACAACAAGAGTACTCTTGAAGAGTTCCCCATTCTATATCGTGACTCTGCCAGTCTTACCTTCTCCGCATGGGTTATCCGGAAGAAAAATGTTGAGCCTTGCTCGACATACTTATCTGTGCATCCACATCTCAGAAAATAGTATGTTCTTTTGGGTTGTCCCTCTTTAGCTATATTCTGACCCCCGTCTATCAATTGATAGTCAGGAATAGTCGTGCACCCGTGTTCATCGATGACTATTTTTTTTGTGGTCCATCAATCCATTCTATTCCGGAATGACGAGGAGAAACAAACTCCAGTACTTCATCCATATCCAGGATTGGGTCAAAGCCGTTGTATTCCGCAGATCAAAATGCTAATCGAGCTCTTGTTCTACTCTACCTTGGAGTATTACCATCTTTATATCAAGAATGTGTCATGGGAATTGCACACCATCCTATGAACTCTTGACATAGTGATACTTCTCGCCATCATTATTCATTCCTCGGTTTCGTGTTGTTGCAACCGGAATGCCGACAAGTGAATCGTGATGTGTGAAATCTGTACTCCTAGCAACTCCGTTGCTTGGTAGTTAAAGGACAATAATTTCATCCTTAGCATGTTGGTTATTGAATCATCACACTAAGGTTGATCGTGCTACCTAGTCCTTATTCCTGGTGCACTTTTCAATCAATGAGTTAGGATAGTGCCAATCCTTGCTCTTTTGGTCATATCATCTTGCCTTGAAAAGCAAGATTGTTCTCGAGCTTAGTAACATATCGGTGGTTCATGATCTTCTGAATATCCTCTCGGAAGTATCACCAGGTTCTCACCTGACCGTTATGTTAAGTTCGTAATCAAGTTGGTTTCTTGTAACCGCCCCTTCTCCAAGGATCTGTGTAGGGTACCCCTGAGCTAGTTGGTTAAGCTAAACAACAACTTGGAGAGCTGGAATATGGAAGCTTGTCCGACTTAGCTCATTTCAAGGATTATATTTGTGTGTGTTGAAGAAAGATGATATCTTCATTGATGGATCCCTGTGATCAGTTAATGGACCTATCATCTTATCCAATCTTTGATTTGAGTGTGGGCTATTCTCAAATCAAATCAGAACCAATGATGTTCATAATATTGTCTTACTCGTCATTTTTCCTCGAGCATACTCCATTATATCCTTTGGTCTGACGAATACTATCACCTTGTTCACATAGTTATGGAATTCCATCTTCATGGAAACCTGGATGAATTGTTGTTGAGCCCATCGACAACATCCCTATCTTCTCCATGACTTTGTTGGACATTAAGCTAGTGTTGGAAATTTTGTAAGCAAGCTTTTGTGATCCGTTCATGAGGTATATGTTCGGACGAAAGAAGTGACTTCCTCTAATTCACGTGCACTTGGTGTAAGTTGCCGCCGTGGATCCGACAAAGATTGTTTTTGTCTCTTTGGAATCATCCCAAGTCAGTCATGCATGCGCAAAGTATACTATGGTTTGGTAGATTAATTACCTCCACTCCATATGTATTCTGTAGCACACCAAGCCACTGATTGATTTGTTCAAGGAGAAAAAGCTCCTTCATAAGAGTATACCTTATGCAAGGACTTCGATATCATCGATGATGGTTCCCCACCGGAACTCGGTAGTGTTTTATTGTAAGACTACCATGTGATCATGTTTGTCTGGGACAACGTGTTGACATGTTTTTAGCAGAACTAGCTCATGTTTTGGAGCTTGCTATCGTAGTTCATTCCCCGAGAATATCGCAATGTCATCTCGTCGACTTGTGTTGCAAACTTCCATTTTTCTCTCTAGACTTGATGAGTCTAGAATATTCTAACACCAACCAGATCTGAATCTCAGGCGGATATGATGGTTGGAACATGTCCCAAGAACTATAATATTGGTCTCTCTGTAACCCGGTAAAGGGAATGTCGTGGCCAACACACCCAGCCGGAAGACCTATTATTGTAGTATCTTGATTGAGAAAGTTGGCCACCTCCCCATAGGGATTTCGTAAGATTTACTCCCTAGTTGTTCCTTATGGATTTTGTGTTTCCGAAGTTCGACCTTTTACTTGATGTTCTAGATATCAAACCATCTCTATGAATGGGTTACGCCAGCACATCAAGGAGACCATTAGAAGCGGAGTGCTAAATGTCTCTCGGTCGATCATCTAGATTTTGTTTCCTTGGCTCGCTAAGGTGAAATCTGATAAGGTGTTATCTTCCTTTGCATCTGCATCGTCCATCGCTATTCATCATGGTAGTATGTTATGTTGTCAGCACCCTCGACATGGATGTTGGTAAAACCTTGATGATTATGGAAATGCTCAAGTTCTTGAAAGCACACACAAGCACTAGGTGCTATCATAGTGACTAACCGGGATTGCTCCCAGCATCCCTGGTTATGCTATAACCATTCCAATAGTGGAATCACTCTCTGCTGTTGGGTTTCTCCCCATTTACTAGAATCATTCCCATTATTTGCATTTTGTTTCCAGCTCACACTGT
This sequence comes from Triticum aestivum, assembly GCF_018294505.1. Classification (NCBI taxonomy): domain Eukaryota; kingdom Viridiplantae; phylum Streptophyta; class Magnoliopsida; order Poales; family Poaceae; genus Triticum; species Triticum aestivum. Next base: position 292,103,902 of record NC_057801.1, read on the forward strand.
CATTGTGCCATCCTACCATGGGTCCCATCCATCTCTGACGATAAGAAAAATCATCCATTGCTTTGTCTTCAACAAGGTAATCGACATCAACCATTCTGGTCCGAGTATGTCATCCTTTCAGACTCTTTCAAATGATCGCTCGAGATTTGCCTTAGGTTGGTATAAAGAGTCTCAATGATCTTTGAATCAAAGGTAACTCTTTTTGCCACTTCAGGTAATGGTTCCACGAGTCACCTTCTCTAAGGTGTCTCGCTGTGGTATCATGGCAACTCAACTCCTCACTACGTTGACAGCCGTTCGCCACCCCCTTAAGTGTGGAATTGTTGTCTACCTAGTGAACCCTCGTCATCTGTTACCCTCCATCCATCAAGATGTGTGCTTCGATCTCAGCTTGAGAGTTGTTGCTGTGTCTCATTCTGAGAGTTGATCCTGAGTTGTTCGATCTTCGAGAAGATCGATCCTTCTAGAGTTTTCTTTTCCTCCTGTTGTCGTGTTAGTTGGAGTTCTCAGAGCAAGACGATGAGACGATCATGGTGATTGAGCCAACGCCCTTTTGTAGTGCAACCTGGATTGTGAAGATTATGTTAGTTTGCGTTTCCCCTTACATCTTACCCTACGCTTGAATCTCGGGACGAGATTCTTGCTTAGTGGGGGTGAGTTGTCACAGCCCTAGATTAGCCTTGTTTGTCTTTGCATCTCATCATGTCATCATCATAGTTATGTTTATGAAATTTGAATTGAGGTTAGTTGAAACCCTCATAGATCATTTCAGAAATAATCAACATTAAATCTCTTCAAAGAAGTCCAAGAAAATGTTCCTCTTAGTCTCTGAAAATATTGGCAAGAGGTAAAGTTCAAACCAATATTTTTGGTATCTCAGAAACATTTACTTTGGGCCTTTGAATTAATTCAATAACTATTTGCCTAGACTAAATGGAAAAAAATTCCTATCCTATGCATCAAATGGCATCTCTTTCTCTATAGGAATTGAGATGCATGTCATCTCACTTCCTATGATTTTCATATTCCTATAAAATCCCTATCCTATGAACGAAAGGAGGCCTCTGTTGGAGTAACTACTATAGCTAGCAGTACTGCTAGTAGAGTAGTTTTCTTCAAGAAGCGGAATTCAACGAAGTCATGATGGTTCCTTCGTCCGAGAAACTTCAAAGTGGGAAGTGGGCCTGTGATTTGACGGCTCATTAGTCATTGTTACTGCGGCGCGATGACTGGGGTGACTCTCCCTTGGAGTTCTGCATGCATGGCAAGTGGACCAGGATGGTCGATGTCCCACATGTTGGCGAACGGAAGTATTCTTTTCGACATCGAGGAGCAAGGAAACTGCGTGGTATAGTATCACTACTGATTGGTTCTCAAAACAATAGTATCACTGCTGATTTATAATTATTTTTTATTTCTAATGAATGCTAGCATTTCAACTCTTACTACGAAGAGTGCCAAACACGGCTCGTGCTGGATGTCCCACACGTCAGCGAAAGGAGTGGGACATGAACAACGTGGTAGAGCCCAGCGTAAAAAGACAACATGGTAGAGCGTCTCCACTTCTTCCACTTCTGGGTCGGAGACAACACGTAGTAGTACTTAGTGGTATGAACGATACAAAGTGCGACCTGGAGAGAAAGACACGTCTAGTTGGAAGGTCTCGGGGCATACACGTAAACAAATTAAAAAGTTAATATGTGCCTCCAACTAATATAGTAGTAGTAGAGTATTTATGCACGTACTCCATAACATCATCGTGCATTTCACGTACAACATTTAGTGGTAGTACGTAGTAAGAGACAAATGCCGCCCAAGAGTTCCCTTCTCGACCTACTTTTGGGTGTTTGGTAGAGTGTATGGAGGGTGCATGAGTCCACACTAGTTTAGCACAAATACACTAGAAGCATGCATGAAGAGAGCATGCATGAAGAGGGGTGTTGAGTTGAGCATGCATGAAGAGGGAACAACTATGCTGAGATGAGAACGCAACCAAATACACCCTATATGCCACGCATGTTCGTACCATTTGTGCCTTTCTACTTCACTTACTGTGCTACATTACTCAGGTTCGTACGTCCACTCCTGGTTACATGTCAGTCTCGTAGTTTCAGTCCCACGTGTTCTTCATATAGATGGAACGATCCTTGCATAACACGTGCACCATGATGCTCGATGTCTCGCGTGTTGGCAAAAGGACGAACAAAGATCATGTAAAAAAATAGAGTGGAAGAACATAGATTCCCGACGACCGAGAAGGAGCAAGGAACCTCGTGGTGGAGCGTCTGCACTCATAATATTTAATATTATTCAGCAATATAAAATCAACCAATCATCTCCACAGTGGACTGGAAGAGTATGAAACATGGCAGCCCAGTGTAGTTACATCATACTAGTACATGGCTGCTTCCGTGCGACAGCTATCTCTAGTAATCCAGCAGCCTGTATCGCTTTTCCGTCCTCGTCTCTATCAAAGTGCGGCGGGCTAGCGTTTTTGCCATCTTTTGAGGTTGTTTAACTCATCACATGTTAGCGACATGCCAAGAGCATTCTAAAAAATATTCCTTTCACGTTCTATTTTCAAAAAGAACAAAATCCTTTCACGTACGAATTTGACTGTATGCTTTGAGCAACTTGCATGTCCTATACTGCTCCTGTTTGATACTCTAACTTAGCTAGAGGTTAGACTAACTCATGACTAACCCTGAACTAACTGTAGCCAAAGAGGTGTTTGGGTGACAGGGTTAGATTGACAATAAATGCACTTGATGGAGAGAGAAAAGTGATTTTTCAGTGGTCCCAATGAGAACTATCTCCAGTTAGCACCACTTGGGTTCGGTGCAACTTGCTCCAATTTAAACCCTCATGATTGGATACTTTAAGGCTATTTAAGCCCCAACTAGCTCAAACTAGCTCTAACTCATGGATCCAAACAGGGCCTATGGCCAGTCTCGACGCGGAGCAGTCGCGTGCACCGGGAAGCGGCGCTCCCTCGGCCGTCGCACCTCTTCAAAGCCGGCGCCAGTGAGAGGTCGCCTCCGCTCTGGCCAGGCATTAATGCGACACTGACGCTCCAGGGCGATGCTGACTGTTTCACGCGGGAAGCGCGCGCTGGCAAGGGAGTATAGGTTTTGAACCGTTTCAGGTGTAGTACTGGTAGTTTACAAAACTACTCAATTATTGCACTCAGTTTCCTAAGAAATTGTGGTAAAAAATGTTACTCCACAGCCCGCTTCCCTTCTCCTTCCTCTTCCACCTCCCGCACACGTCCGCGAGAAGCAACCGGTCAACCCCTTATATAGGAGTGCTAGCACAAAAAGATGCATGCATGACCACTAAAATTTCCATATTAAAGCGCCTCTCCGGCGGGAGTATGGCATATGTTGTTACCTTCGGCTGGGCCATGGCTACCGGGCCATGGTGACCAAAGAAGAGGCGGTGGGAGGGGAATGAATGCAGCTACTGTTTGGGTTCGCCTTCCGGCTTAAATAAACGCGCAGCATCACGTGTACCCGGGGGTGCACAAATTGTAACATACATGTCTGCTTAAGTGGGCGTCACGTAACTGGTGTGTGTGTGTGAGAGATTCTGAGAGACAGAGTGTGTGTGTGTGACTCTACTCTTCGGACATGTACCCAAGCTTTTGCATCGGGATATAAATATAATGGTATTTACTTTAGCTAGTGATTTGCGTGGCCATGTTAACGTGGTTGTGTCAAAAATTTGTCACTTCCTGCTCATGATTTGCATTATATAATTACAAGCAAGATTATCGTGCATTGCACGGAACATAAATATGCATTTTTTTACAAAACACCTGTTGTGACTGACCCATGCAGGAGTAACCCCGAGAATTTTATCGGAAAACTGGTATCTCGAGAATGTCATTGAAAAAAATGAAAGATGAGAGATAAGGCGAGGAGGAGTGGAACGTGGTGGTGACTGGTGGTCGGAATGGGTGGAGTCATGGGGATGGACGGCGCTGGCAGGCGGCAACAACCACCATGCTAGATTGTTCCAGAGACTTCCTTTTTTAATTACTGAGCAATGAGGTTGTTAGAGATAAGGATGTGGAGAGAGGTGCGGGTATCTTTTGTAAAATTATCATAATTTGCTTTCTATCCGTCAGATATAGATCATACGGTCTGTATTACAAGATGGCAGGCACACCATCATCGCCAACTCGTTTTTTATAAAGGTACAAATGATAAGTTTGCTGACTACTAAAGTAAAGTGGAATTTGTCCATGTTATGCAAGTAAATTAAGGTGATTGTTTATCATACGGGTAAGGTTGGATGAAGGGTGGTAGGAACAAATGCTCCGCCTAGAGCATGTGTGTGTGAGATGGAGTCTTAGTGTGTGTGTGGGGTGTGTGTGTGTGTGAGAGAGAGAGAGATATGGAGTCTTATATAGTGTGTGTGTGTGAGATAGATGGAGTCTTAGTGTGTGTGTGGGGGGGGGGCTGGGTGGGTGGGTGGGTGTGCGTGCGTGCGTGTGTGTGTGTTTGTGTGTGTGTATGATAGAGAGAGAGATGGAGTCTTAATGTGTGTGTGTGTGGGGGGGGTGTGCGTGCTTGCGTGCGTGTGTGTGTGTGTGTATGTGTGTGTGTGTGTGTGTGTGTGTGTTTGTGTGTGTGTGTGTATGTGCGCGTGTGTCGCGGGGTCCTTTGTGGCGGATGTAGTTTAGGTGTGCATGGCTTCATCATAGAGAGGTGATGTGTATGGCGGAGGCCACCAACGATGGGGTGCGAGAGAGAAAATGCCCGTAGAGAGGGAAGAGAAGGTGTGTGCGCGTGAGAGGAGTCGACATCGAGAGAACGTGTTTGTTCGAGAGACACCGAGGAAGACTACTATATATCAATGGTGCATGTAGGCGAGAATTAATCAAAGGGATGGTCTTATTGGTGTCGGGGATATAGGGGAAGTGTGAGAGGCGGGGGGGGGGGGGGTAGCTAGAAGGAGATTGTTAAGTGTGAGTGTGTGTTTTACCCATCCAGGCGGAAGTTATGTGCACACAAGAGGAGAACGATTCGATGTGGCGTTAGGATTGAGGGTAATTAAGTACGTATGGAGACATAGAGACCTTGAACGTGCATGTGTAAGAGGTATACATGTATACATGGGATGTGTGTGTGTGCGCGCGCGCATGATCGAGATAAAAGAAAGAAGACATAAGTCATAAGATCAAAGACATGGGAGAGACGGATTGGTATGACAATATGCATGCATGTGAGAATGCAGGGAAGAAGGCCCGACAATTGAGCATGTGTTTTTGTCTTTAAGAGATAGTGGCGTCGGCTGGAGCATGCATCTATGGCGAGCAGAGGGAGTGAGGCACAACGATTGTGCAAAAGAGATCAACCTATAAATGCATAGGAAGCAAGAATCCGTGCGAGAAAGAAATGTTGACGGAGAAACTACAGATAGATACAGAGATGGAGATGCTAGCTAGAGGGACATCCGCTAGTTTGGGTGTTGGAGATGACCGCCGGGTGGTTCAGACGGTGAAGTTATATATGTGTGTGAGAGGGCACTTGACTGCATGTAGAGAGAAACATATGTTGTGTGCGTGATAGGAATCAAGAGTGAGGGTGAGAAAGAAGGTTGATGGAGAAACAGATAAATAGAAAGGTAAAGATGCTAGCTAGTGTGCGTTAGAGATAGGAGTCGAGTGGATCAGAAGGCTGAGTTATGTGTGTGGGTGTGAGAGAGATAGAGAGAGGGTGCATGTGGGTCACATACAAATAGATATCAGAGAGAAATGAGATCCCGAGAGACGGAGTTTTGTGTCTGCGAGAGACAAAGATATTTCACAACAAGAGCGATAGCTAGAGAGACATATGAGGGAGCGCAAGATATCTCTAGGGAGAGAGAGTGTGTGTGAGCGGCATACAAGAGAACAATGGAGAAATATGAGACCCTGGGAGACAGAGTTTGTGTTTGTGTGAGAAAGAGATATTTAAGAGGAAGAGTCGTAGGTTCTCATATCTAAGGAGCGAAAGACATCTCTGTATGAGGGGTGTGCGAGTGGCACACATGGGAATAGTAGAGAGAAATGAGACCCCGGGAGACAAAGTTTTGTGTTTGTGTGAGAGAAAGAGATTCCACATGGAGAATCATAGTTAGAGACACACAGCAGGGAGCGAGATATACTTAGAGAGAGATAGAGTGATGAAGGTCGAGGGAGAGAGTACCGTCAGTGTGTTACGAAGATAAAAGATCATTGTTGACATACATGTAGCACGAGAGATACCTGAGAGAAGATGAATGCGTATAGGTCCAGAGAGATAGTCCTATATAAGCACGAGTGATAGCTATATGAGACGAATATCTGGATTAAAGGGGATTCAAATATTTAAACTGGAGATCACGACATCGATAATATCATAACGCAAATTGGTGTATCAAACATGCATATTCATTTGAAGTTGGGCACACGTGTAATGTTATATAGTTTATCAATATTGGTGATCCATGGATTCTTTAATTACAAAAAATGCATGGTTTATATGCAATTAATATCTAAACGGGATTACACTATATGTTGCGTGTGTGAAACACATTATACATGTTTGAGAAGTAAAAAAAAACCCGCATGAAACACACATTAATTGGAGACAGTTAGCGAGGAATGCATACATTGGATTTCAACATAAAGTGGTTTCAAATATTTGAAAATCTAAATTGATGGATACAACCTGATGAATCTGAGATCATGCCATTTTTAAACCATATTTATGTATAAATGGTGTTGTGCTTTTGAAAGTATATATAAAAAAATGATGTATATAGAATTTAATTCCAATTGAAAATGGATCCCGCTCGAAAAAAATATAGAACAAACAGGATTCGAATTGAGTTGGCACGGTAAACGTGACTCTGCAAAATTTGAATGAAGCGGGGAAAGTCGCAGTAACCGCTCGAAACCAAATCCGCGAGATGGAAATTACTACTGCCTAGCCCTACCACACAAAGCCTATCTGCTGGATTTCTATAGATTTCGATAGGGGTAGGTTTGTAATTTCACCCAAACGTGACGTAACCGCCTCTCACCCGGATTCATACACGGTAGGTGCCAAAACACAGTGTGTCCTCGGCCGAAATCGACTCCCTCCCCGTCATACACGGTGGGCGCCAAAAACAAACTCTCGTCGGCAAATATTTGGTGTATGCGAGATTACCGTCCTATCCCCAACCGACTAATATTGCTGTGATGTAGTAGAAATTTGAAACGGGGGCTAAGTTTGTAAATTCCCTCGCATTTGAGACAAGCGCGCCCTGAATACATGGTTCCCCCTTCCTCTCTACCTCCCTTTTACCCATTCGTACTCCGTGGGCGCCAAAACACCCTCTCCACCCCACCCTCCTCCGTCCGCCGCTGTCTGCCACCCCATCCACCGCTGTCCTCCTACACCATGCCGGAGCTGATACGCCGACGCCACTGTCCATTACAAGAGATCGACTTCTCTCATCCATGGCTTCGGACCGGGATCCTTGCATCCCGTCCTCTCGCTTCATCCTCGCCGTCGTCCACCTTGCCGGCGCCGCTCCTACGACCGTCTCATCCACCGCGCCCTACCGCCATCATCTACCCTCCTAGATCTGCTTCCATGCCGCTGACAACCATCGCTACCGCAACATCGTCAAATTCTCAACAGATGCATACAGGGCGCCGCAACAGAGGAGGTACTCTTTCGTATTTGCTCAACTTATTTATCGGAACAAGAAAATAGATCGCCACTACTTTACTCTGATTTCTTGTCTTGGTTGCAAAGTTGCCTTTGTCTGGTTTGCACCTTCAGATCCGCCATGGCACGCTCAACACTGTACACCCAATGCTTATGGTTTTCCTCTTTTATATTCCACACTAGTTAAATCACAGTAGACTAAATTTCAAAATTGGGTCAGTCGATTTTTTAGAGCTCGCCGGAGTTTGCCAATGCGAACGAAGGGGCTCGGGTGGTTGTGGGGCCTCGTTGAACGAAGAAAACTCGACGTTGGTGGGGGTTCGGGTGGGGGTGGGGGTGGGGGTGGCAGAGGAACACAGGCGGTGGGGGCCAGTGGTCCAACCGACGGCCCGTGCGGTATTCTGTATGGGAAGAATCAGAAACGAGGAAGAAGAAGGGTTAGGAGACATAGGCTCTTCATCCAACCGCCTGAAATTGTCGAGAGACAGCTAGGAGTTGCTTTCTTAATGCACTCTGGTTCATCATGTGTGGGCACTGCGCAACCAACATTTTATTATCCAAAATCTGCTTGCTCTTCTTTACCATGTTCCTCTTCCATTCTTCTTTAATATGTACTCTCTCCATTCCTAAATACAAGTCTTTGTATAGATTCCACCATGGACTACAGATGGAGAAAAATGAGTGAATCTACACTCTAAAATGTATCTGGATACATCTGTATGTGATCCATAGAGGAAATCTCTACCAAGACTTATATTTTGGAACGGAGGGAGTATGATAGTAGTACAGTATGTTCCTTGTACTGAAGATGAGCAGGGACATTTGCAGTGTAAAGGTCTATACGGTCGGTTGTGATGGACACTTTGAGCCTCTTTGATTCATAGGATTTTGTAAACATAGGAATAGGATTTGTAGTTGCCTGCACTTGAATCCTATAAGAATAGCAAGGAAATGCGGGGAGCTCTGTCGCCTTTGGGAGTTACACTGATATTAGTAGTACCACACCTTCACTTGAAGAAAGCTCGTATCTGAAGCCTTAATATCCGTACCGGCAATACTAGCACATATATTCCAGCAAGTTCCACTTTGCTGATTTTACTCTGATGCTTAAGGTTTTCTTGTTATATCTACACTATGATCTGTGTAGCTGCTTTGTGTCGCACTAGCAACAGTCCACTCTTGAAGCTAAACACTGCAATGACTTACAAAATTGTCACCAAGGCATTGAGTGCCATTCTAGATGCAATGAAACTCATACGCTCCACCTGTTGACTCTTGTTCAGAATATGATCCTAATGACTCTTGTTCAAAATTGCCACATATAGAGAGACAACATGGAATTGCATTTCTTTGGGCGCTGTGATTCATCATGAGTGGGCAACCAACATTGTATGCAATGAAGCGGAACCTCAAGAATATGCTTCCTATTCTGTTCTTTAACATGTTCCTCTTTGTTTATTCTGTATTTAGTACGTATAGTATGTTCCTTGTCAGGAAGGGGCGCAGGGACATCTGCAGTCAACAGCTGATAGAGCTGGCCTGTACGTGATTAATAGGCTTCCAATTACTAGCGGCAATACAACACCGTATTTTCAACCCAGTTCCACTTTCCCGATTTATATATCGTGGTTATGGTGTACCCCCGTTATGTACACTATGATCTGCCTAGTTGCTGTGTGCTCTTGTTATCATGGTTTGGCAATAAACTCTCTATACAATATATTATGAACCTATCATCTGCCAACTATCCTTACTTTTGGAGCCTATTTTTCTGTGTACTTGTGCCAGATTATATAAATGCACGCACCATATTACAGCACACATGAGCTCTCTCATCAGAATCCAGTGATAGCACACAAGTGTTTACAGGGGCACCCCTATATTAGAATATCATCTACATTACAAAGATAATCTCACAACTATTTATGTTTTCATGGTTCTCAGATACTGTACACAATTACAGTGAATATCAGAATCCGCGCATCAGAAGAATATTGTGGAACACTGCAATGACTTACAAAATTGGCACCAAGGCATTGAGTGCCATTCTGGATGCAATGAAACTGATACGCTCCCCACCTGTTGATTCCTGTTCAGAATATCATCCTAATGACTATTCTAACCTCGAGGAGTCAAAGGCAGATGGCCTGTCCTGTTCACCCGTCAAGGTGTCTGTTCTAATTTGGCAAGGTTTTATTGATTGTGCGTATCTTGCATATGTTGTCTTGCATTTCTTCTACTTTGTTGCACCGCCATCTGCTTAGTTTACTCATCATATAACTCGAGATGCCATGCCCATCCATTATCAATACATATTCCATCTATCATCATACCATGTTTTCCCACTCAAATGTTGTTCTTGTGCAGCAGACATCAAAAAGGAAGAGGGTGATTGCCGAACCTGAAGGAGCACCGGCAAAGTCCTTGAAAAACGTGGTGGTGCTAGAGAAATCAGACAACACCCAACTTATATTGGCTGTACAACCAATGACACAAAACATAGGACCGACTCCAGCAGACTGTACCCATACTTCACTGGCCACGCCACTAGCCCCACCACACAGGACCTGCACTCGAGCAAAAGGTATACCGATTTCATTTGCCATAGCACCAGCCGTACCACAGAAAAGTCCCACTCCAGCAAAAATTATAGCAAGTCCATCGACCGAAGACCTATCCCATCTGCAGAGGCGGCCAATTCCTGTAGATTGGAACCCCATTCCATTTATTCCCAGTTTAAAAGAGAATGCTTTCAATGTTGTTAGGGACTACGTGCATATATTCCCATCATGGGAAGATTATAGTGAAGACAAACACCATTTTCACATCTTCCTATCCAACTTACGTGTAAGTGCTATTATTCATGGTTATTATTTTCCTGTTTTTGGTGATTGAACACATCAACGATTTACATTACATTGTTGTAACTAGGTGAGGGTCAATCTGGATAGTCATGATGACCAAAGCTTGCTTGTGCTTTTTAAGGAAGCATTGCAGCAGTATCAGTGTTACCTAAGGAAATCACACTTTGATGGCAAGTCTATAAAGAATTTCCGGTGAAGCCTCTTGTGCTAAATTTAGAAGACATTGAATGGAAAAACCAGGTTTTGCACTGGTCTCGTTCCCAGGATGGGCTACTGTCTATGAAATCACATGACAATTTGAACTTCTACTTTTTCGCATGTGCCTTACGGATCTTTTTTGCAGGAAATCTGCTCAAAAAAGAATTCCGGTTTGAAAAGAACAACAGGATATTGCAAATATGCTGCCCGCTGCTTTGCTCCTATTAGTACCTGTTGTCCTGTATCACTGTACTTGCATACACACCTAGTTCATTATGTGACCGCAGTATGCATGATAGCTTGCTTATCAATTGTTCGCTGCAAATTATCTGATCTGTATGAATGGTTACATTAGTGTAGAGTATATCCAATGCCAATGAATGTTTTTAGCTCTGCATTGTTCTAGTAAGTACATGCTGTCCTTTATTAGTGTACTTATATTGACAGGTAGTTGTTCATGTACCATCACTCTGCAGCTTATTTCCCTTTGCCCTCCATTTTCTACACATCTGATCTATAGTTACTCTTACCATAAGGTTGGTACTGAAGAAGTTTAGCCGTGCATTGCTCTTGGCTATGCCTTTTGCCTGTCTCGCTGCACATACATTTATAGCTACTTGGTTATGTAGCATCCCTCTTCATCTTATCTTAAATATTCTCCATTTTTTTCGTATATTATCACATCTATATTTACTCTTAACAAAGTGTAGAATAAAGGCAATGCTTATGAAGAAGATTCTGTGGTAAACTTCTTGAATTGCACCCCCCATCAGCATGGACAAGGGCTTTATAGAGCCTGTCTTCACCAGTAATGTAAGTTTGCCCTTCTCAAGCCTTCAAACTTTGTTGTGTATATTTGGTTAGGCATGACTGCAACAACTGTTTATTTTTGGTGTTTGCATCAAATTGCATGTTTATAGTTTATTATGTAGTTCATAAACAAAAGTTTTTCCTTCTCAACGTAAGTTTTTAGTTGTACAATGAAGTTCCTTGTTCATACCATGTAAATTAAACTATACAGAGGAAGTGATCTTCTTTTGCACTGCATGTATGCTTCTGTTCTTCATCCGTAATCCAGTGGTGTGGTGAACCTACCCACTACAGCACAATGTCATATTCTACAATGTCATGAACAATGTCATATCATTCTACTATTATTTAAACCGTCTCTTTATTTGCCAATCTGAAATGGGATAAATTGACAACACCTAACCATTGATACTTATGAGTTCTTGATCTGTAATCCAGTGGTGTCGTGAAATAGCCAACTCCTTCACAATGTCATTTCCTACCATGTCTTGACCTGAACA